>NC_136703.1:16471340-17063364 GCF_947650265.1 Symphodus melops
TTCATATAAAGTTTTATTATTGGGAAGGCGAAAGTGAGGCTCAATGTTTCAGAACTTAAGATTCAGAAATTTCAAAGTTGGTGGATGTGGTGTGGATAATGTTTAACCCAGAAAATATTTTTTTAATATATATTTTGACCAATTTTTACTCTTTCTGTGCTCGGTTAAATGTGTTCATTTATCAGCAACTTCTGGGAAATAATTTATAATAATTTCTAAGGTTTGTCATCAAGCCCCCTTTCCCTCATTTGCAGTGAAAAAAACCCAACCTCAATTTATCTTCCACTTAACATATTTTGATAATGCATATAAACCAAACTGGTCATATTATCAAGAGACAAGCCTGCTTGATTTCAATGAAGAAAGGCAATTTACACTTTGGCCAAACTAGCAGAGAAGACTCACAACTGTCTGATTTTAATCAAAGCTGGCAGGATGTGATATTCTGACACATAGGAGTGACTGCACTATAGTTAGGGTCTGACATGTAAATTGTTGTTTTCAATAATTACTTCCAGTCAGTATACCATGTAAAAGAAGCACAATAACACTATAATAATTAGCCCACGGATTCTTGACACTTGGAATATATTTGACCTTTAATTACAGCTCATAATTAGACGTGGCTGAGAGACGACAGGCTATTAATTGGTTCATTAATCGTGGATATTTGCTTGTTATGAGGGTCATTTTGGCTCTGCTGCAATAGATCTACCAGCTGCCAGATTCACAGGCATCCTTCATAGCCACAGGAAGCTCAGCTCAAGGTTGTCTCCCCAAACAGGAAGCAGCAGGCAGGAAGTCAGGGCTTTGGCCAGGAAATGATCAATTCCTGCGAACAATGGAGCGGATTTTGAAGACATGTTAGCACATGTCACCGGCCACTTCAGCTCATATCTGCTAAGCCACAACAGATGTCATCATGCTCTTCCTCACTGCTTAAAAGTTAGGAATCCTCACTTTTCTCACCTCCAAGTGTTATTTTTCTCATTATACATCTGTCATCACAGATCCAGATGTGAATGTATTCTACCATCTATTTCTTCATATTCATTGGAATTTAGTTTCTCTAACTTTTTGCATACACTTCAATTAATGTCAGCCTGTTGGCTAACCAAAGAAGTCACAAAACCTTCTCTACATTTGCTTATAAAAGGTTTGTTATTAGAATGTACTTTGGAAGTTTTACATTTTGGTAGTTCCAGAATACAATAGCTGATGTCTTTTACTAGTAAATTACATACTAGTTAAATTCAGAAAGGAATTGGTTAAATGCTGAAGCTAACTGTTGATTAACAGTAGCTAAACATGTTTGTTTTTTTCAATTACTCTTCAGCCTGATGTCCCTCCTGAGTTTACAAAATGGTTGTGATTGTCAGATACGTGGTTTCATTAATACAACTTACAGAAGTAGGCAATAATATTTTGACTGCATTTGTGCTTCCCAACATAAGCATGGAATCAGAGGAACAAGGGCAGCTACTGTTTGTGAATATAGTGAATAAGTTTATTTATTGTATCGTTTTTCAGATCAGCTGTTTTTTTATGTTTATTTTCATTTTGTAACAGGATGTCGGCATTCTGATAAATGGGAGCGTTCCTGATCTTGTCGGCTCCCGGGTGGAGTGTGAATATGCGCCTGGAATTTCAACAGATGCCACAGTGCACCTGGACTACGGGCCCGCCCAGATTCAGACCTGCCCCCTCCTCCCTCGAGAAAACTACCAACCCATCCTCCCTAGCACAGGTGAGACTGAACAAAGGCATGCATTTGGCTCTGTACCAACGCTGCAAGCTATATTTCTCTACACAACAAAAGTATAGTTAAAGCATGTGAAGCATTTCTTTTTATTAACAACATGTGGAGCAGTATAAGGGCAAATGTAATTTCCCATTTGTCTTCAAAAATCAGTGTGGCATGAGAATATTTGCTGTCTGTGTTATGACAATGATAACTTCTTGTTTGGTTGACACATGTGGTTTTGTTTTCTCGCCTTTGTTTTTCCAGATCATCTGACTGTTTCTGTGGCGATAAAAGTGAATGGTACATCTGTGGTATCTGGGAGTTTCATCATCTACGACTGTGAGAGAACCGGAGCAATACACCCCAAGACTTCGTGAGTCACACATGCATTGTCACACATTTTTCCCAAATCCTTGGTTTGTTTGGTGTTGGAGATGAATGGCCAACTAGAGTCTTCATTCAGATCCTTTTGCAATAAGATTTCTACACATACACACAGTTGTGGAGAGTAAATACACTAGGTCCTATATTTAACAACAAGTTTGAGTCTTTGTACATTGTATTCCCTTGAGAAATGTTTGAACTACTTTATTCTTGTTCTTCACTGGATTCCACAAGGAAGTTTTTACCTCACCAACACCACATTTATCTGACAGCCGTAGTAGCTGCTATATATAAAGTAGATTTTACCTAAAAAAAAACATAATATGAATGCACTATATTGTTAAAAATAGATTTCCTGACACTTTTGAGTTGTGACTCCTTACAAAAAAAGCAGCTCTTCATCTTGTCATTTTTCTAACTAGGTGTTATTAAAAGCTACCAGTAAAAGATAAAAAAAAAAAAAAGTAGAGGAATTTTCAAAAACACACATTTGCTTGGCAGAAACCTGTTTTTGTCTTTTTCCTAGTAAATCAATTACCACTGGACTTAGGTCACAGGTTTGCCATATGGATTTGAACAGCCTTGTAGATGGAAACACCTGGACTAAAAGCAGCTGTTGAAAGGAGCTCTACCTCAACCAGATGTTATTGTACAATTCTGCCTCCGGACTTGTGCATTTGCGTCAAAAATATTATAATGTAATAGCCAGAAATATGTCAGTCTGAGGCAGCACTTTTTTTTGAAGAATGACTTTACAAGTGCATGTTGCTGATAATATTTCTGCACATTTCAAGCAGGATGTTGAATGCAGGGCTAGTACTCAGAAAGGATTATACATACAGTATGTCCTTTCATTGCAACTTTTTCCTAAGTACAGGATCTAAGTAGTTCCTTCATACTTTTATCTACTACCTACATGATTTCTGTGCATTCCTTCAAAACAAACCATTCTAAAGTGAGACCTAAATACCAATAAACTACTGCCAAGCCATAGCAAATGTCAGCTTGAGTCTCTGTGGCATTGTAGATGTGCACACATAGCTGGAAGCTGAAAAACAGCATAGCTTCTCTGCTCTGTCTCATAGGCCTTTCCGCTTTGTCCCTAACCTCTTCCTCTCATGTTTTTTTGCTGGCTTTCTATTTATTCCCCAGTGGGTAAATATTGCCGACACGTCCTCTTGGAGGGCTTATTGTGTGTTCGGCTTGCTCAGGGTTTTTCAGTGAAGGATCAAATGTGGGATTAATATGCTGTAAATGTTAAGCTGGAGGAAATTGGATGTGTATGTCTGGCTGGTCATGTTGATGTTTGTTTTTGTAAAGGACTTTGACTTGTATGGCCTGGTCACAAAGAACGTTTTTTCATAGCTGGAGGCAATCCAGCTGGCTTCCTCCTGCATGTTGTACCATGTCAGAGGATCCACTTTATCTGATGGGCAGATCCAAGGCTTAGAGGGGCATCAGTGCATGTGTCTGCATGTGTGTGTGTGTGTGTGTGTGACTGTGTGTGTGTGTGTTTGTGTATGTGTGTGTGTGTGTGTTTCACTGATTCCCTCAGATCGAAACCGTTTGGGTGTGTCCCTATTGTTCACTTTTTTTTTTTAAATGCCTGGATGTGTGAACATAGCTGTTGCAGGTACATGTGTGCAAGACTGCACCCAATATTCGCACAGGGCGTCAATGCTCAGCGAGGTCCAGGAGTGTGAAATTAGACGATGGATTGTTGAAGGTGATAATGAGCAAAGTGCCATTCTCACAGGATGAGCATTGGACTGCAAACTGCGGAGCTGCTATACTCTATCTGATTTTAATCACTTCAAGCTGTTTTTTTTAATAATCCCTAAAGAGTCTTACAAGCCACACCTACTTAGTGAAACTAGTTAAATTTTCTTTGTTCAGGGCTTATGAGAAATCCTGCACTTTACGTATGCCTCATTCTTAGTGATAAGATATTCATATCTTAATTGTCTGTGCAAACCATCAAGATCACATAAGAATTCTCATTTGAGTAAATCAATGTTTACTTTGTTTTATCTAGAATAATCTGCTGTTGCCCTGGGTTGAAATCTGACCTCTGGCCCTTTTTATCCATATCATTCCGCACGCTCTCTCTCTCTGATTTTCAACTCTGTCCACTGTCCTGTCTATCTAATGAATCTAATAAAGGCACATAAAGCCAACAAAAATCATTTTAAAACATGATTACCCAGGCTGTATATGCTGTTATATGTAGCTATATTTAGGAGCTTTTCAAAGCTTTAAAATATTACCCCAATAATGATGTCATAGTGCGATAATAAGGGAGACCTCAAACAACAAAACTAAAGCTATTTTTTTGGGAGTATCTTTATTAAGTATTCCTGCCGTATGTTCAGATCATTTGCATTTGAAAAGAAGGCTCACGTCTTAAAAAATATGCAACATAATTTAATATTTTTGGTTGTGGTTTTAAAATAGCTCAACCTACATTGAGGAAATTCAACATTTTATGAACTTTTGGTTTTGAATTTGCCGTGATTGTTTTTTGAAAATTCTTTGGGAGTGTGTATGTTTATGTATGTGAGACTGAAAGTGTGTACATTTCAGCCATGACCGGTTCAGAGTGGTCAGCAGGCAGAGTGTTAATAACAACCAGATGATCCATCATTCCAGTCTCACCAAACTGCCCAGGAAGACAACCATCTCACCTGCCCTGCACTCTCTCTTATGTTTCTCAGCCACACACTCACACACGCACACTCAAACATTTTCTCGTTTTCTCAGTTGTATTTGCTTTCTATATCTGTCATTCAAGTTTCTGCCCTTTTTTTTGCATCTCCCTTTCTCCTCCTCTGTTTCCGTCCACTTGCTTCCCCTGCTCTTGTCTCTCCCCTGAAACTGGTCTTTTATTCTTTGTGTATTTTGTCTTTGACAGAGACGTGATTGAGTGTGTGTGTTTAACCGCTGTGTCCACTGAGAGGCCCTGAGAGTGTTAGCCTGACTGTGTATTTAGTGTGTGTGTGCGTGTGTGTGTGTATGTGTGTGTGTGTGTGTGTGTGTGTGTGTGTGTGTGTGCGTGTGTGTGTGTGAGGATGGTCATTATGACTTTGGGTGGGCAGGGTTGAGGGGTATTTACTGTCCATGTTAGGTCAAGCAGAGAGAGAGAGTGTGTGTGTGTGAACAGTCTTTATGTGTGAACATGTGTGTGAGCATGTGTGTGGGTGTGTGTATACTGTAGGTGTTTTAGTGGGACAGAAAGGGAGTCAGGAAAAACAAAAAAAAAACGCTGCAACTGATAAGAGCCTTGGGGGGGCCGTCTGCTTCTAATCAGAGCACACACAAACAGACGCACACTTTTCCGTTCACTTATACTCATCCAACTTCGCTCCCCCTCCAGTCTGCAGACCCCCTCAGAGCATTAGTATCACTGGAGGCACTATCACTCCTGGTGTGGGACATCTGTCTCTTCCTGCAGGCAGTGGCACACACTCGACTCACACACACATGCTGTACAGTGGAGGTGTTCCACTTAAGGACGTTTTTCTGGGAGCCACACACACACACACACACACACACACACACACACACACACACACACACACACACACACACACATTGGTATTCACAGCATAGATTAACAATCCATATCCTGCGAACACTGTCATTAATCTTCTAACTATACTTCCAAACTTTACTCATAGCCTTAATCTCAGAAAACAGATCACCCAAATCACTACAGAGCAGAATTTCAGAGATATTTATATCCAAGTGATGTCATAAATCACAGAGAAAAATATCTCAAAAATGTGGAAGACAAAACTCAAACAAATGGCTCGACCTTTTTAGATAAGTGATTTTTTTTAAGGGCTTAAAAAATGGTTTACAGCTCCCAAAGCAAACAATAAGCCAGCAATATCAGCTATAAATATCTATCTTAATTGTTAGGAACTACTAAAGTATACTGTATGTCCAGGGTTCTTGATCAGTAAGGCTGCTCAAATATCATTTCAAAAACTTGGACGCTGACAGCCTTTGTCACTAACCATCCCCGTGAGATCATAACCTAATTTATGCTTTAGAGAAGAGACATTCTCATGAGACAGACTTTTTATAGTAATTTTATTTTGGCTTTTTGCCTCCTAAAGCTTGTGTCATCCATTGTCCTCTTCTCTTTAATCGGGCTTCTGTTTTAAAATGAGAGACTTTTATCAATCACGAAAGTAACTTCATTGTAGAGATACAGTGAAATAAAAGGACAAGAAGGTAAAAGTTTGTTGCTTTAGTACCCTGCAACAAGACAAGGTTAGTTTTTGCAGAAAGTGTTATTTTTTTATTGTTTGAAATTTAAAACCCCAATGAAGAGTTTTTAGTTGGATATGAAACAGACTGAAAATAATATTGATGTGTCTTTATGGGCTATAAAAGCAAACGAGTGATGACAATAAAGATTGTTTTTATCTATACTATAATCTTTAGTCTGTAACCGCTGCCGGGGGGTAGGTGATAGACAAAGTGGGTCACAGCACGCTACTGGAACACACTTTGTCCACAGTTTTCAGGGCAAAGACTCCGAGTGATGAGTTTGACTTCTAAAAGAGAGCAGGACGATTTTCTTTTTGTCAGAAAACACTTCTTGTACATAGAGGACAAGATTAGAAAAGAAAATAGAAAATATTTACTGCTTTGTCTACAGGAGGACGTCAAAACCAAAAGTTTCTCACAGGGGCTTTAAATAAATTAATGTTAGCAAATCATGCTAATGCATTGTTAAGCTAGTTTTGAATTAATTAACATTCTGACATTGTGTGTGTTTGTAAGCCCATGAGTATTTTTGGGGGGATTTCAGTAAAATCTTTGCGGGATATGCTAGCTTGTTTTTGGAGAATACTTTTGAGTCCATCAATGGCGGTGATCAAAATTGAGATGCGATCTCCTTTCTAACTTCAGATCAATTGAGAAACTGAAAAAGCAGTGGAATTGAGACAGGCTGTAAGGTCCCTGGCAAACAGCTACAACACTTTCAAATACACAAGTTATGTCTTTAACATATTCAAGTATTATGAAATAATAATTTTGAAGTGATTTGTCAATATTACCTTTTTGTAACAGGTTGTTAATTGTTGTTGTTGTTGTTGTTGTTTGCTGTAAAAAATTAGACTTTAACATGGATTGGAGTTTTCTTTGTGAGCCAGTCTCAACTTGAGGAACTGCAGTGTCTAGCACTATCGCATTGGCTCCATTGTTCAACAGCAGAGGTTTCCGCTTGATGTAAAATGACAATAACTGTTTCCAGAGGAAGCATGTCCTTACTTTGTATATGTGGGTCCTTCAAGAACAAATTAGTTATCTATGGAATCAGGGGTCTATTTGCTTATGAACCTACTGTACGTACTTGCCAAAATGTCCTCAGAGATGGAGTAAGACTCAATATGGTACTCACAAAGACAGAAACACTGGCAACAATGTTCACACATATTAACATTTGGCAGTCTAGATGTTTATAGAGAAGAGCTTTGTTTCATCTCTACAGAATTGACCTACCCCGACCTTCTGGCCGTCTGTGTTGTAACTGTGGAATAAATGTGTCTGCTACTGTGACTAATCATTACTTCCTTTTATTGGAGCTAAACTCTGAAGCCTGTAATCAGTTCAACTTCAGAGTTTATGTTAGGGAGATAACAACTTTTTTAAAAACTGTATTTATCACTTCATGGGAACAGATTATAGGGGAGGAAAAAGGCAGTCTTTGGGACATTTTATCCTTGTTTCTGAATTCTTTCCATGTATTGTGTCTTTCTATGACAGATGTCTGAGCTGTCTGAGCACCAGGTGGAAGTGTTATTGGGACCAAGAGAACCACCGTTGTGTTTCCAATAAAGATGAATCAAAGCCAAACCTGCTGGAGGTGAGTAATTTATTTATTTTTATTCATCAACCAAACAGACACCTGGAGGATCTCTTAATGTTTAGACCCCACTAGTCAGAGCCTCAGATATTATCCAGACTCCTTTGTCCAAAAACTTCAAGTTTGCTGCAATGATCTCAGGCCAGACTGGTTCGGCAAGAGCAAGCATGATAATTCATTATGAGGTTTTTAAGTGCCTCAACTACGAAATGTAGTAATGTTGCAACCCTCTATGAAGTCTCAGGAGGTTTTAATTTAACAGGCTCTTCGTATTGAAGCTTCTCAGACCTCCTTTAAAGCTTTTGGCAGATTTCTTTAATGCCCCCACATGTGGAAAAGTACATTGTCTTTTTTTTTTTTAAGGGAATTATTTCTAAATATCAAGACTGCTAGTTGCCAGAGAAGTGACAAATCTACACCTACATTTTTAGCTACGGCTCATACAACCCTTCATCTTAAGTAGGTGACTGTACAAATGGATTATGTAGATGTATGTTTATGGAGCCCCATGAGGGTGTAACCTACCCTGAAAAGCAAACAGACCAAATAGTGTTTAAGGGTTGGCAGCAGTGCAAAAAAAGCTGTGAAACTGGGGGACATTATCCAAAACAAAATTACTTACGTTGTAACAAACTCCCCTGCTACTACTATCTTTTGTTCATGTTCATGGCAACCCAGCGCTATGTCTGCCGTTATACAGTCCCCCACAGAGTTTTATCGCTCAGCTAGGTCCCATGACCTGTGTAAGGAGGCATCCTCCCAGCAGACTCCTGCCCTGAGGACATGGGGGTCTGACAGTTCTGGTCTCAGTGAGAGTCCTCTGGTCATCTGATTGTTAAATGGCCTTCCTCTTATGCTGAAGTGTTTTATTGCCAGCTTTAACACGAGAACCCCTGAAAAGGGAGAGAGCTGTTTTTTATTAACCATTGTTGCAATAAAGACATCACTGCATTTTTTAAGCAAATAAATCCTAGTCGTGCGTGTAGTTTCGGATCCCAAGACACAAAAAAATAAATATATATCAAAGCACAAGAGGCTCATGCTTTTCTTGTCACTTTTGTGTCTTTTATGGTATAAGAAGGCTCCATTTATAGCACTCTTTGTAATGTAGGTCATAAGGAGAGGAGGAGATGAGTTTTCTGTTTCTGCTGATCCCATCACTGTGTCCGGTGGGTCTGTTTTTCTAATCCCTCATCGTCTCCCTATTTGAAGCTATTGTTGTCTCCCTCAGAGCGAGACTTTACCCCCTCATTTCCTCCTCCTCCACATAAACAGGACAGGTATTTTGGGTTGCGGATGTGTCACGTAGAGCCATTGTTTTCCTTAACTCCTATATGTCACTTCCTGCCCCCCCAAACCACCACAGAATGCGGCTTCCTGTCCCAGCCTGGTCCCCTCAGAGGTTCCTCCATCCCCGTCAGGAATGGCTCAGGATTTAACTCTGTCCCTCAACAACATCCAAGAGGTATGCCAGACAACCCTACAGCTATGGAGCTGGACTTGGACATTGTCCAAAATGCATGTTGTGAAAATGATTGGAATTAAACCGAAGCATATGGCATGTTAGCTTCAAGCCGAGTTAAACACAGATGGAAATTTGTGTGCTTTTATTTAGGTCAATGAATGAGTGAAACCTGAGTGAGTGTGTGTGATCTCCATGTTGTGAGACAGATATGAAAGTGAGGAATGAGCGTGTGTCTTTATGCTTATGATGCTCTCTGCTCAGCTGTTTAGGCCCACCATGCATCTGGTATCAAACTGTGAGTAGCTGAGTTGTGCCTCCGTCAGCACAGCACACAGTACAATGTTCAGTCAGTCTGAGGCAGCACTCGGCAGGAGATTTATTCCACTATATGTTCATTTTAGAATCGCCTAGTCCTTCCAGATCACTTTTTTAAACTCCTTATTCTTATCCCTAATCCACGCTGAGCGAGTCAGACGATGATTCTGCATTACTGATAAGGACACGGCTTGTATCTTAAAAAATTCCTGTGCTGACTAGTTGCCAGGCGTGGTCAGTCACACGCCTAACCCCGCATGGTCTTTCCAGCCCTCTCCTGGTGTGTTGCCATGGTGACAGACACTGAGTCACATACAGAACCACACGGTCACACACACTCACACACAAACACAGTTTCTCTGGACACACTAAAAGTGAAGGGCCATTTATACTTATCTTCATAGTGATAGTCAGTTACTAGCTGGAGCTGTTTGGAAAACGTATTCATCCTGTCAGAAAGTCAACATGCAGGAAGTGGGCTGTCACTCATATTGGTTCTTTCCAGAAGTCTGCAGCATCTCTCTGACCTCTCTGGAATACGTTGTAAATTTAGTTTTGGTTCCCACACTTAAAAAAACAAAAAAAACAGAGACAAATTATTTAGACTCCAGCCTGATAAACAGTCATTCCTAAGCGCTTAGCAACAAGCAGATGCTTGTGAGTTTGCCTTGAATTTAAAGTTGTACTCTGACACAACAGGAAACATTTTAGAGAGTGATACATTTGAGAGTTTTGGAGGCCAGAAGTAACCTGTCAGATGTAAAAAAAAACAACAACAACAAACAAACAACCAAAAAACCTTCTCTGGCGTCAGAGAGCACAGAAAATAGCAAAGTCATGGAGAGAGTGATCAAAGTATACCAGTTTAGGCTGGTTCGGTTCACAGACAAATGATTTCTCCCACTTTAATACTTATCTTTTACTGCTCTTAGCTATCTGAGCTACTTGATGGTCTTCACATTATCCTGGCTCATTTAAACTCAGGGCTCTGATTTTTTTGAAAGAATTAATTCATATTCATTACCATGGCTCCCAGATGACTCGCCAAGGTGTGGGAGTCCAGATGTTTATGAATATGAATTTTGAATAGATTGCATCTTTCCCTGGCAGGGACAATTATTGTGGGTTATTTCAGTTTCCAGTTTTCCTTTTCAATTGTTACCAGACGTATTTGAAAGAGCATTTCTTTCAGAGGCTGTCTACATTTCTCTCATTGTTGGCACTAAAGCTGTAGATATCTCATAGAAAAAAAATATAATATCACATTTGCACTGCTTGTTTTTGTTGAAATGCTGCATATTGTTCAAAAGAAGTGATCTGCATAACAGGGGGAGAAGCTGGAGTGTGACTTTGGGACAGAGCGATATGAGGCCATGTGGCTCAACAGCTCAACTGTCAAGTGCAGTGGAGTAACAGTAAGTATGAACATTTATCTATCAGATAACTACTCAAAAAAAGTTTTCCAAATCCAAATTCAGATCACATAAGTTCTTGCTCAGTTACTGCAGCATTTTCAGTTTCAGCGTTTTCCTTATTGCCTGGCTTGTAAGTTGTTTGCATTGGAATTATTAACCTCATTATTATCTCAAACACCAACGCATTTAAAGACCAAATGACACATATCGTACCTGCTTAATTAAAGTCTTGTATATTTCTGTCCCTGTAGCTGTCCACTTACCAGAGGAGTCAGATATACCACCTCAAC
Source organism: Symphodus melops (assembly GCF_947650265.1). Lineage (NCBI taxonomy): Eukaryota > Metazoa > Chordata > Actinopteri > Labriformes > Labridae > Symphodus > Symphodus melops. The sequence continues at coordinate 16,482,835 of NC_136703.1, forward strand.
CTGAGGAGGAAAGGATACTTCGGTGGACATCGGGAGAATATATTTGTCGACAGCCCTCAGCCCATGAGAGGTACGACATTGTCCTCATGATAATTTAGACATGTGGAAAGAAAACAAATGAAAAATCATCTTTCACGCTTCGGTTGTTTGCTGAGTTCTCCTGTATTTGCATCGTAATTAGACTCTCACCAAAAAACAAGGGAAAAACTGACATTGCTGCCACTGTTGCTCCCAGAATGCATTTCACCTCTACACAAATGTTTTCTGATGAGATGGAGGATTTAATTAAACCTTGCGAAAAATAAAGAACCGCTTACGGGGACAAATGGTGTTAGACTGCCTTTCACTTGCAATAATAGTAGTTGTTGTAATACAGCACGTAATTTGCCAACAACTAGTAATTTCCCATAATATCATATTCTGCTACCATCTAATTTCACATAGTGATTATAGAACTTAGAGAGCTGCAATTTAAGGTGTTAGCAATGGCTCTTACAGGCCATGTCATCATGTATTGTTCAAAATACAATATGAGCTCCATGACAACAGTGAGATAATAAAAAGTGATGTGCATGTTGTTGAACTTGGCATGTTGTTCCAGTGCACATACAAGCCAATCTTAGCCTTTCCCAGTCCCAGATGTGCTGTTCACAGTCCATGTGTCTCACATGTGAACAACAGCCCTGGGCCGCTGCCAGACACTCTGTTAGCTGTTAGCGGACATGACAGTTTCTTCATAACGTGCAGAGTCATCAAATTTAAATTTATCGCACACATGCAGGCACACACAAATGCACACAAATGCATGCAGGGATACAAATGGGACTTAGCACTGGGAGGCACATTGGAACTCGACCATAATCATCTGTGTCTTGCTGGCTTTGTTCTCCCCGACTCCATTAGCCCCTTTTTTCCTGGTTTATTTTTATAGCTATGAATGTATCATTCTGCAAATGCTTGTTATTCAGAACATACAGCCCATGTGGTTCAGATGAGGTTACAAAAAAGTTATTTAGAAGTATGTTACCATACGTTGACTTCACGGGGAAACTGTGATAAGAAATGTTGCTTTTAAATGATCATTATACCATCTCTCCTGCACCTCTCATCTCTTTCTAGTGGAAGTGTACAACTGTAGGGTTGGGAGTTCAGACTGTTCCCAGTGCTGGGGCCGGGAGGACCAGGGCCACCTCTGCGGCTGGTGTGAAAATATCTGTAAGCCAAGGGATGACTGCCAGCCCATCAAGGAGCAATGTCCGGCTCCTGAGATTCACAGGGTAAGATCACAAGTTAGACATGAACAATTGTAGGCTACAAATGTATGCATTCATCCTCTTACATGCTCCACTGCCTCTAGGCTCTATTTTCAGGTTATAAAATGGTGGATCATGGGGTCACTCACATGGTGTGGTGCCCCTGTGCCCTATCCGTCTAGTGTCAGCTGCTGAGGGAGCGTTTGAATAGAGTTTCATTAAAGCGGTTCACTCAGTAATAACACTAACATTCACTTAGCAGCAGCCCTCGGGGGACATATAGGAGTCGATCTGCAATCACTCAGGAGGCCATGGGAACACCTTCTGACCTGTGTAACTACAGTATGTGTGGAAAGCTTTATGAGTAGGGCCCTTTGTGTGAAAAACCACAGAAACTAAAAGGAAGAAAACAAGAACCATGAGGGGCTTCAGATCTCTGACCACAATAAGAGCAAAACCACATTGGTAAAAAGGAATGAGAGAGTGTTTATCTAACACAGGATCTGACTGCGGTCATGTCACAATGGTCATCTTAATTACCTGTCAGGCCCGGTTTACAGAGCTCATTTAAATAATCATATTCATGTGTTTGTCCAACTGGAATGGGAAAGTGTTTAGATGCTTCTTCCAAGCCTTTTTTCTCCCGTTACCGAACGCCTCTATCAGCACAGCCACGGTAGGCGGTCATGGGAAGCACGGCTCACATGAGACCCAGTCGGCCTGAACTTCCTGTAGATAAAACCTGGTCGGCCCAGGAGAATAAGCAAGCAGAACAAAGCAGGCAAAAACATAAACACACACAAACACACACACATAGGCAAAATGTGAGTCACACAAATAGGCCATATTGAAGCATTCACGATCATCCCTCTTTCTTTGTAGCTGTCAGCGCACTGTGACTAACAGGATGCTCTGTGAGAGTCAAACTTGTGTGGACTTCTTATGTGACTGAAGTTAGCTGGACTGAGATGCCATATGTGTGGGATGACCATTGTTGTAGTGCTCTCTCTTTCTCCCTCTCTCTCTCTCGCTCTCTCTCTCTCTCACACACACACACACACACTCCCACTGGCTTTCTCAGGAGAGCGGGCTGCGGAAAGGATACTGGGGCTGTGGTTCTGTGGGGTGTATGATGCAATTCTTTGGCAGCCATGTTTTCCCAGAGAATCCACAGGGGTTTGAGCCCGAGTACTCCGGCTTACAGAGGAAAAAGATTGTCTCTCTGTAAACATTCACACGCACACACACGGCAGCAGCTCCTTGTTTTATAGTCTTAGTGACTGTGTGTACAGCTTTGATAATTATATGCGTTTTTCTTGCTGTGCTTTGTCACATGCAATCTCTTTTACAATATAGCGGTACCCAAAATATCAATATTATATAGGAGGATTTCATTACCCCCTTTAACTTTTCCACACAACTGTAATTGTGAAAGATGCTCTCAAGTCAGCGCAGTGACGTAAGACAATGGAGACATTTATTATCTCTACGGGCCCTCTATTTTCATGTTCTGTGTGGGCTAGTCTGCTGCTTAAAAAACACTGATCAAGGGTACGTCAGAGTCAAAAACAGGAACTGCCAAACATAGTTCATCCACGACTTGAAAAGAAAGGGAGAACAGAGGGGTCTGGGCGAGAATTGAATGGTCTGGGAGGGAGGATGGAGAGCTATTTGGACAGAGAAAGGGTGGAGAAGGGTACAGTATAGTGAGAAGCCTTTTCCTGTTTTTGTCCTCACGTCCGTCTTGATTAGAGTGATGCAGGAGAACTGGACTGAGGGGAGGGAGATAAAAGCTCTGGCCTTAAAGTTATTATTATTACCTTTTTTTTTATTTGTAAAGGGACCATGTACAATATTAAACATAAATGTTGCCATTTGATGCATTGCACCAGAGTTAGCTTAGAGCTAGTTTATGTCTGCAGTCCCTCAGTGAGCTATCCAGAGCAAAAAAGAAAGAACAAAAAGAAAACATATGGATTTTATAAGTTAGGTCGTATCTGATGCAAGTTGGTGCAACATATTTGGAGTTTTTTTGTATTTAAAAAGAAGGATGTAGAATAAATCAAACCTGTTTAATGGCTCCAACATTCCTTGTAGAGTTGAGCTTTTTTTGCACACATTCACACCGTGTGATCTCCCTGGAGGCCTGGAAGAGTTTCTGCTGTAAATCAAGACTCACGCACTTGTAAGAGGTGTAAATGAAAAGCATGCCAGCTGATGCTGATGTCAATGCTCAATGGCACCACAGAGACACACTAAGCGCTATAAGATGACTAGTGATAATAAATAACTCTGCTACTGCTAACCTAGGTAGAGAGTGTAGCTGCTTTCGTGTGCATGCCTGACATGTTTGTGCACATACATGTTGTACATACACATACATTTATGTTGTATAGGCATATAAAAAAAATATGTGTTTTTGTCAAAGGAAGCAAATGGGTGGTCACACTTCATACCCAAGAGCTTAATATAACTACAAACACATTTGCATCACATCCTGTGGTGTAGATCCCACAGAAAAAAAAGTATTATGGGTTGGTTTCCAACAGTTTGTTTTCACACGATATTAAAAGTAATACACATTTTTGTTTTTAGCTGGGAAAAAAAAAATGTTTATTTATCGGTGCTGTTAATCTGGTGAGCTTTAATTTATCTGAACGCAGAGCTGAGCCTTGTCCTCTCACCTAGACCAAACAGAAGTGCTGTTTTCATTCTTAAGCTCGGAGCCGGAGCCAGGCTAATAACACAAAGGGGTCACACTGACCTCGGCTCAGGGAGGGGGTCATTCAGAAAAGCATGCACACTGTTGGGCTAGCTATGCTACTGTGGCAAGATGAGGGTAGATTGCTTCTGTCTGGGCGTCTGAGATGCTATCTGAAAAGCTGTGTTTCCTTGGTGATTGGAGAGGGGACGGTCCTCTTCTTTTCTTTCCGGTTCTCCTGAGTGGAAAGTTAAGAGACCAAAGGCGAGGGCTGAAATGATGCATGAGAGTGTGCCTCTGAACAACAGCAGAAATAGGGCTAAGGAATTTGACAGAGCAGACGCAGGAAAACAGATGAAAGGGAGTAGCACTGTGCATTAATTCCCCTGTTGAGGCTTTGCTCTCTCACCACCACCATCAGCATTCACTCTCCTCTCGACACTCAGTTCCCTAAATTGCCTCCCCACTCATCCACCTTTCTGCCGTGCTCTCCACCTCGCCTCTTCAGCCCTCTCTCTCTCACTCCGCCTGTCTCTTGTGGGAAGTGAAGGGGGCTCTTAGCCTGCTCTTTATTTGCATGTGCTGTAGAGGATTAGAGGCTGAAGAGTCTTAGACTGGCACAGTTAAGAGTCTGCTTTGTTTGTATGTGTATGTGTGTGGTTGTGATTGTGTCTGTGTGTGTGTGTGTGTGTGTGTGTGTGCGCGCGCGTGTGTGTGTGTGTGTGCGCGTGTGTATTTGTGTGTGTGTGTGTGTGCGTGCGTGTATTTGTGTGTGTGCGTGCGTGTGCTTGCGCATGTGTGTGTGTGTCTGTTAGATCTCGGTCTTCAATAGAAGAACACTTACACAGGCCTCTTGTCCTTATCTCCCCGTGTGTCACACTCCATGTCAACATCAGAGGAAGCATCTCAGTTCTCTTATTTCTTTGTCACGTTATTATCACCCGACTTTAGTGGAACAGTTTCATGGTGGTAATCTTCTGATGAGCTCTAATTTATAATGCCTATTACATGGTATTTTGCAGAGCCTTTTGTTTCCTCCCTGCTCACTACTTTCCCTTTGTCTTTGTCAGATCTCTCCACAGACAGGTCCAGTGGAGGGAGGCACCCTGCTGACAATACAGGGCAAGAACCTGGGCAGGAGGGCTGACGCAGTAAAGGTCTCTATTGGAGATACGCCATGCACCATCCTGCCTGAGCTCTACACCGTCTCTGTAGAGTAAGTTCTATAACATATGGCTGCATAATGATTCACAAATTTGCACATATAAGCTTAAGTCAACAGAGCACCAGTGTTTACTTAAGGTTTGCACAGAGCGCTGCTTGATTTGTTTTATTCCTATCCCAGATACTTCATTGATTATATGTAGCATCATCTGCAATTTCAAAATGACCATGAAGAATCAGAACATTTCACAAACATTATCTTTATTTGAAACCTTTCTAAAAGGAAATAAAGCTGCTGCTAAGCGTTAAGCTATTTTTAATTGTGACCTGACATACTTCCATGTAGGTGCCTCGATGGCAGGAAGAATTAGGTAACAAGGAAAGCCAATTCACAGAATAAATCCTGTCATATCATCTCAGCCTTGTACACAGTTACGGACCTGGATTAATCTACAGAATGAAAAACGATTGAGATTTACCTGATTTATTAGGTTAAATGGATAGAGAAGATTAGTTACCCAAACTTATAATACAGAGGCTACAATAAATCTAAAGGGACTCACCTTATTTAAACTTTAAAAGTTGTCCATGTTTTATGTGTACTTCTGTATATGTAAACAAAAAAAAGACTTGTCACTCAGGAGGGAGCTGTATTAAGCAGAACTGTTTTGGAACAAACAGCTTAACAACACATTTGGAAATTTAAATGAAAAGGACATGATGTTAGTCCACATCTGTAGCCCTTTCCTAATTTCTGCTTCAGGCAACATAAGTTGCTCTTATCATAACGCAAATGAATATTTAATCAATCTACAATGTTGCACAATGAGTAATGTAAGACCATCAGGAAGAAGAATGGAAATTAAATCCAAATAGTCTTTTATCAAACTTTTAGACTTTTGTCATATGAAAAAGTTAAAAAATCTAAACCGAAATGTCAAGAGAAAAATATATATATTTAATTAGCACCAGACCTGATCTACTTCATACAAAAAATTATCTGTAAGGTAGAGTGGCAAGCTTTCTGTATTATACAGCAAATAGGAAGTAAAATAAGTCATTAAGAGTGTGAGACATTGTGAGACATTAATACTTCTCAGTTAGTTGTTGTAAACACAAACCCAATATTAGCCACATATACACAGAGAAGATTGGATAGCTTTCGATACCTCCAGTGTGAAATCTCATTATCACCTTATCACCTCACACAAACAATGAGTAATATTTAGAATAAACAAATGAATCTATACTGCTGATATGACCAGGAAAAGCTATTTAGTACATGATTAAAAGCTGAAGGTACCACAAGTCTAAACCACATCTATTTGAGTTCAATAAAAAAAACCCTCCCTCAAATAATTCACTGCTTACTTGTCCACCAGTAAATAGAACATCAGCCATCCCTGCATAGTTTCCTTTTCATGCATTCATGAGGCTAATTTTCACAAATATTATTATGCAGCACACTTCTCATTTTAAGTGACTCCACTGCCATCCCTCCGGAGCTCAGGGACCATCACACTGTCACCATGGAGACAGCAGGACCCTATGTTGACACCAGCATAACAGAGCTCAGAGGAAGTCGCAGTTACAGCCAAACTTCCGTTCAGTACCTGCAATGTTCCTTGAATGGAACTGTTTATCTGGTCGTGCTCCACTGAAGCCAGTCATTGTATGAAGACCAGCTGGAGGATGACCTGCGGGTCTTACCTGTCACTCCAGCTGCCTGACACATTCTCCAAAAACACGCATGTCAAAAACAGCGAATCGCATTTCACTCCTGGAGTGTTCTCATCTCGTGTCGTCATTCCTCATTGGCTCCCAAGGCAGGTTGTTATGACAGCAGAGCATATCCTGGTAGCTGGAAGTGGCATTGACAAATCATGACACGTCATTGCATCTGACAATGTCAGCAAATTTAACTCACACACACACACAAGCACACACAAGAATGCAACTACCTGTTTATGGTTCTCCCTGTTGGGACCTTCTGTATATTTGATTAAATATGATCTTATCTCATGCCCTTAACATTAAACACTAACTTAAAGTTAATTTGAAAGAAATCTACATCAATTGGGGTGCTGGTTAAGCTCAGCTGGTAGAGTGGGTGCACATGAACAGATGCTACAGTCCTCATCCCACTGTTATGGGTTCAATTACCAATCCTGGTACTATTTGTTGTATGATATCCCCTACTCTCTTTCCCTGCATTCCTGTCTCTGAAAGCTATCATATCAAATGGCAAATGTTAAATGGACTTGAGCTTGTATAGCACTTTTCCAGTCCTCTGACTACTCAAAGCACTTTTACAATGCAGGGCACACCTAAAGCCCAAAAAACAATCTTCCAAAAATCTACATCTTTTTTTATACCACAGCGTTGAAGATGCAGTAATTATGTTGCACAATAATAATGTTACTTAAAAGATCGAAACTAGCTCTTGAAAAAATACAATACACATACAAACTCCCAATAACACACACTTGGGGCCTGTGACCTCACTTACCAGTGCTGTTGAGACAGGTGTCTGTTCGTGTGCAGAAAGGTGAAAGTTCACATCTGTGTGCCAAAAGAAAAATGTGCAGCCGTGAAGAGACTGTGCTCCACTCACCCGGTGTCAACATTTTAATTATTGGCACAGTCAGTCCAGACACACCTCATTTACTGGAGCGCTTTAAGCTCAGGTCCTCCAAGCTGCCCTCTCGCTCATTCTAATACACGCCTTGAGTGGCCTTCGCCCTATCTAGTTAGCTGTACGTCAGACAGCACGCACATTCAAACACACACATACACACGCAAAGATCTGATTGCAGATGATGATTATCCACTCAAGAGGAATAATCACAAATGTCTTTAAATGACACAAAATATTGCCCTCTGAAACACATAATATTGGGATTGTGTGGCAGTGCTGGAATGTGGAGCAGAGGTCGGCCCAGGCTCTGTCTGCTGTATGTCCTTTGACAATGCATCAACGTTTCACTTGGACACACACACACACACACACACACACACACACACATAGACATCAGATGTGCAAAAGACTAAAAAAAAAAAAAAAAAGGACATAGCTTCCTAATTATCAGAAGCTGTACAGAGCTTATCTTTCCTCTTCTGTGTGTTTTGGACACTTGACAGTCCTTAATGACACAGTTTATATATATGTATATATGTGTGTGTGTATATATATATGTATATATATATATGTGTGTGTGTGTGTGTGTGTGTGTGTGTATATATATATATATATATATATATATATATATGTATGTATGTATGTATGTATATATGTGTGTATATATATATATATATATTTATTTATTTATTGATTGATTGATTGATTGATTTTATTTTATTTTTTGTCTTGTCTTTGCTACTATTAGGACAGATGAATAAACAAGAAACATGAATCACTAATAAGACACCCTATAAGACTATTTATCAGCATTTCATAGGTCAAACTGAATGATCAATAGAGGACTCCCCCTGGCGAACTGTATTGACATTTCTAAACAACAGAAAGCATATAATTCCTATTTGGTTTCCTTTATCCTTTCTATCATTCTATTTATTATTTTGAAACAATTACTAAACGTGTCTTCTTGTGAAATGTGCAGAAATCCTGACACACCTGTTTAAATGTTAGAGGGTGAAATCAGCATATTTCTTAATACACTCTTCAGGACTTATTAGATTTATGATTTTTGTTAGCACAGAAGAATCCTCAACATTATGTTTCAATAGCACATATCATATAATGTGATGTATTGTTAGTGTATCAGTTTGATTTGCAGAATGAATCCATTAAAGCTTGAGGCAACACTCCAGGTTCAGGCTGATCTTCTCCAATTTCCTGATGATTTCCCTCAGGCTTGAATGTCTGAGTAGTCATGTTTCACTTTATTTAACCTATTCCTTTTTTTTTTTTTTTTAATCCGAGCATGTAAAATGATGGGTTTTCTTTAGACAGGTGTGCGTCTGCCTCAATGGCACACAACTGACAGGAGTGTAATTTCAATGTAGCGTCATTTTTAACCTGATGAGAAGAAAAATAGGCCTTGCTATCGACAAATACTACAGGTTATTTTTTGACAGCTTGAAAGCTATGAAGGAAATGTGTAACCCTTTTAGCTAATGTAGAAAATTCATGTGAGTACTTTAAGACCTAAAATAACAGACTCATGCACAGCTTTCTCTTTGGTCTTGAACTTCACAATCTGACCCTAAATCCGTCCGGCCACAGCCTCATCTTATTGTATGTTCTGCCAGCTCCTCCTACATGAAACATTGCTCTTTGCTTAACTAAATTCCCTACAATCCTTCTGTCAATCATCTGATCACTTGCTGAGAATGTAAATCCACTGTAGCACCTGGCACCAAACTAAATAAACCGACAGGGTGTCAGGCTGGAGGGGGAACATATAAGGTGTTAAAGGTTGTGCTTCCCTTCCAGTACATTTATCCCCGTGAGGCCCCAGAACAGTAGATCCCTGTGCTTCGGCACACCACAGTGTCATTAATATGAGACGTCCCTGTAGAGCACGCTCTGATGACACAAGGTTTAATCACAGCCAGGAGGCGAGAGAACGATCCCCAGCAACTCCTTAATCTCCTCTGTGGTTAGACACATCTGGTCTGAGGGAGCTTTGAACTTCACATCTCCTGATTTCTGATAGCGCGAAGGCTTTATTGGATTCTATATGTAAATGCAATAAGATATGATGAATTAGTTCATAACCACCATTCTCCTTGATTAATTATGAGTCTTTGTTGAGCAGATCAAGATCTCTCTCTTCATTTTGGTTCCATTCACTTGCAAGTTGTGATGAACACCCCTTTATGTAATTAATGAATACAATAATGTGCATATTTGTGTGTTATTATCATTGTATGTGTTTTTATTAAATAATCTCTGATAATAGTATTTGGCAATCTTACAAAGAGATCTCTGGGGGGTTTTTTTTATTGCCCAGGCTGCTTTGTGTCACTGGGGAGTCCTTACAGGAAAGAACAGCTATTGTCCAGGTGGAAGTGGATCAGAGTGGGATGGGGACGTCTAAGGAGACCTTCTCATTCTTAGTGAGTATTCTCTCCTGCTGTCTGTTTCTCCCACTGCATTCTTCTTCTTCTGTGCTGTCTTGTTCTTGTTGCCCGCTGGGAAAGCCCTCCCAAGTGTGTCAGTTGAGTGTTAACAGATGCGTTTTATGATTCTTAGGAATGTGAATGTGTGGGAATCTTCAAACGTTTATCTGACCAGCAAACTAAGCACCATTGTCATCCTGCACTCGCTGCCAGCAAAAACAAATATGGCGATTGTTGGAATGTCCCTCTGCTCTACATTCATCTCTGGGCCAGACAAGCTGGCCAGTATTGTGTTAATGGACCTCAACCCACACTCTCCCATCGGATTTAAAGCATTCAGCCAGTTAAAACGCACACGTTAGCCTTTTGTTTCTTATTGTTTAAAGACAAAGACATATTCAGTCCTGGAATATTCTACTATGTCCGGGGCTTTTAAGAGCATCTCTGTGTGTGAGTCATCCTACAGAGAGGTCACAGAAGCCCTTCTTTGATACAGAAGGATGAGGAAGGTCCAAAACAGCAAAAATAAAAAAAATAAAAATAAAAAAAAGGTTATTCAGTTGTGGAAACTTCCCTTGAGCTTCTTTGAAGGTTTTTTTTTTGCAAGGTGTTGAGAGGCAAGATCTGGGAGAAAGGGAAAACAGTTTTGGAGACAGGATATGTGCTTCTACTGCATCTCCTTCCTCAGACCTTCAGACGGAAACATCTGCCTCCTTACGTCCACCCTTAGACCAAAACACACAATAGGTCTCCTCCATACACACACATGGAGGAAGTGAATCCTGTCAGTGAGGATAAGAGGTTTCCCTTGAGGCGAGGTTCATGGCGGGGATAGAAAGTTTGGAAAGAGCACGAATTCTGATGGTAGCTGCAAGCTGGATGGATACTCAGCTTCGCCTGAGGAGCCTTTATGTGTGTGTGCATATATGTATGTGTGTACATGTGCATTTATGACAACATATACATGCATTTTTGATGTGTCCGCATCTTCATTATTACTTCTTACCTAAAGTATAGCTTTCTTGCAAGTTTGGGCCCAAAGGTCTGTTGGCCTGAGCAGCATATTAACATACTGCAGCACGGCCTGTCTTTGCAGTTTTTCTTCACTAATTTAATCTAGTAGTCAGCAGCTGTCTCAGCTGATCTGTGAAGACCACACATTTGAACCTCAAAGGATGTGGAAAGATTTTATTGGGTAACAAGAAAGGCATCAAAGATCACAAAACACATTTTGAGTAAGCCTGTCTTTTCCACTGACAGAAGCTGTCAGGCGTCTAGTGATAAATATGAGAACTTGTTAGTCATGTGCCAGTGCTCTCTTATGTATTCAGGTCCCAAAGATGCTCTCCATGGAGCCGAGGAAAGGATCTCGTGCTGGAGGGACTAGAGTGACAATCATGGGGGAAAACCTGGACATTGGCTCTGAGATCAGAGTCATGATCAACAACACGCTGCAGTGTATCATCACAGAGTGAGTACTCTTTTAGGGTGTTTTGAAGTCTTGAATGCAAGAAAAGGTCAAGTTAATACTTGTTTTTTTCCCATAGTTAGCACCAAGTGCTTGCAATACATGGTCCTATTAATTAAATATTCATCAGCTGTGGGGCTTTGTGGGGCAATGCAAGGCCTGCATGAAGATTACTCTCTTCCAGAACATCAAAAAATCTAGCTTAAGTTTCAAGTGCTCATTTTTATGACTTAAGCCTGACTCAGGGTCAAAGTTTTATGTTTGAAGTCACCAGCCTTCATTTTACTTGTATAACCAAAAGTTCCTGCATGAAAATCTGCCACTAATATGATTCTGATTTCAGCGGGAAGGGCTTTTGTAAACATCACAAGATATGTGGAAAAACAGATGTTTTCTTCTTTCTTTTTTCTTTTTAAATAGAAAAACAGATGAGACCATTGAGTGCACCATGCCTCCAGCCTTGCAGCCACACACTGAGTCAGTGGCAGTGTGTGTGGAGTTTGAAAACCTTCCCTGTCAAAGTGTCGAGCTCAGCACCACCTACACCTATGAGAAGAACCCCACTATCAGCTTCATCCGCCCCAAAAAGAGCTTCCTCAGGTATGAAAACGACTAAACACAAAATACTCAGTAAAACCAAAACCTCTGAGATATCATAAGCTCAATGACTCTGTGGTTTCCTACCCAGAGTCTCTGACATAAGTCATTACTGTAATATCATCCTGATGTGCAGCATATTTCTCCCCATTGTGCGTTAAACAGCGCAGCATGTGTGTGACGGGGCAGCGGCATGTCTTTGATGACGTGTGAGGATTTTCACTGCAGTCGAATTGCTTTGCATTATTATCTGGTCCCCTGTTTCTTTCTTCTTGTTTTGGTGCAGTTTCCCTAAGTATTTGCATACCAGCAGGAATTTGACATGTTTTTTTCATGGCTGAAATGTGACACTCTGCCTTTGTGTATGTGTGTGTGTGTGTGTGTGTGTGTGTGTGTGTGTGTGTGTGTGTGTGTGTGTGTGTGTGTGTGTGTGTGTGTGTGTGTGTGTGTGTGTGTGTGTGTGTGTGTGTGTGTGTGTGTGTGTGTGTGTGTGTGTGTGTGTGTGTGTCACAGTGGTGGCAGGACCATCACAGTGACAGGCCAGGGTTTTGATCTGGTGCAGAGTGTCACCATGCAGGTGCTGGGAATCGGACGAACAGTAAGTAAACAGACGAATTGTTTCATTTTTAACTTTATACAACTGTTTTCAATCAGATTATTAGCACATGGGTATTTATAAAGTGGGACACAGTTAGACGTCTTTGAGTATTAGCATTTTGCCCTCTTGTAGAGAGGAAGTAAAGGATAACAGAATTATTCTTTTTTGAGCATGGGGATTGAAATTACCTGCTTACAGCTGACTGTTTTGAAATCGTTTTTTATATCCAATGATTCTTTGAGAAAGTACGAACACGTTGACAGTTGAAAAGAATCATTTGCTGGTATAATGCCATTAATTACATTGTGCATTTTATGCACTTAAAGCCATCTTGTCTTCTCTGGTTCTTCCTCAGCAATGCACAGTGGTGTCCCCCTCCATGATCACCTGCCCATCTCACGCCTCCAGCCAGTCCCAGGAGACCTCAGTGCAGTTCTTTTTGAACGGAGTCCCCTACACGGGCGACAGTCCCACCTCCTTCGACAGTGAGGCAGAGGAAGAGGAGGGGGAGCCGCATAAAGATCACTTCGTGTTGGAGTACGTGGAGGACCCTCAGTTCTTCACTGCCAACAAAGAAAAGCTGATTAAACACCACCCAGGAGAGCCACTGACGCTCATCATCAACGTGAGTGACACCGCTGAGACAGGATGTCCAGATTAGTGCTTCGCTGTTGTGTAGGTTTCCTGATAAGCCAAGCAAACATTCAGGTTCACTCAGTCTAATTGTCCATATCTTATTGGACAGAGGTTTATAATATTTAGCTACAATAGAACACATTATAACAAGCTAAATTTGTTTAGCTGGAACTGACTGGTATCAAAAATTCATCAAGAATTAAAGCTGAATCATTGTGAATGAATTATTCAGACAAACCTCTTTACCCACATCTTATTCATGAGAAATCCGTCAAACTTTAAGATATTATGAGTATTTAACAATAGATTAAGACGTTCCAAGTTTTTGAATGTACATATTCAAATTGTGCCCGAAACAAGTAAAGGTGTTTCCTAAATGTTGCCTGTTTCATGGCTTCAAGTATCAACACTGCTGTAGACTACCCCCACTGTGAGCAACAAACACGGTCGAATGTTCCTTTATTCATATTCACTTAAACCGGAGGCACATAGGACACATCAAAGGCCCTGTCGTTTGAAAGTGTTGATTTCTGTTGGGGGTCTGCTGAGGGTGGAGGGCACAGTGGGGGCTCAGTGGGAGGTCCCATGTTCATGTGTCCTGGCTGATCAAGGCACCTGTCCGCATGGATTCAACACCCTAAAGGCCTGCTGGTATACACTCGGCATGCACATGCGAGGAGCATGTACAGGAATGTATGAACCCGATGCAGCTTCCTCTTGATGAGTTTGTGTGCGAGGAAGAGGCCCCTGCACGAATCGCTGCCTCAGCCTGTCTGCATTGGCGAGTCGTCTGTTGTTTCCTGTTTTCTTTAGGAAGGTGGATTCCACTTGTGGGTGACCTGACGGGAGGGGAGAGTCTGGAGACACAGTGTGTGTGTTTGCTTCATAGGGAGCTTGTTAGTCAGCCAAATCCTATATTAAGGACCTGACATGGAATGTGGGTGGGTTTTGTTTGCTTTCATCCTGTTTTGGCCTTAAGAATCACTTGTTCTGGTCCAAGGAGTTTAAGTGTGAAATGTTGTGTTGAATATGGAGGTTTTACAGTTTATTTTACAATATGCTTATGGCTCCAGCATATTCTGTGTGATAGTTTGATAGTTAGAGGCTGTCTTTGTGTGTATAAGTGTATGAAAAAATGTGTGTGTGTGTGTGTGTGTGTGTGTGTGTGTGTGTGTGTGTGTGTGTGTGTGTGTGTGTGTGTGTGTGTGTTAGGAAGCATTTGTTGACAGAGACCCAGGGGGTGGCATCCTGCAGTAGGGACAGGACAGGGCCCTAAGGGTGTAATCAAAGCAAGGAAGCACACTGGGGATAAACACACAAAACAGCACACGCACACTTCCTCACTTGTCATTCTTATATTAAAGGGAAACTGCAGTTTCATTCAAAGTGTGTCTTATTTTTGTAGTTTTGTCCATCAACCCTGTATATAAATAGTAACAGTATACGTTCCAAGTTCATTACTGACGGCTAGGAATGCTGCTTCATCACTTAAAAGAGGTCAAACATGGAGAACAATCAAAAGACGTCAAATAGGTGTTTTAAACCTCGAGCCAAACTCCATTTGAAACATCCATCAGTTTGCAGACAAATTTCAGAATTAGTTTGTCGATGTTTTTGTATAAGCTGCTGCTCCCTGAAATTCACGAAGACAAAGTTTTCACTGTGAATTTCACAGGAAGGTGCTTAAAAGAAATTCTGAACGATTTAAAGGCTAGAGACATTGCATGATTATGTCTCGCACACATTTGAGGACCATTTATGACTCTCTGTTAACTTCATATTATGCGATACCTTCTTCCCACTTTTACATGCTAGCAATTGACAGAGAAATGCCCTGATGTTGTTGCTGTGTTGAGAAGCGCTACAATCAGGGTAATTAACCATGAAAGATTTATAGGAATCCAAAACAGATTTCTTCACTCGACTAAATAAACTGTTGGGTTTAAAGAGCAGGTGACGTGCATCCTGAATTGATTCTGATTTGATTTTTTTATATCTAAATGTAGATTATTCACTTTCTGGCTGTTCAAAGGGATACTTCCCAGAGATAATAAAACATAAAAAGAGTAGAGACACTAAGATAGACCTAAAATACTTTTTTCTATCTGATAGGCATTAGAATAATCCCCTTAAATACTATAATCTCCTGTTTTTGCTCGTAACAGACAATGTATTAGCATTTCAGCACTTAGTTGCATGCTGTGATAGAGTTTATCCCCCCTCTAAATAGAGTGGAAGAGTGTGAAGTGTTGCACTTGGTTTCTATTAAAGTAGTATTTCAGCGATTATGCAAGTCAAAAGGTCATAACTGAAGCTGTGGAGACCAGGAGACAGATATTTCCTAACTGAAAGTCTTTTATATTGTGCAAGTCCTAAAACGCAGGATACTTTATTTCCCAAATGCATTCATGAAATATGATCTGCGTTTAAACACATTTTAATTGTATGCTGCACAAGCTGTCTTAAACATTCTCCTTACTCTAATGGCATCCAAGTGACATCAGGGTTATTTTTAGTCTTTAGAAAGTTCAGTCTACAGCCACAAAAAAAAATCATTGTGCAACCACGTTGTTGTCTGTGTTTGTCTGGAAATTTGTTCAACCGGCTGGATACGCGTGACGAAAAGGGTCGGAGTGATTTTTAATTAAACTTAGAATTGAGAGGTGGGGCTCGGATTGACAGCGAGTTGGAGGGATACAAACTGTGCAGGCCACTCCAGTGGGCTCCTGTAAAGGCCCTGAGAATGTTATTTTGGGCCGAGGCAGGGATGACTGTCAGCGGGTTTGTTTGGAGAAACTTCCATGGCCATGTGAGAGAGATGGGGAGTGTTTGCTGCTTTAAGCTGAACTCTAGCCCAAATTAAATGAGTTTTCTCCCGACTTCCTCCGTGTGACAGCTTCATGACACGCCTGTGCAGCTCAGTTTCTACATGTATGTGTATTCAGACATACACACAGGCTGTGTGCCCCATGAATATGTGGGTTAAAGCTGCTGTGGCCATTATGAATGTTATCTATGCTTGGTCATACTATACCATTTCACCACTGACTTACAAAATGGATGGGTTTTGTTTTTCTTCTTTTTTTTGCGCAGAAAGGGCCAAGCGACCTGGAACTAATGCCGGAGGAATACTCAGTGATGGTTGGCTCCTATCCCTGTAACATCAGCTTCCACAATGACCAGCTGTTCCATTGCACCATCAACGGACTGCTCAGTTCTAGTGAGGGAGAGATGCCTGTCACTGTAAGTGTAGAAGCATGTACTACACCTCAATAAATCACCCACACAAAATGTGTTAAAACATGTCTGATGAGACCCTGATCATTTAAGAATATCACCCATCTGTCACACTGCCAAATATTTAGTCAGCATCCAGACCATCTGTGTATTGTTTATTGAAACAGATTTGATCTGCACAAGTCCACGCACAGCCAGTTATAAGTGCGTGTCTCTCTCCATGCATTATGAATGGTTTGCAGTCTCTGAGCATGCCACCATGATTCAGCAGTTTAGTGAGGGTGGCGAGCCGTCACTGTTTACCTCTTATCCTTTATCTTTTTAATCCTGCATCAGTCCGTCTGCCATCACCTACACAATCTTCTATCTCCTCACAGCGATTTCCAAGGCTTCTGGCTCACTCCTCGGCTGTGTTTTTGTTTTGTCTCCCATCTCTCTCCATTTCAATTAAAGGTCTTAATCAAGACATGGTCGAGCCCTGCACAGTTCTGATCAAACAAGACACTTTCCTACCTCTTCCCACGTTTCCCATCTGTTGCCGTTCATTCTTATCTGTTTTGATAGAGTCTTATTAAGTGGGGAAAGCACTCGTCTATATTTAAATATGAGCCAGACTGTGAGGGGTTTGCTGAAATAGCTCTGAAACACATGTTCGTATGTCTCGGCGAATCCGCTGAAGAGCCTTTTCTCCACTTTGACACAGAAATAGAAAAGGGGCTTTTTTTTTAAATTTCTCCCTCTCTCTCCTTGTCTCTTGCTCCTTATGTACCTGTGGTTCAATCTCACCCCCCCCCCCCCCCCCCCCTGGCTCTCTCTCAGGATATCTGAGAATAAACAGAGGCAATTAGCAAAGACATAAAGGCAGGGGCAGAGGTCAAATGAGATGTCATAACACAAATGGGTGGGCTGCCCCTGCGCATGAGGAGTGAGGATGATTAGTGAGCACAGTCGACAGGGGTAAAAACATGCAGATTTGAATAAACGCATAAATGTTAGGCTGTGGCATTGCTTATGGCCATTTGTGTGTCTTCACTTGCTTTGGGTGGTGGATCTATTTTTACATGCCTATGTTTTGCTTGGCTCTGAAGCTGAGCTGAGCTGCAGAAGTGGATGTGGGGAAGCAGTGTTTTTGTACCCCAAGCAAAACAGGAACATGGAACAATGGCATTTTTCCCTCCATTACACCAGGCTGGGCTGTTGCAGTCTCTGGAAGAAGGCCTTTTCTCGCTGGTCTGTGTAGAAGAACGCATGGACCAGAGAGAGAAAGTGTGAATGTGAAAAGAGGAGGCAGGTGGGGTGTGCCCAGTGAGCCAGATTCTCCCTCAGAGTGAGACCAGAGTAAGAAGGATTTGGTGTGTGGATCGGAGGCCTTTTATCTGAGGCTCTTTTTATGAAGTATATACGAGTTTGAGGAAGGAAAGGGAGAGATGTGAGGAGGGACCACAGAGACCATGCTGACTAATCAGAAGGCAGAAGTGAAAGTCCTTTTCTTGTCACATCTGGGTTACTCTGAACTGGCTGACTCCTCCAACTCGTTGCAGCGAGAGAGACCATTTTTCAAAATCTACAGCGTTATTTTTTTTCTCTGTCTGCACCTGTGTTCATGAAAAAAAAGATGTTCTCAGGCCTTAGTGTTCCCATTACGAATTGCCTCTTATACTGCATAAAACTTCACGACAAAGAAAATACTTTATGCACCCACTGTCTCTTCTTATTACCGTGCTATCTTTGAGGGAGCTTCGTCTCGTCTCTCAAAGTCTTTTAATTAATATTAGTTAATTTTACTGAATGATCACGATAAAGTAAAGTATTGCCACATCAGATTTTTTTTTTTTTCGATAACTGACAATAATTATATTGGCAGCCAATTTTCCACAGAGCTTTGAAACATCTGAAAGTCTATTCCTTACTTTTTGCTGATGACATATTTACCAACGCTTCCACTTCTATCAGTTTGCTAAAAAGATGACTTTGTTATTTAACATGGATAACCTTGTACAAGTTAGACAGCATTGGGTTTGAATCATTTATTTTTGAAACAGTTGCCCGTACATTCATGTAAGATACACTAAATGTTCCTTATTTTTTCAAATGATGGTCAGTATAAATCGAATTAATCTTCTCATAAAAGAAGTACTCTAAAGAAGATAGTGTGGAGGACAGTTTGTGTGTGAGTTATCTCTGTTCAGACATACTTCTGTTAGATATAGTGATGAGAGGTTTAACGGTCTGTATGCAAAGGATTGTGTTTTTTTTTATATGATTTAAGTGCATTTTAATGCTCTTTATATTATGATTTCAGGATTACATTAAAATGTCCTTCATCTCTTACGACAGCTTCTGTGTAGAAGGATGATTATAAAAGAGTTTGGCTGTAATTCAGAAAGGGAGCCTTTTGTGGTAGGTGTTATTTATAGTGCTGAAGGTGGACAGACATTTTTTTTTTTTACTACTATAGAAGGTTTTTTCGTAAGATGTTATCTACTATTTCTGACAAATTTACCACTGCAGCAGAATATCAAGTGTCCACGTGGACTGCACTGGAATAGAAAATCAACTGCGATAAAAGAGAAACAAATATTTGATCAAACTGAAATGAAAGAGTATGTATGACATGATAAAAAAAAACTAGTATGTAAAGGTAATATTTAGAGATGGAGAAGAAAAGGGAAAACATCAGAGAAGGCCTGAGAAGTTTCATGTACTAGTGTTGTTTTTTTCCCTGTCCAGGTGCAAGTTGGGAACTATCGTCACACCATTGCCAAAGTGCAGCTGGGCGACAGCGGGCTGGCCATCGTGGTGTCCATTGTGGTGTGCTGTGTGCTGCTGCTGCTGTGCACTGTGGGTAGGTTGTGTACACATGCTCACCAGCAGATGATGGATGTGTGACGACTGTTAGCGATGGATGCTCCAGATGTGGAACAGATAAAAGGGATTTGGGGGTCATAGTTTCTCTGCACTTGCTTCATCCTTCTTCAGTGCTCAAAGCACAAAGACCCTACTGTTTCCCTTTGCTGTCAGCACTGTCTGGATGTCTGTGTGTGTGTGTGTGTGTGTGTGTGTGTACTTTATCCGGTAATCTCTGTATGAGTGTGTGCTGGGCAGGTGTAGAGGGAGAAAATTGGTACTGCTGTGGGTTTTCACACAATTTCCTCCTTCCCTGTTATCTTTATTTTAATTTGCAGAACCCTTTTGTGTGTGATCACTGTTGAAATAATAAGTACACACATTTTATCAGCAACGTTCATGCCCTTAAATTTATCAGAAAATATAATTTTCATGCTCTCACAGTCAGAAGCATTCATAGAAATATGTTCCACAGCCTCACAGGCTTTTAACACATCCTATTGATCTTGATTTTTTTTGTTTTTGTTTTGATATACTGGAAGCTGTCAATGGTTGAAACATTTTGTATACAAACTGCTTTTTGCTTTTTCAGCCCTTGTAGTGTACTGCACAAAGAGCCGAAGGGCGGAACGCTACTGGCAGAAAACTCTTCTCCAAATGGAAGAGATGGAGTCCCAAATCAGAGAGGAGATCCGCAAAGGTGTGTTTGTACAAGGACACACACACAAACACGCACACGCACATGCACCTATTCTATTGTACAAACTCTGATATCAGTGTGATTCAGACACCCAAATGATGTTTGTGTCGATTGACATGAAAAAGGAGCTTGTGGGAAGAAATATTGACCACATATATTTGTGTGTTTGTTTGTGCACATCTGTGTGTGTTTGTATGAGGGTTTTTTTCCAGGCTGAAGTGGGAGGGAGATACAACAGTTGACAGATTTGTGCCTAGTAAGCGTGACTCATGAAACACAGTGTCTGACAAATGATCAGTCACACGCAAGATGCACTTAGTGGCTGCATCGCCTCTGTTGTGTCTAGCCTGTAGGAATGAGCCTTGTACGTGTTTGTGTTCAGAGCCCTGTCTTTTTGTATGTGTATATACTGCATGCGTGCAGTTGTGTGAGTCTAGGGCATTAGGGTAAAGCCGTGTGAAGGCCACTCCATATCTGAGCACCCAGATTTATGGCATAGAAATGAGGAGGAGGGGGGGGGGGATAGAGAAGAAAAGTAGAGGGAGGAAAAGATGGGAGTAGGAATCAGGGGGAGTAGCTAAAGTGTGGGAGGATGAGAGGTTACTTAGTCCGAGGACTCAGACAGATTTGTGGCAGAGTTCAGGTTGAGAGGGCATGATCGAGTTATAATTCTGCCAAGACAAAACATATAGTAAAAAAAAAGACTGGGGAGTACAGGGAAAATTACATATTTTTGAGGAGTTTTGGTTTTCGGGCTAGCTGGTTCTAATCAACATGTCAATGGTGTGAACAGACTGGTGGTTGAGAGGACGCTTTGGTGAGCAGGAGGATAAATAACCTGGAGGAGTAATGAAATATGAGTAAAATCCCTCAGGTCTAGTATTCCCCTCTTTCTACACAAACACAGTGTTCAAAAAAAGTCCCATTGTAACCCCAATACGTCTCTCATCCTGCAACAGGCAAAAGCGTCTCAATAGGGATTCAAAGAGATCTCCAGCGTCTCATTAGGGGAGCGTATCATCCTCTCTGAGAACGTGCTATCCAATCAAGTGGCTAAAATATTAACATGCATATTCAAGTGTGTATCTGGATAGTGTTTCCGCAGCCTCCCCACACATGTTTTGGATGAGGGCCTCAGACTGGGTTTGGCTGCTCTCATTGTTGTTTGGTAAATATTTGCCTGGACTGCAAAATCTGGCAACGAAGAAAGGAAAGATTGGAAGAAGATCAGAGGATTACTTCCTGCCGGTATATTTAGTATTCAACCAGAACATTGTGAAATAAGATGATACAACTCTGATTTCACTTGTCTTTAATTTGATCTTTGATTCTTACAGATCTCACAGTGTCCTCAGAGACTATGGGGGTTATTGCATTAGCCTGTGAACAGATTTCTGACTCATTTCACTTAGCAACAAATGAAGCACGAGGAGCCAAGAACAAGACTTTGGTCTTAAACATTCCCATGATTCAAACCTTTTTGGGTCATTCTGTTTTTCTTTTTTTTCTTTTAGGCTTTGCTGAGCTGCAGACAGACATGACAGACCTGACCAAGGAGTTGAATCGCAGCCAGGGCATTCCCTTTTTGGAGTACAAACAGTTTGTAACACGCACGTTCTTCCCCAAGGTGAGAAAACCTATTTTTCTGCCCGCTATCTGATTTCCACTGGCACACAGACAATACCATTTTTCTCAATGGGGTTTTAATATTGTTTTTTTTCCTACTGCTTATCCCATCTCACATTCCCACAGCTTGTAATATGCAAGATCAATTTATACCTTCAGACTTTTTAAACATATAGTTTAAGCAAAGTGTAGCTCAGTGTGGCACCTTGCAGGAGACTTAATATCTTCTCCATAGGTAAGCATTTTCCTGATGTGTGATCCACTCTGAAGGTAGACTGTGGTCATGTGTTTGTGGGTGTATTTTCCACTGATAGAGACAGACACAACTCAGCATGCTTTGTCCTCCAACCACAAGCATGGACTTTCAAGGAGACAGAACAATGGCGGGCACTGAGACAAGGGAACTTTCCCCCAGTTAAAAAAAAAACAAAACACTCCTGACTCTGCTCACACACCCACACTCTTTTGCAAGTATAGTGTCTTGTGCAATGCTGGTTTGTTGCAGTGGACACTGGACAATGTTTTCTGTCGTGAAGGAAGTGAAAGGGGAGAGTGCTGAAAAGCTACATGGAGAGAAACATAAATTCAAGTGCTGCTGCTTTAGCATCGTCTCCGTAGTTTTTCTGCTAACACAGCAAACACTCTTCCTCGACCCTTTGTACTCTGGTTTTTCCACAAGAGCTTCTGGTTCTTTAAGTTTACACATAAACATAAAGCAGAGCTACAGTACATTTAGACTTTGACACAGTTACAATACAAGACAAATGAAGCTACCCTGAGATGACAGACTGTGTTGAAAGGCTGGCTCTTGGCTCTAGGTCAGTTTGTCTCTGAAGCATCTTAAATGCTCATGATGTTGTGTCATGCTCTCTTTTCCATTGTCAGTCAAGGCCTCAAAAAAGAAATTCTGCCCTTTGGTTCCAGACGGCATAGTCTCAAGGCCAGCGCTTTCTGTTTCCCCTGTCTATGCATCTTCCTGTGTTTACGACTTGAGCTGACTTTGCATCAAATTTTTCTACATGTGTTTATGTGTGTTTCAGATGTTTTCCGATTACGAGAAGAGTCTGGTCCAGCCCGCCTACGAGAATGATCCTTTGGGCCCTCGAGCGCTGCCAGAGACACATCCACTGCTGCAGGACTGGCAGGTGAGGGGTTAAGCCATTAGGATGTTAGGTTAGGTTGCTTTCTTCTGCCAGAGTGCCTTGATTTGGGTCCTCAGTCCCTTCGCTCTCAACTGGGTCAGACTGAAGCTTATTAAGATTTCACAGTGGGGCTGTTGTTGATGAGGAGTAAAGAAAAGCATATAGTGCATTTTTGCCTTTGTGTGCTTGTAGTGTGTGTGTGTGTGTGTGTGTGTGTGTGTGTGTGTGTGTGTGTTTATATGAACCCACATGCTCGTGTGTGCAAATATGAATACTAATGCCTGTCATGCAGCGGTTTCTATTGAGCGATACACAAAAAAAATTCAGCGTGTCAAAAAACACGGTGCCCACTAAGTTGATGGCAGGTTGTTGACACACTTCCCACTGGCTCTAGGACAACCTAACAGTATGCTTTTCATCAAATCCATCTCTTGTTGTTTTGTGTGTGTGTGTGTGTGTGTGTGTGTGTGTGTGTGTGTGTGTGTGTGTGAGTGTGTGTGAGTGTGTGATACAGGGGCGGACATGAGTTATAAAGTGAAAGTGGGAGAGGGAGTGCGCGCTCTACACCTCTGTGTGAATGCATACTTCAAATGAAGGCTCGTGCGCGTGCGTGCGTCTGCATGTTGGGAAGAGAGAAAGTAAAGATCGCTAGCTTAGTTTTGGGTCGGCAGCCGGGGGAGCCTGTCTAACCGTGATGAAGTGCCTTGGATCCACATCGTCTTCCCAGGAAGTGTTTTCCAGGTCACAGCAAATAAATCTCACAGGCGGGCATTTATCTTAATGGACACCCCTGTTCTCCTTCTGTCAGGCTGCAAACCACACCATATGGCTGCAGTCCAGAGGGAAGACTTCATCACACTGCTGCTTAGTCGCACCCATAGATAGACCATACTCATTAAGTCGACTCGGCACATTTAGAGACAATCACACACAGTCAGGGACCAGAGCATGAGATACAGATTCTGTTGAGGGAACCAGAGACGGAGGGGCCTGACGGAGCAGAAGGAAGAGCTCTGATGGAAAGATGAATAGTTCATTAGATGGGTCACTGGAGACAAGAGGTGGTGAAATAATTTGGGGGCAGTGCAGCAGGTGTGTAATGCAGTTTAGGAGAAATCACACGGAGAAATAACTGTTTCATCCTCCCCATCATCAGGCTAACAACACGACGAGGCCGAACGTAGAGGAGGGCATCACTCTGTTCTCTACCCTGCTCAACAACAAGCATTTCCTCGTCACGTTTGTCCACGCCTTGGAACAGCAGAAGGACTTTGCCGTACGAGACAGGTAAATATTTTATGAAATTACATATGTTTGGAAGAAAAAGCATCCGTTCAGATTGATTTAAAGGGTAGAGTAAGTAGCACTTACAAGATGAAATGACCTAATTTAGGAAACCATTGGCAGAAGGGTTTGTATTTTAGTATGTTGTCATTTTTGAAGCAATAACTGTTTTTAGTGATTTTCATGTACCATTCGACCTACAAAGAACTTTCACTTGCCCCTTTCGTTCCCTTCATCTCTTACAGTTGTCTCATCATCTTTCAGCTAAAGGTTTTGGTTTAAAGGCCCACAGCTTAATTTTTTTTGATTGACTCTCACAGCTCTCATCAACCTAACGTTTAGCCACAGCATGCTGTTAAAGTTCCTTATTGAGCCATTGGTCAACACAGTGGAAACTAAAAACCACCTTGTTAGCAAACATGACTTCTACCAAACTAACATTAAATAGAAGATGTGTTTTATTTGATAACCAGGTCAGAAATGATACCATCAGTCAAATATATTTTAAGTGATATTGTATATTGCAAAGAAAGTTAATCAAACTGATTATTAATCTAATTTCGACAATCAAACAGTTAAACAGACAAAGTTACAGCAAAGCTTCTGAGCTTAAAGGAACAGAGTTCTTTCACACAGGATATGGAACAGAAGTCTGCAGCTTCTTCTGTTTTTATCGAGAGGTTATATACCTAATCAGACACGTGAACAAAGACTGCATGTAGGCACAGTGTGATGTTTACATAGTTGTCCACGCATTAGAAGAGGTACCTTGTACCTCACAGGGGTACATCTGTGTTGGTTTTTAGGGGTTACTAAAAGAGGTTAATGAACTATAAAATCTCACAAATCATTAAATTACAAATAATGCAGATTACAACGTTCCACTACAACAACAGAAGTTTTTTTTCTTCCCAATCAAGCTTGTATCTGATTTTCTTCTTGGAAAAAGGTGGCTGACAAGCTACAGTACAGGCAGTACAGTATTTGTCCATTTAGTTTGTTTTGGTCATGATGTCCTAAGACTTGCCAGTCATTGTGGGAACATGGGAAAAAATCCAGATGCAAGACCACATCCCTGTCCCAGCTCAGTGTCAGCACTTACTGACTGATGTGGCCCCTTCCTTCTGGATTAAAGAGGTTTTGTTAGGGAAATCCCCTGCACCTCTGGACTTACTCAACGGACGCTTCCTGCATTAGATCAGGTCTTTATTTGAAACTGGACTCACAGGTGTTGAACCTGTTGTTGCTTCTGTTACGTAGTTACTTTAAAATCTGCACTTCCCCCACACTGACTAAAATGTTTGGACAAGCATGTTTTGGTCTGTCTTCTCAACTAATATATTTTCTCGCTCCTCAGATGCAGCTTGGCTTCACTGCTCACCATCGCCCTCCATGGTAAGCTGGAGTACTACACCAGCATCATGAAAGATCTGCTTGTAGACCTGATCGATGCTTCAGCCTCCAAGAATCCCAAATTGATGCTGCGCCGCACTGAGTCTGTCGTGGAGAAGATGCTCACCAACTGGATGTCCATCTGCATGTACAGCTACCTCAAGGTGCGGACAGAAAACTTAGGAACAGAATGAGGTTGCACATGTTTCTTGATTTAAAATAATTACTCGAGCCACGATGTCTGACCGACCCTTTTTTGTCTTGTTCTTCAGGAAACAGTGGGTGAGCCCTTCTTTCTGCTGCTTTGTGCAATCAAGCAGCAGATCAACAAGGGCTCCATAGATGCCATCACAGGGAAGGCCCGCTACACCCTCAATGAGGAGTGGCTGCTCCGCGAGAATGTGGAGGCCAAGCCACAGGTTGGATACCTCACACACTTTCAGTTCATCTTTCATATCCAGGTTTTGCTTTAGAGGAAGTTAAATTGCAAAACTTTCTGAATGTTGCAAAGTATGACCTGTTCCTGTTTCCCCGCAGAACATGAATGTGTCCTTCCAGGGCTGTGGCATGGACTCACTGTCAGTCAGGGTCATGAATACAGACACAATCTACCAAGTGAAGGAAAAAATCCTAGAGGCCTTTTATAAAAATCTCCCATTCTCCCAGTGGCCCCGAGCACAGGATGTAGACCTAGGTAAGAGCACTTTTTTTTCCTGATTATTTTCATCCGTTCCCCTTCCCAACCATATGAGATACAGTAATCTCCTTTGCTTGCAAAAGGTCAATTCCTCTCATGAAGCCCAACTAACCTGGGGCTGCAATATAATAAATGACAGAATGCATCGAGGAGAGTGTACAGTCATAATCACAAAGAGTTATTGCTTTCAAAAGCTGTGCAGCCTGCAGAGCTGATTTGATTAATGGCCTAAGAATATTTCCACAGGTCGTGACACAGAGATTTAGAGCACGACTGCTCTCTGTCTTGCATATTCTTTTCCAAATTTAGGATGAAATTGTCTAATATTACCCTCCTCCCTCCTCGTGTCTTATTTCTCTCCTCCAGAGTGGTTTGACTCTGGCAGCAACAGTAAGCTTCTGCAGGACCTGGATAACTCCTCAGTGATGGAGGATGGCAGGAAGAAGCTCAACACAGTCTTCCATTACCAGGTGTGTGTAGGGGTGTGTGTGTGTGTGTGTGTGTGTGTGTGTGTGTGTGTGTGTGTGTGTGTGTGTGTGTGTGTGTGTGTGTGTGTGTGTGTGTGTGTGTGTGTGTGTGTGTGTGTGTGTGTGTGTGTGTGTGTGTCTGTGTGTGTGTGACTCTGCTGTAGTGGGTGTTGTCACAGTGCACCTGTATATCCCTGATATTGTAACAGCTACAGCGGGGGTGTGGAAGGTGAGAAGTCCTTATAAATGGTGTCACCGCCTGTCCATGGGTGTGAGGATGCTCACTGTTTCTATGTGGCTGCACACACTTACATCCAGGTGCTTCTGCTCATGTTTGTCTGCTGTTATATGATGCCTCTCTTTTCAGGTCATTTGCTGCAGCAGAGCTGCTGCTTTTATACTGTGTTGTTGTGCAGATTATCCATTTAGAAATACAGTAAACATATTTATTTTCTAGTTTTTCAATATGTACGATACTTGTTAATCTGCAGTAACTATGATGTAAACATGAACATTTAAGCCAGACAAAAAAAAGACTTTCTTGTATTAAATTGAAGCATTTGCCGGGCAGCTTTCTACCTCTGTGCCTGTGTTCAGATAAATCCAATGTTAGGTAGAATCAGCATTTCCAACGGGATCCCGTCATTGAGCTTCAGATGCCTCTTTAGACAGTAATGACTGATGTCACTTAGACTACATCAATGTTTTATACAGTACATGGTATCTGCCCACACACTAAATAGGTCATTTGTTGAGTATGAATAAAGTGTATTTACATTATGTCTTGATCAGATAAAATTATCTTGTAATCCCCATCATGTAAGTGTTATTTTGAGTATATTTATTATAAGAAATATATGACTAAAAACAGATAATAGATTTGACTATTGAAAACATAAAACTGAAAATGTAATGATTATGATATTTCATACAAATACTAAAGATAATAAATACATTCTAAATTTCTAATAAATAAATACAAAATAAAGATAGATGCATTATGCCATGAATGTGTGAATGGTGTGTTTGCCTATGTCTGCGTTCATTTGTGCATGAGTAAACAGTCCTCTGTGACCCTTGACCCTCGACCCTTCACATGTACTTGTTAAGTGCTCTGTTTAGTTTTTGCTCTGCTGTTGGGACGGAGCTGTGAAAGCAGTGAGCTGCAGCAAGTACTAACAGTCTTGGTTCACTGGCAAAGCTGTTCAATCCATTTCACCACAGGTTGACTTTAATGAGCCCAGCCAGGCTCCTGTAGAGTCACCACCGCTCTAGACTGACACAGACAGACACACACACACACACACACACACAAACACACACACACTCACTCGTATACACCTCTCAACACCACTCTCCCCTGGAGGGCATGCTTAATGATGCTGTTCTGGTGCACCCCAACTCACCCTTGACCCTGTGCCCTCTGTCCTCTCTCGTCTTTCCTACCTCCCTCCCCTCCTTCCACAGATCCCAGAAGGGGCATCGCTGGCTATGAGCATGCAAGACAAGAAAGAGAACACCCTGGGGAGAGGTACGTCACCTTCAAACACACCCACTCCCTGTCGCTTTGTCACACATACTAACCCACACTTGGATAAATACACTCACTCACTCCATCACAGGAAACGACACATGCTTAGTTGATCACGAGAACATGATACGCTCGTGTAAACATGCATGAAACCACACACGCTTCCGCCCCCAAAGGACACAGCAGACATCTAAACACACTCACACCTAATAAATCCACTTACATTAGTGTTCTTCCTGGAGTTATCCAACCATGTCATTCAGAGTTTTAAACCTGCATTATAGATGTGTTTCTTAAAACGCTGGCTTGTGGGAAGAAGAAAAAAAATGTGGCACAAGTTGGCCCATTGTTGAGCCTCACACAGGACTACAACAACAGATGTGCCTGTTGACAGACAAGTTTACATGCAGCTTTTAATGGGCTTGTCCCCTCGTTGTCTGGAGTCTACCTTACATAATCAGTACCAGACCAGAGTGCAGGCTCTGTCCATCAAAGCCTCCCCTCTCATTCATACTGGTCCAAAAATAGGCTTATGTGGACCAAACCTGGCTCTTTCTTCAAAGCACTAAGGGAGTGTTATGAGTCTGTAGTGCTCCCTGGCTAATATAAAACACTGTCCTGCCTGCCTGTGATCAGTGGTGAGGGTCTGGACCGTGGCCCGCTGGGCAGGAGCATCTCTGGCAGAGGAGGCTGTAATGAAAACACACTCACCGTACTGTTGTGTGTGTGTGTGTGTGTGTGTGTGTGTGTGTGTGTGTGTGTGTGTGTGTGTGTGTGGCTGCCAAATGCAGGCCTTTGTTTTGCTGCTGTGTGTCTGTTTACAATAATCTACCATATTTGTTTGTGTCTGGTTTCAGTTTTGTATTTGGACATGCGTCTACATGTATTCATACGTGTCACGCATGTGTATGAGTGTGTGTGTGTGTGTGTGTGTGTGTGTTTTAGATCTATATATAAACCAGCAAGATTTTAATGCTCTTTTCCAGCACTGGCCGAGCATTACCATCTCATTACACTGGCTCCAGAACCAATCACAGACTCCGTGTGTCTGTCTCCGCTAATCTCTCATTTTTCTTTTTTTTTTTTCTTTCACTCGTAATCTTTCTCTTTCATTCTCTCAGACAGCTCCCCTCCCCTACCTGCCCACCGTCCACCTTAATCACTTTCTCCTCTCTCATGTACTCTATCTCCTCTGCTCTCCTGTCAATCTCCCTTTTTTTCCCTCCCTCCTATCTGTCACACTCCTCTGTGCTCCTTCCTCCTGTCTCCTCTTATTTTTCTCAGGTCTCCACCTTGCTGATTGTGCATTGTTTCACTCTGTGTGTTTCTTTTTTCGTCTCTGTAGTGAAAGATTTGGATACGGAGAAGTATGTACACTTGGTAAGTATCTCTGCATAATCAGAATGTTTCTGTTAAATGCCCTCAGTGAGTTTATTTCCCATGTTTGCGACTGTTAGTCAGCAGGCCTGACAAAAGGAAAGGAGGTGAATGGAGGTGAAAAGGAAAGCTGCTGAGAGGACATGACAGCGCTAATACTGCTTAAGCTCTTTTATGAACGTCAGCCAAGATATGGGACCTTTGACTTTAGAATAATGAGTTCTTCAGAACGCAATTTGCCGGGTGAATAGTTAGTTTTGCAGGATGGTTCTCTCCAGCCCCTTTTTAGACACATGAAGGTGAATTTTGACTACTTCCTTCTTCTCCTTACTCTCATTTAGACCTGTATGAGCAAGTCAGAAACATGATCCTTTACACAGCAACCACAGAAAAGCATGAACATTTCCCAATTCCCAGTGCTTCCTTATTTCTGAAGATGATTCAGCGCTCCAAAATACCCTGATATGGTTTCTGGATCATGTGTCTAATGCAAGAAACAGAAATTTCCCCTCTAACAATTGAGGGGGCACCGACAGTACAGCATTCATCTCGATCCTCAGGAGAGGTCACATTATTTCATCTCATGGGCAGTTTGTTGATCTTTGGCCTCTGCTTCTCCAGGTCCTACCTCATGATGATCTAATGGAGAATAAGAGGTCACACCGGCAGAGTCACCGCAAGAAAGTCCTGCCTGAAATCTACCTGACGCGCCTTCTGTCTACAAAGGTGACCACAAGAAAGAAACTATTCTTTGTCCACACTACAAAGAGATTAAAGATATATTTTGATTTCTAAGTCATCTTTTTCCTCTTGTTTTTGTGGCCCATATTAGCCTCAGAGGCCAAAGAGTAATTCCCACATTCCATGAAACCATGTCTCTGCGTATGTATGAGACCCTTTTTTTCCTCTCTCCTCCACAGGGAACTCTTCAGAAGTTCTTGGATGACCTCTTTCAAGCCATCCTCAGCATCCCTCCGGACCGCCCCCCTCTGGCTGTCAAATATTTCTTTGACTTCTTAGAGGAGCAGGCTGACAAACGTGGCATCACAGACCCAGACACACTGCACATCTGGAAAACTAACAGGTATACAACTTAACCCTCTGCTAAAATGCCCCTTTGGTCATCTCAATATGCAAGGGCAAGGCTTTTAACTATTCTCTTCCCCTCCCTGTGCAGTTTACCTCTGCGTTTTTGGGTGAACATCCTGAAGAATCCTCAGTTTGTGTTTGACATTGATAAGACAGATCACATGGATGCCTGTCTGTCTGTCATCGCCCAGGCCTTCATTGATGCCTGCTCCATTTCTGACCTGCAGCTTGGCAAGGTGAGATTATCTTTTTATCTAGCAATTGCAGGAGTTTTGAAATCCTCATGCTGTGGGGTCTCCTGAGACAGGCCCTGATTACAATGCCCCCAAATAACCATGTTGTTTACATAGTGGTAAAGCTGCCATATTACAGCCACCCGGCATTTATTTTTAAATGAAAAAAGGATTTTCTTGTAGATCAAAGGTTTACAACACTAACTTAACAATGGAATGAGGAACTTATAAATCGAAAACAAAATGAAAGAAATGAAAAAAAGGGAAATGTTTGATGTCATATTGTGGATATTACTATAGACTCTTCCACTCAGCTGACAGTTTTTATAAAGTGAAGTAAAATAATCAAAGATGCAGCAGTGTCATTCTTTTCCATCACTGTGACTACAGGAAGACACTGAAGACTTATCCACAGTGTGATAAAAGGGACAAAACACGTCATTACTCGCGATTCAAAAAAAATGAACGCATTCATCTCTCAAACCATGATTAATTAAAATGTGCTACTTGATGCTGACAGCCCTACACTGACACTTACAAAAGAAGTGCCTCATGTTTGTTTGTTAAGATTTTACAAAGTTATAACTCCAGAGGCAGAACGAATGTCAGCATCTCTTCTTCACTTCCCTCCATCAGCGGCCCTCTGAGGAAGATTACTAATTAAATATCTAATTTACTAAAGGCTCTCTTTACAAGCATGAGTCAATATATCTATATATCTATAGCTATATGTGTGTGAGTGGTGTGTGTGTGTGTGTGTGTGTGTGTGTGTGTGTGTGTGTGTGTGTGTATGTATGTATGTATGTATGTATGTATGTGTGTATGTATGTGTGTATGTATGTGTGTGTGTATGTATGTATGTATGTATGTATGTGTGTGTATGTGTGTATGTATGTATGTGTGTATGTATGTATGCATTTACTACTGACACACACTAATATCTCTCAAGTCCCCCTGTGAACCATCATCCCTGAGCCTTCAACCTGTCAGCTCCATCTACCTCTCCTCGTGTTATTTCAGCAGACTTGGCTGATCTAAGGTCATGAGCACCAGGGATCTCGTTTTGTGCTGTGGGCTGAGTGTCTATGTTCAGGCGTCCCTATGTCCATTGGTCTGTCTGTCTCTTTTTTGTCTGTGTGTGTGCTTGCATGTCAATGTCCTCTCTGCTCACAAATCCGTCTCATCCCTCAGACACCATGACCCTGAGCCCGCTCAGCTTCCTGTCTCTCTCTGACCGGCTTCCTCCCTGGAGGGGAAGCAAGGACTCATCAAATAATGCTCCTCTTTCACTGAAAAAACACTGATTTATATACTTCAGTTCAGTGCCAAGGAGATCGTACACTAATAGCAACAATATTCCCATGCATTTGTAGGCAGGTACATACCTTATGTATTCAAATGAAGACTAGATAAAAGCTCCACAGAGGGGATATTTTAGCACAGCTTAGTTTACTGCATCCTCATTATCATGTTGCATCTGGCTCTGCACGGATTGAAGAGTCACCCACTTCAAGGATAAGGCCACATGTTCTCCTGCAGGTCAAGGAGACTGGCATGACACACCTACATTTTCCTCACGTGTTTACAGTGGAATTTTTTTTGCATGTGTTTGAGTGTGTATGGCTGCCTCGGGACAGGGCAGTGAAGGGTACTGCGTCTGGATTAGTAGAAGCATAGCAGGGATGAGACAGAGGGGGTAGGAAAGCAAGCAAAGCTTGCTGTTTCCACAGAAACCTTCTTATCTGGCAAGATTCAGACATGAAGGGCCACAGGGTCACAGGGGGGTTACCAGGCAGATGGATGAGCAGCAGGAAGTGACCTTGTGGACAGGAAGCGTGAGGGTTCCCTATCGGAGGGAGCTATGGCCACAGCCTATCCCCTCCCCCAGCATGTTTAGCACACACACAAACAAACACGTATAAGGTGACACAAATAAGTCGTGACACATAGAAATATTAAGGTGCTCTGTAAGCACATTCACTGATGCTGAAAGCTGAGACTGGCCGTCTCTTTTTTCCCCTCGTCTCCCTGTCCTACTTTCTCCCTGTCCCTTTCCCTCTCCCACACTCACAAAGCTCACAAGGAACTACACACACTTGCTTGCAACAGTAGTCACCACTAAAACCAAAGTGTGCCCACAACCTCTTAGCCCTTCTACTTTTCTTTCTGCATGAATAAACACTCGTGCAAGAGCCTGAAGCAACTGTGCGGAGAGTGGCAGAGGTATGAAGGAGTATTGTTAAGTCTGGAATATTCTTTCTCCCACTCTGGAGTTTGTGAGTGGTCTGTTGTATGGAAAGGAAACTGTTCCCTCCCACTATTGTCTCACTTTAGGCTGGTTCTGATTTGGTCATCAAAAAAATAAATACAATCTCAAGAGTGGCTCTTTCTTTTGACATTAGCACCTTATTGCAGACTGCATTACAATGAACAAACCTCTGAAGTAAAAGCTGAAGCCCAGTACTAAATTATGAATTAAGTCACAGAGAGGCATTTGAGGTAGAAGTTTTGCCATCCAGTTCCAATCCAGTTCATGTGACTTTAACTTCACCATAGTACACTGATCACCGTTGTAGACCAAAACCCTGTATTTGATAAAAGTTTATTATTTGACCGAAATCAGGTCAGTTTAAAATCTCTCTGAACAGGAGGGGGTCCGTACACATCTGCCAGGGCAAAAAAAAAAAAGCCTGAGCTTACACATGTTCCTGTGTTGAATCAGCGCAGCCTCACTGCCAAAATGAAACACATATTGCTGCAAGAAATGGTAATAACTGGAACTGAAATGTGTGGGTTTTTTTTTTTTTCAGGATTCCCCTACCAACAAGCTGCTGTATGCCAAGGAGATCCCTGAGTATAAGAAGAGAGTGCAGAGCTACTACCAACAGATCCAGGAAATGGCACCGCTCAGCGAGCAGGAGATGAATGCTCATCTGGCTGAGGAGTCACGAGTAAGTACAGACCCTTCGTGTGTGTGTGTGTGTGTGTGTGTGTGTGTGTGTGTGTGTGTGTGTGTGTGTGTGTGTGTGTGTGTATGTATGTATATTAGTTCCAAAAAAGTGTACAATTTCATGGAGGCCTTAATTTGAAGAATAATGTAATATAATTTTCCATTCTGTAGAAATACAGAAATGAATTCAACACCCACCTGGCCTTGACAGAAATCTACAAATATGCCAAGAGATACAGACACCAGGTAAGAGAAAGACTCATATATTACCACTCTGCCTTCGTGTTCTCAGATCAGATATGTTACTCATGGAGCCTTGCGTAAGTTCAGGCAGGCCACGGAGTCACAATTTAATATTGTGACAGATTTCACGTCAGCTGATCTGCTGAAAGCATCCTATTGGCCAAATAGTTCTTGTGCCGCCTTATTTAAACTACTCTAGCCCGCCTATGCTTCTCTGCTCCCTCTGCATGCCGCATTTGCAACCCTCCTCCTCCTTTTATGCTATTCCGACTTAATCGATGTCATGCTTGTCACTGATGCTTGCGCTGAAGGGTTTGCTGCTCATCTCCCTGTTTTATAGTGTTCCTTGTGTGCAAGGGAAGGGCAGCGATGTGTGCTGCTGTTCCTGCCTAATGCTTTCCACGTAAGCATGTGAAAGGGCATGGAGATCCCTCAGAGCCATACCGCCAAATATAAATAATTGCGTCAATGTATCCATTTTGACCAAGTGGTCCTGACTGAAATGTTACAGCCAGCACTAATCTGCTGCCTCAGTTAACCCTGTTCAAGTTTTACCTACTGGTACCATAGCTTGACATATCAGCGTGGAAGATCGCGTTGAGAGATGAAGCATGCTGTAAACATCTTTACAACCTGTCTCAATATAAATCAAAAGCTACATTCTTTTCACTAGAATCATCAGATAAGAACCAAGATCCAAGCCGCAGCCAGCATTGAATGTGTCCAAACTCCCCTTCTAGCCCTCTTAAAGCTTTCACTTTAAGTCAACAACGTTTCTGTTTACCTTCACTCTATCCAACACCCGTATCTGCTTAATGAGGCCGTTAGGCTGTTGCTTCAAAACTCCTGTTTCTCTTTGAACTAGCCCTCCTTTAGCCCCTGCTGTCCTCCCCCATGCCTCCTCAATGCTGTAACTATTCTCAGGAGAGGCTTTAGTCACTGGTGACTGTGCCTTAATGGAGAACCCTCATGATAATGTTATGTAGCTGCTTTCCTCTGTCATGCTACTGTACTGACGTTGGCCAGGGGCTTAGACTGTGATTCACAGCATTCTGTGAATGGCTCTCTGATTGCCTATTCTCTCGCCCCGGCTCAGTTCTCTCTGCTTGGTAGCACACTGCCGCTAAGAGTCTGAAAATCCTACTGACGCGGTAACATCTATTGGGCTTGAATAACAGAGCAGATGTGGGTTTTGTAAATATGTGAAGAGCAAAGGCTTTTGTGGTGTGGAGGCATGCATGAAGGCTGAAGAAGCACTTCACTTGCTCCTCTGCTGCTCTCCTTTTCTCTCGTTCAACTTTCTATGTCCAGGCAGGTGGCTGATGGATGCATGACTGCTTGACAGCCATTGAAAGTCACCTTTGTTGTGCTTTTGTTTTCTTTCCTTCCCCGCGGTCAGGTGGTGAGCGCTCTGGAGTCAAACCCTACAGCACGTCGCACTCAGCTGCACCACAAGTTCGAGCAGGTCATCGCCCTGGTGGAGGACAACATCTACGAGTGTTGCAGTGAAGCCTGAACCTGCTACTGTCTTTTTCTTCTCGCCATCTCTTTCTCCTGCTGAAAGCTGCCTTTCCCCTTATTCCGGGGAATGTCGGCACCACTGAAGTCTAAGCCTTCATGAGCATCATTTATGTGCCCACAGACTATTAAAATAACATGAAAGTGGCAAAGCAATGGACTTAAACATGCCTTTAAAACGACGTACATTTGCAAGGTGGTCTTCCTCTGATCTGGGAATGCCAAGAATTCTGCCAAAATCTTTCCCAGAGACTTGGACAGTCTGGATCAGCTGTGCTTTAGAGGGGAGGCTAAGAAGCTTGGATATGAAGCTTTTTTCTGGATGTCTTTGCAGTTCCTACAGGACCTACTGGAGGCCCTGGTGGCAGTCTTAACGCACTGAACCCTTTACGTAAAGGGAACGAGCCAATGATGCACTGTACTGTATTATAATGTCCATAGCAATATTTATAGATGTGTTATAATTCTTTAGAAGTGGCCTGTTCTTCAGGATGAGTTGGAGGGACCTTGAAAAGCTCCTCCCATTTCCTAAAGCCTGCAACACTCTCAGGTGTGACCAGTGAAGATGGGTGACTGGCTGCCATCGGTGCTTTGAACAATAGGATCCAATGTGCTATGCAGGCTGATGATGGGTTGAGGGGGAGTTGAGGGAAGAATATAAAGGACTGAAATATATGAAATCAGATGTAATGTGGTTCACTGGGAAGAGCTACATTAGTATAGAAATGTTGATCAGTGTGTGCTTGTAAACGAATGAATTTCATGTTGGATTCTGACCAATTTAAATGAGGGAAATTAACGTATATGAGAAAATATGTGAGCCCAATATAACCTGAGGAGAGACTGTAATTGTGATGCCAAATGACTTGTCAGAGTTTGTGAAATAAATTACAGTATTTAGGATTTTAAATGTGTCCAATCATGACCATGTTTATTGTGCTCAGTCTTGTGTTGCTACATCTCTAAATGCATTACAGGAGAGCACATTTTAACAACATTTGAGAACCATTAAGACGTGGCCTGCAACCCGAAAGCCCGCAAACAAGCATCTGGAACTTTTCATGGCGCTTGTAAAAAAGCTCTTGTGAAAAACACGAGTGAGGGAAAAGGCTTGCAGACATTGAGCATTGTTTTTAATGTAGGACACAGAACAACTTTACACAACAAAACAAAGAACATCCTTATATTCCTTTAATATATATAATAATATACAAACTAACATTGTTCCATCCATCCACACACTTAACATCCACAGCACACATACACTGTCTTGCAGGAGGCGCCTTGTCCCTGCAGAGGCTCTTTTTAGGTCCATATGTTTACACTCGTGCCTCAGCCGGGGCCAAAAGCAAACTAACAACCTCTGCTTTGTTACCACAAAGACGAGAAGAACAACAGAAAGACCCAGCCTGATACCATCTGAGATTACTAAACAACTTCAGGATTTATTCTACTCAAGAATTCTTCAAGTAGGTTTTTGTAGGCGCATTTTAGAATATGTAGCTGTAGCATACACTTTTACAAGAGTTTATGTTAAGTTAAGTTAGGTTTTTGTTGAAACTTTTTTGGAAACAGGAGCCTGGGATGTGTTCAGTTGGACCATCACACCACCTTGGTGTCAGGTTAAACAGCTGAACATTTCCCATGATTAAATGGATTGAAAAATACACATGCTGGCTCTTGAGTTTATCAGTGTGGTTGTGCCACAGCAGAGAAGACACACGGAGAGGTAAGTCAAGAGGATTGGCCTATAGAACAGGAGTGCTGCTTGGCGGCGTTGGGTCCCTAGGTGTGCAGGGACAGATGGGATGGGGGGTGAGGGGAAAGAGGGGGGTAAGGAGAAGAGGGGGACAGGTCAAGCAGGGGCCACCTGGCTGGAGGAGACAGAGGAAGTCTGGGTTTTGGAGATGGCAGTGGTCGCAGTCTCATCTTCTCCAAATGGGTTTTTTCCACAGCACACCGTGGTGATCATGCAGTTTCTAAACTGGAGGCCAGAAGAGAGAGAAGGTCAGTCAAACGTTTGATGGTGGCAGTGGAGGAACCGCATATATGCAAGTATGTATTTCTAGTGCGGCAAAAGTCAAGCTCATAAATCATTCCTTGGGAAAAAGATGCTGAAAATAATCTGCAAAATGTACAAAGAAATGCTGAACAAGGGAAGGAATGGGTATACATACACAAAAAAAGGCAAATTAATAAGAAGGACATTATAATAGTTACATTTGAATGTACAGGAGATATTCCATTAGTAAAATGTGTTTAAAGTATAAAGGTAAAGAATGTTCAACTTCTTACTGTACTGAATTAGTTTAGGCAACAGGCAAATCTCATTCAGCAACAAGTGAAGTAGCAGAACTTAACAGCTTTCTTTCACAAAAAAACAATCAAACCTGGATGTTTTTGCTTCACTCACCTGTCTGTTTAGCAGAATGTAGATTATTGGGTTGTATAGGGCGGCACTCTTGGCGAAGAAGGCCGGAGCAGTCATGAATACTGGTCCGAACTCAGTCCCCTGATTGATAAAGATGTACCAGGCCACGCTAGCGTAGGGCAGCCAGCACACCAAGAATGAGATCACCATGACGATTACCATTCGCGTTACCTCCTTTTCTGCTCGCTGGGTGCTTTCAGACTCCTGCTGTTGAGCTGCAGCCTAAGCACAGACACCTGCAGGTTATTCTCTTATTCAAGAACTAAATCTGTGATCCACTCAACTAAATCACAGCCCATCACCAAAAAGAAAAAAACTCAAGGATTAGTGTGACTGACAGATCTTTTATGTAATGGATTAAAGCTGAAACGGTTTGATGTGCAGTCTGTTGTTATGGTTATGTTATTGTCATTTAGGATAACTGGATTCTGTATGCATGTTTAATCAATTTTTTACAGTTTAAACGGAAAAAAAAAAGTATTGTTTCCCCCTGCCAAGCCTTTTTCTTAAAAAGGTTGTGACTTCTCATTCTCATTAAATAAATAAATACATTTCCTAATATTAGTATAACCCTTTGAGAAAATAAATATATTATTAAATTATAACTTAAATCTCATTGATTTCTGTCTTTAAATTTCAGACTTCTCCCCTATCATGGGCCCTATACTTTGTTCTACATTTTTTTAATTGTAATAAAATAAATCCAAGTATAACCTCTCAAACTGTGATTCTTAGTAATATTTCTCAGCTATTATTAATGATGGCTAATACATTATCAATGCTGTTTAATCATTATTAATGAGGGCATCTCAGTGAGAAGGCAGACTGTCCTCCAGCTGGAGGACCTGAGAATAAAGCCGCCATGTTGGCAATGATCTGCCCTCCTAAAGTGTCCTTGAGCCACTAAATCCCTCACATCTCCAGAGACTCTGCTCTGTGATGCTGCTCCACCTCCATGTGGAGGGGAGACAGGTAAAAAAGACACAATAAAGGGTTTCTCTACAGGGACATGCAAGGTATTGTCTCCTTATTATTAATATTATGTCTGGCAGTCATGGTCTTACCGCTCGCACGGTGCAGAGCAGGCGACCGTAGCAAAAGAAAATGATGAAGAGAGGGATGCAGAAATGGAGGACAAACATATAGATGACAAATGAGGTGTTGTTGATCTCAGGCTTGGGAGTGTAGTAGTCGATCCCACAAGAACACTGCATTCCCTCTGGGATGTACCTGCATCAACACATAAAAATAATCTCAGAAATTCCATCAACACCATCACAGTTTGAGTTTGATACAATATAGCTGTCTTTAAGTAAGTAAGTAAAAAAAAAAAAAAAAAAAAAAGAAGAAATCTCTACGGTGCTCTTTGATTTTACAGCCTAGTCAGCAGGGTCTAGACATACAGACATAAAGTACCTGGACCATCCAAGCAGAGGGGGGGCAGCACAGGTCAGGGCCATTATCCATGTGAATGCCAGACCAGTAATGGCATGGTTCTCCCCAAAACGAAAGTTGGTCATTGGTTTACAGACCACAATATAGCGCTCAATAGCCAAAACCACCAGAGACCACAAAGCAATCTCTCCTAAAACATCAAGTAAAGCAGGTATAAAAATTCAAACATTTTCTATGAAGGATTTGTTTGCTCGTTGTATCAAGTGACCACACTCTAACAGAAATACTTCACATGGAAGGTAATTTAAAGAAAACCAAATAAAAAAACACTTCCTACCTCCTAAGGTGGCGAAGAATCCTTCCACGTTGCATCCCGTGACCCCTAAACTGAAGTATCCATGCAGGGCTGTGTACAGGGTCACGGTGAAACCCCCGATGATCATGAAGAGGTCGGCCACAGCCAGATTGAGCAGGACGTAGTTCAGAGGGGTCCTCAGCTTTTTGTGCTTCACTGTGACATGTAGGGTGAGGAAGTTGATCGGGAAGGCAGTGATTATAAGGAACAGCATGTATGCAGCCACAAGAGAGTACTTCCAGGGCTCAGCCAGGTAGTACTGAGGGTACTCGAACGGGCTGCGAACCACGCCAGTCTTGTTAGACATGGGGACATAAAAGTTGGGTCCCTCTGTGCCATTCATAGCTGCAGCTGCTTCTGTTTTTGTCCTTGACACTGGATGAAACAGACTGTGCCTCTCGCCAGAATAAAACACAGCAAGCAAGTTGTGTCTGGCAGCTGGGGTGCAAATGGGGGAAAAAAATGGTAGTCTAGAGGGATGAATCTCGTGGATGTAAGAAGTGCTCTGCAGCCCCCTGAAGTAGTGCCGCACCTTTTTAACAGGCTGACCGGATTAGTGATGAGCATGAAGCAAAGTGTTAGCAGAGATGGAATTAAGACATTCAATCTCCCCGTCTCTCTCTCTCTCTCTCTCTCACACACACACACACACACGCACGAAAACTCCAGAAATAGCAATGCAGTATGTTTAGCATTCCCAAGGTGAGAGGTTACAGCGCTGGCTATCAGAACCCCATCATTATACTGTCGTGTTCATCAATGCATCATTACACTGAGATGAGAGTGGGAGGGCAGGCAGGCAGAGAGGGAAGCAGTCTATTTGTAGTTTGTCCACTCTTTAACGCTTTAAATCACAAATGAATTTTTTTTGAGCAATCCAAATTATTTGCATCGGTAAAAGCTTAATCCCCAGCCACTGCATAATGCAGTGCTCAACTCATAGCTTAAAGTGTAATCAGAATCAGTGGGGCATGGCGCTCATAGCACACACTCCCCTCCAGCTCTCCTTCACCAGACAAAAAGTTCAATCAGCAAGAGTAAAAAGTTAATATTACTCAAGCTTCCTTTGTAACGTCGTTAAAGAAAAACACTGTCATGAAGTATACCAAAATATTTTATTGAAAAGGTCTGTAACAAAATAAATATACAATGTCATGACTGGACAAAAGATGATTTCCTTTCCTGGAATAAAAAGCACGATACAGTTTTTGTATAAACCTGCTGCAAGCACATGTTAGCAGATCTTAAGTTTTAACTTCTTATCCTGAACAATTTTTTTTAAATAAATAGGTTATTACAGTTATATATATATATATATATATATATATATATATATATATATATATATATATATATATATATACATATATATATATATATATATATACATACATATATACAGTATATATATATATACATACATATATACTGTATATATATATATATATATGTAAAATTAAATATTAAAATATATATATATATTTTTTTGGTATATATATTTTTTAAACTAGAAGATGTAATCCGTGAAAGCCTCTCGTAATCTGATCCTGATCATCTAATTGGGTTGATGATGCAGTTTACTTAAATGCTATAATGACCGACACACAAACACTACAGTTATTACTTCAAGTCTGACTCCTTTATTAAGTTAGCTAGCTGTTAATCATTGAGTGATTACCAGCTAGCTATGTACCGGTATATCTAAGCGACAAGACAGTTAAAATGTCCAAAAGTACATTTAGCTACTCTGAGATTACGTGGATCAGTTTGGTTCATCAATGGGTCTGCGACAGTACGGACAACAGTTGTGTTGAAGCACCAGAAGCTCATAGTCCTCACTATGAAACATCTACAAAGAAACACAAAGAAAGCAAAATTAGAACAGTCTGGAAACAAAAATATATATTCAAAGAAATGTTATCTATATTTAACAAATATTGTGACAGAAATAAAACAGCTTCATCGTGTTCCTTGGACGAGTACAGGGAAGAAGAAATACAGACAAGCAGTATGTGGGCGTAGACGAGCAGTGGGCCTTATAAATGCTGTACCTTGAAGCAGGTGGGGCACATGGTGATGCTCACATCGGGCAGCAGGGAGCGGAAGTATTCCCACTTGAGCGGCCTGGGCCAGCGTTTGATCAGCACGTCCCTCCTGCTCATGGAGCGCAGTGAGGGGCGACTCACCTTGACCGGGACAAAGTTCGAACCCCCCTGCTGTTTGGACACACACACATTCCATTATAGACCGTGTCCTTCTTACCCTCTCCAGCTGGTTTGCCCAGTTGGTGGAATATTAATCGCCTCATCTCCTCTGTCCTATCTTACCTCAAAGCTCATCTTGGCTGTAAATGGATCTTCCTCTGAGTCATCCAAATCATCCATCCTCATAGCCTGAGGCTCTGATTGGTTGTAATTAAGAACAAACAACTCAAGCACCATATTTCGCACATCTTAGCATCCTATTTACTTGTTATGCACGTTTTCTGTAATTCTATATTTTCAACACTGGGAAGACATTTCTAAAACTATCCCTCCGAAACTAATCTAAAAGCAAGAGTGCTAAAAATGCCAATCAGTCGTGCCTGTCAGTCACATGATGGCTTTGGAGGAACAGAGCAGACCTCAATGCCCTTGAGTAAGTGTCTGCCAGCTAATGCAGGTTAATCCCTGCACCAGGGCTGTGGCTACGGCTCGCGGAGGGTTAGTGTCATTAAGATGAGACAGGAGAGCCTTGCTAACCCTATTAGCTCGAGAACTAAGATGACTTAGCTCTGACAGCTTACCCACCAGCCCAGAATCGAGGCCAACACAGACTAAACAGCTTCTTAGAACTGTCACAGGGCAGAGGAGAGTCACATGGTTCATTTTGAAAAGCAGTGTGTTAGGGCAGGGATTCAGACTCGTGGGGCAGCAGAGTGAGGAGTAAATAATTCATAAAAAGCTTTTGAATCATGAGTTTCTGTGTGTGTGTGTGTAGTCAAATTTTTTTTTTTTAGACTTAAGGATACCACCATTGTCCATGTCCTGCCAGCGCGCGTCCCCCTCGTCTGTTTGAGGAACTTCTAGGTCAATCAGTGACACAGCCTCTTCATCACTGATGCCCTCCTCGAGGTAGAACTGCACCAGAGGCAACACCTCTGTACACGAGAAGATATGCTACATTAAAACCACAAATGGAGCAAAGTAATGGACACAATCTTTTTTTTTGAGTCACTGACCGTACGATGAAGCAGAATAGATGAAAGGCTGCCTGCAGTTGATGCACGAGCTCCCTTGGTTGTGCAGCAGGGGGTTGTTGGTGGAGCAGCGGTAGCACATCATGCCATCAATCAGATCCTGCAGGAAAAAAAACATGAAAGTTAAAAATATACAATCGAGAACAGAGGGCAAGAATAACTCAAGAGTATTGCAGAGCAATTTAAAGCTAGGGTGCTCGTATATAGCAACACACCTCGCTGTCGTGAAAAGGTTTGGAGCGGATGGTGAGACTTCCCAGCTCGATGGACTCCTGGAAGCGGGAGGGAATGTGGAGCTTCTGGAGCTTCTCGTAGGAATACCTGGCAAGCTTATAGGCACCCAGTTTTCGACTCTGCTTTGCCAGCGCATACAAGGTGTTACTTATTATCAGGTTAAGAAAAACAAGTGTAAGAACAGTTGGAATTATTAAAAGAGTTTAAATTGGGATGTTGATT
The DNA here is from genome assembly GCF_947650265.1 of Symphodus melops. Classification (NCBI taxonomy): domain Eukaryota; kingdom Metazoa; phylum Chordata; class Actinopteri; order Labriformes; family Labridae; genus Symphodus; species Symphodus melops. The sequence continues at coordinate 16,526,545 of NC_136703.1, forward strand.
TTTCAGTTTTTCTAAAAATTCATCTTATGTGGAAAACATTAAAAAGAAGCATTTATAAATAGACATAATTGTACATTGCCTCATTTCTGTTAATGAGTACAACAAGAGGCACGCTGGGCCAGCAACATTGGCTGCATGCCTTGGAAGTAATACCTTGTTATGGCTGTTTGTGGGTGGTTTGATCTGTGTGTGCTTACCCAGGCTTGTGTGGCTGTTTTGTGTTTGACAGGAGGAAATTGTTGCTTATTTGTATTTATAAAGAGACAGATTGTTAAGAGAACAGCTCCGAGAGTGGCAATGACCTGTCAATGAGTTGCAGCTGCAACAGCTCTACGCTGGCATACCTCCATCACCTAAACCTTAACACTGCTCCTCTCCACTCATCCCTCTCCAGCTCCTCCCACACACCCAGTTCACTTCTGTGTCGCTAACTGGGACTGCTGATAAATGCACATCCTCCTGCTGTACGACTTGTTCAGTGCAGCTATTTTGTGACAATGTGTTTAATTGTTCCCACCGAGTCTCACACAGCCAGCCTATAAATCGAAGTTCACAGTTACGGCCTCAGAGGACTCCATCAGCCCTGCCTCATTCCCTCCTCAAAGGCTGGACTTCCCTTCCTCATGCTCTGCCTCCTCTGCGTGAGTCCACGTGGATTTGTCGTTGTGGCTGTGAGTGTTGGTGGATCTGTGTGTATATTTGTTCGAATCAAAGTCCGTCGGCGAGTGTGTTTAGTGTGTTCGTGTATGTTTGAGAACGCTCAAAGTAATCAAAGCATTTGTTTAGACGCTGGAAGGAAAATGCCTCTTGCTGACATCGTCTCCTTCTTCTCATCATCATCCCATTTCTTTCTCTCAGCAGCAGCATGGTTTCCGCTGTGGCGCCAACACTTCCGCTTTCCTTCTATTTCTATCTCTGTTTGTTCCATCATTTTATCAGCGTTGTCTGTGCCAGTCTTCGCTTCAGATTGGCATGTCTGTTCTTGAAAGTTTTCCAAAGAGGACAGGCCCCACAATACTTGATTCTAAAAATATGTGCTTGATACCTAAAACTATAATTCACCATGGAAGGATACACTTTAGAAATGCCTGGTGGTATGTTCTTGGTGAGGTTGCTCAGCAGGAACCTGCAGATGTTGAAGAGTGTCTCTGGCATGTGGGAACTAAAGGGCTCATCCTGCGGGGAAAATACAAACAGAAGGTAAAAGGGATAATACGGTGGGAAAAATGGCTCTGATCAAAAAGCTCCACCCGACTTAATTTTTTTCATTAAACCTCGTCTTAAAGCAGCCGATCCGTTATTGTGCCTCTTGCAACCCCATTGTGCCCTTTAGGGGGAAAAATACATAAAGCAATCACTAACAGTACTTAATCCTGAGGTTGATAGTTTGAATTTTGCTCAGGGGAGTCAAAGTGACATAAAGAAGTTTCCTGCTCTGGTTTGGATCACAGAGATGCCTCACTGTGTGGCAGGGGGTGCAACCACAGCCCAGCCGAGAGCTGAAATAACAAACTGAGGACACTGACACAGGCCAGCGCACCCACGGAGCGCTCAAAATCAGGAATTACTAGTGTGTAAGCAAGTTAGGGCATGGGGCTGGGAGACAACCGCTGATTATCTCGTCATCATGATCAATCAAGCAGCTGGTTTCCATGGCGAGAAGGGTCAAAGTGGTTTGAGGAAACTAATCATTTTAGCGATCGCATAAAGGGCTCATCTATCACGATGAGCAGCTACGTGCGGTATATTCATCGGAGATCTCCTGTCCGTCAACTTTTAAGAACATTAGCAGAAAAAAAAAAAAAAAAAAAAGACATAACAGCGGTGGTTTCTTTGAAGGCATAGCAGATTCAATTCCCCTTCCTTCACTGGTCACTCTCTTTTGTTCGCTTTACCTCTGTGCATATCTCCTTTTACCCCCCGACTCCTTTTTATAGATTGACACAATCTCACTAAGCCAGACCTCCTTCTTGTCAAGCTCACAGCGGTCTGAAGAAATTTGAGTACAAAAGTTGATTAGACAGCGGGCAGAAACTGCAGAGGGGTTCTCAGCATATCTAAAATAAACCAGAAGACGAAAAAGGTTGCGTTTCTGCCCAAACACAAATCCGACCACAGAGTAGGTATTGTTTCCAGAGCTCTCAAACTGACAGCTATTCAATGCTGGCCTGGTGCTCTCATTTTAGTCTGGTCCGGCTATTTAAGATGACAAAAGTAGCATGTTCTCACCGTGTAGCGCTGAATGGAGCGATACACGTGGTAGAGCTCTGCAAGATGCTGAAAACGCTCAAACTTCTTCAGCATCTCATCTCTCTGGTCTTCACTTTCTGATTCAGAGAAACACAAAACAAGTATAACACAAAGGTGCAGCGTAAAATACAAATGAAATAAAAAAACAATCTTTAATTCATAGAAAAACAGAGGATAGGTCTCACCTCTTGCAATGTCTAGACACTGCATAGACAGCATCCAATAATAGTATCCTGCATCATTGAACCTGTTCTCAACCACGGCATTGTGGGTAAGCTGTTCCAAGACTTTCACAGCTTCATTTTGACGCCCTGCCTTGTGAAATGCTAAAGAGTGATAAAAAAAAAAAAGGGAAGAAAGAATAGAGGTGAGGGAGTGATCGTTATATTGTGTCCTTGAAAAACTGTTGAGTCTCGGGGCACTGCTTTATTTGAAGTGCCAATCGAAAAACATGCTGCTTTATTTATTTATTTCTCGGTGACACCTTTGCTGCTAAGTTGTCGCTGCTGTTTTGTTGTTTTTTCTTTTTTGCACTTTACTTCTAAGAAATGTTTACACATTGAAACACTTTCTTCTAATTAGACTTTTGCTCTTTGTTTTGGCACTTCCGCTCGTGTCCTGAAAGAGCTAACAGACAAAAGAGAATGTTTGAAACGGCAATACAATCACAAATGCCAGCAACCGATTGGAGAGGACTTATGTAACCACAAAAAGTAGCAAACAAGTACACACACACACACACACACACACACACACACACACACACACACACACACACACACACACACACACACACACACACACACACACACACACACACACACACACACACACACACACACACACACACACACACACACACACACACACACACACACACACACACACCTACACACCTACACACACTCAGAGCCAAATACACTCAGCTAATAAATGCCAGATACAGTTCAACCCTAATGTATACAGGATATAGTTCCCCTTAACTTTTACATGTAATTACTAACACACGTCTTTTCCAAACTATGAGGTTGCTCCTGAATATGAAACAACAGAACAAGTTAACTTTATAGCTCTAATAAGCCTGAGCTCTATTCTTCATGTTCCTATCAGACGGATAATTAGAAACAGCTTTAAAGAGTCGACCCCACCGCCGACCCCTTTCCCTGCAACCACAGCAGGGGTCAGGATATTTCAGTGGTAAATATTTATCAGTCTACCTCACTGGATAAAAAAAACCCACATTCAGCTGCTGCTGGTTAAAGCCAGCGAGAAGAACACAAAACATAAAGGTACAGCTGGGGCTCTGATTTTCTGTTCCCCAAACTGACAAACACAACAAACGCTGAGTTAGATCGGTGGATCTAAAGTGTAAGGTAATCTTTGGACATGTTTTGAGTATGTGTATGGAAGAAATAAGGTCTGTCAAGCATAAAGCATAACTTTGTGAATCGTTGCTGCCAGTTTTCCATGGAATTCATATTTTTTGTTTTGTCTTCTTTTGCAAGGATTTAAATGTATGGAATTAGAAAACCCAGCAACTGTAATAGGATATTTAATCCAAACAAAAATACACTGGAGATATGACCCAACAAAAAGACAATTTTAGGTATGTGGGAAAATGCTGCAGACCCACAAGAAACTTTCGATGGAGCTCTTCAAAATACAAAAATATATTCCCCGAGCACCTCAGTCCTGTGTTTAACCTTTTTAAAGCTGCTGTTGAGATTTACCAGTGCAGTGGACAGAACCGGGATCTAAGGCTCAATTACAATCACAAGCGACACAATTCAGCGTCACAGTCCGACTAAAATACACACAATCAGCAAAACATGTGACCGTAACCAAGTTCCAATACAATCAGGCCTGTTCAGTCATGTATCCAGAGTTGAGACAGGCAGAGGAAGATTATGTAGACGGGGAAATATGCCTGCTGAGATCATAATTATAAATCTATGAGCTGATTATAACTATGGTTACAGTTGGTAATCATCATCAGAGCAGCTTGTAGTTCTGGTGATTAGAGGCATGCATGCATGTCATTCAGTTAACAGGCAGCCCGGCTCTGTTCTGCTTCGCTCCAGCAAAGAGGATCATGTTTAACAGTGGATAGTGAGCATCTTAAAGAAGGGAGTGAAAAAATGTCTGTGTCCAGAGCTGGCCAGGAGGGGTTTTATCACTTCCATATGTAAACACTGGCTGCGGCTGCAGACTTTTATGTGAGACTGAAATAATCCTGGAAACTTTAAAAAATAAGAGCATGTCTTGTGTCGTGTTGACGCAGGCTCACCTTTCTGCGCCTCTTCGAATCGGTCGTTCTCAGCCAACCACTGTGCGTAAGGGACGAAGACGTCGTTTTTGAACTGGGGGTGCTTTTCCACGAGTGAGAAGGCCTGAAAGGTTCACACATTACTTCCCCGTCAAAACATCGCTACGGCATTATTTAATAAGTTTCGAACAAAGACAAGTGTATGAGCTAAGTTGATTTCACACTCAATTAGAAGTAAAGCTGCGGCTCTTACGCTGTTTGAATGACAGGATATAAAGCGCCCTGTGGACACACATTTGCCTGTCAAGGTGACTGATTAATCTAAATGTACTGTAGCAAAACCTGAGCCAAGAAACACACACCATACAGTAAAAGAGAGGGAAAACAAGTGTGTGTGTGTGTGTGTGTGTGTGTGTCTCAGGTCTGTGAGCCCGAAGTCGTTTAAAGAAACTTTGTTTTAGAAAAGAGAGGGTGAGACGGTAAATAGCATCCATATGGCCCATTGAAGCCTGAGCTCTGTCCTGTCTCGTTGACCACCTCCCTCAGTGAAGGACATAAAACCCAGCTGTCCCGCTGTCCCCCCCCCCCACGTCTGCTTTGTCATTATTCCTCTCCGAAGATCAAATAAATAACTAGGAAGACATCCTCAGACAAAACAGCAGAGCCATGTGATCTGTATTTGATGTTCTCTTTTTGGCTCTTCTGTTTTACTATTTAAAATCGGCAATATGCATCTGTGTTACGCCTAAAACTCGATTACAGACTGCAGATGGATTAAGGAAATGCAATATTTTCTTCTTGTTTTCTGTGCAGCATGATCGGCTCTGATGGAGGAATTTGATTGGAAGCAGAATGGAGCTTTAAGCTGATGCTCTTTCAGTGCTTTGTGAGTCTCACTTACTAATCATCATGTGGGCATGGATTCAGAGAAATCCAAAGCCGGATGATTAGCTCTGGAGTGTGTGTGTGGTTTAGGTTTCAGTGCGTTAGGACATTAGGCAGAAGTATTGTCTTACTGCTTGGATTCAGCTGTGGTAACTTCAACAAATTCGGCGCATCTTTCTGCAGATCCATGCAGAAACTGAACAAGCCATAAACATCAAGTGATGTGTAAGGCAGAAGTTTTTTTTTAGCACAGAAAATGTGGCTCACGTTATTGATGCGATTGTCTCAGGATACCCTCCCTCTCTCTCTCACTCTATATATATATATATATATATATGTACAGTAGGTTTGTATAAGCCATGATGAGCAGAGCAGGTGTGCCTCCTGTGTGCAAAAGTGTGTCACACCTCTTCCCAGTGCCGGGTTTCCACATGCAGCCGCACAAGAGCCTGCAGGTCTCCCATCTTGGAATAAGTCTCCGAGGCATAGCCGTGGTGCTTCAACTTCTCAAAGTATTGCGCACACTTTGCAAGCGGCTCTCGTTCAGCCTTGTCCAACTTCCGAGCGATATCAATTAGCCTGAATGAGAGAAGAGAAGAGTAATCAGGCACACACAATGGCATGCACACAAGAGGTGAAAATGCAGTTTGGAGTTCATTTTGTCTGTTTTACCTAACAAACACTCACACACCTCATGTCAAGTTTACCTTTAAATACTCCTCAAAGTGAGAGACAAGTTCTGGATATTTAATAATTTCCTCCCTTTTTGCTACTCGTATGAATTTCCTCCAAACATCTTTTGAGCCAATTTATGTCTGATGTGTTTTTTTATTTTTTCCAGAGAGAAAAGTTTTAGAGACCTAGTTAAAAAATACTTCAAATGGCATGGTACTCTTTTGCACTCACTGGATAAAATCTGGATGTTTTCTGCCTCTGGTTTTAAATCTTTCTAAACCTTGCTATAAGGTGAGACAGAAACTTCCCGCTCCAGCAGATGGTCATAAAATAAACCTCTCCTTGTTGACAAAATTCACCGACAGATTGCGAAACACTCAAAAGGAACTTGCACTAGTTAACATGTTTGTGTTTGTGCTGGAGTCAAGTAGTGAACTGAAGCTGGTGCAGGCTCCAATTATTGTGTCAAAACAGAAGATTTCAGGGTGAGTGAACTACAACACTGACAGTAAAAAGAAGTACAAAGTGCAGTGTGTGAACATTTCCAACCACTTAACTGTCTTTGTTTGATTAACTAGAACATGTGCATATTAACTATATTCTGTACATTTTGGTTCCTCCTGTGCCCAGTTTGGTGTGTCTGTAAGTGTGACTGTTTCAGGGTTTCATACAGTGACTGACACCTACATGTCTGCCCAGCCATGCTCTCCTATAATGTCTATGGCTTTCAGATGTTCTCCTGCAGACAGGTACATCTCTGCTGCAGCCCGGGGCTCCTTGCTGCTCTTCGCCCAGTCTGCCTGTTTGGTCATAAGGATCCGAGTGCTCTTAGGGTCTGTCGCTCCGACAAATTCCTGCGAAAAAAAAACACACACACGGTTATAAACTCAGTAAAATACCAGTGCTTGATTTTCTGGAAGGAAGGAGGGAAGTGAAGTTCAGACCATCATAACCATGTGGGTTAAGGCTGACACAGGAGGAAGAGAGTCAAACCAAACACCAGGCTTCTGGGAGACCTTTCCCTCCGGTGTCCATGCTACTTAAAACAAACAGCCTATAGGGCCAGATGGTCACACAGCCACATAAATATACAGCAGACACATCAAACATGCATACAATCTGATACATACACACAAACATATATAAGCAAGTCATGGTTGTGTCATCTGCTCCAGTGCTGTGGATGTAATGCTGCTGATCAAAGTGTCACCCCCCCCTACATGTAAACATAATAAAGCATGAATTGGCCTCAACTCCAACTGACCTCCTCATCAAAGTATGCATCTAAAAGCAGGCGCTTGCCGTATTTCTCTCCATTCGTGCTCCAATTTAAACGACTCAGCTACGTCTGTAGGTGACTCCTGTGTTGTAAAGGGATATGTGTGTGTGTGTGTGTGTGTGTGTGTACCGATGTAATGATATGTGGAGATTCTAGTGATATATGAGGAGATGAAAGACAGACGGTTAAGGGGGGGCTGTTTGAACACAGTGCAGGGCCCCAACTTGGCATAACCGCACATGATGAAGAAAAACACATGTTCTCAAGCCCCTAAAACATCCAGAGAGTTTCAGGTTGTTCTGTCCATATTGATAAATGGTATGTGTATGCTGTGCATGCGTTTGAGTTTTCTGTTCTCTCAATCGGTTTAATCACCTTGGCGTACTCGAACATGCGCAGGTCGGTGTACATGCTCAGGGCTCTGGATTCATGGCCGGTCCGTTTGTAGAGCTTGGCTGCCTCGTGGAATTTCCCCTGGTAGGCATAGACGTCTGCCAGGAACAGGTCATTGTCGTTCTCACCCCGCTTCTTCCTCTCCTGCAAATCAATCAACACTAACACTGGCATGGGTGTGGAGATAAACAATCACATGCATGTGCACACACTCACCTAGACCAGTAAGGCACGCACACACACACGCACGCACACACACACACACACAGTGAGGCAAACAACCAAGAAAACACTCAAGATTATTGTCCTTCTGGCCGGATCCCTTTTGAACTCAAACTTAGCTTTTAGACCATCAGTCTCAATGAAATTAGAGAGGATTATTGTTTATACAGCCAATGATTAAAAGTTCTTCATATCAAAGAGCACACATTGGTCTTTTCAAAAGAATGAAAAGCAGAAACTTTCTCTTGTCGCTAGCCAAGTTGAAAAAAAAAAAAAAAGCCTTTTATATCAAGAAATGTATGTGTGCTTTTTGAGTCTATACCTGCTAGCGTGTGAGTGTGTGTGTGTGTGTGTGTGTGTGGTTACAACTACAGGTCATGATACAGAACCCTTCATTTTGTACCATTTTAAGTGCAGCCTGGGGAAAAAAACATAGCAATTAAATGTATGATAGCGATAATAAATGTGATTGGCCCAGTCTCCCTCAAGCCTTGTCTAACTTTGGCGACGTCAGTGAGCAGAAAGAACAACTCCACTTGGCTTCTCAGTTATATTGTGTGTGATTTGTTTCCCCACCCAACCACCACACCATATTGAAGACGACATATTACCTCAATGCTATTGATGAGCTCCAGATAGCGCAGGTCCCTGATTCTGATGAAGGCCTGAAAATATGAAAAGGGAAGAAACACATTCAATCAACGGCCTCTGTGGACCTGACTTATTTAAGTTTTCCTTTGCAGTGCTAACCTTATAAAGACTCTGCCTCCAAATGTTTTCATTTAAAAATTGTTTCTGTTTGTATTTGACTGCTGGGTCATGTTCATTCTTTATACTGGTGGCCAGTGTTTGCAGATGACTTAAGCCTATGAGTAAGGGCCCATGAAGAAGTGTTGTAGTCACATGGACTGCAAGGAAGTCGCTGCTATATTTACACTTTGATGTGAACATTAAAGTCGTAAATTGAGTGGGTCAATGACACAGTCATTTGTGTGTGACTGACCTTTTTGGCAGTGTCTATGTCAAGTCCCTCCAGGGCCTCTGTGGCTAAATCCCTCCAGTCACTGTCCGTCACACCCAGACAGGCGATCTGATAGGCCTCCTTAAACATCTTCCTCTCCAGGTACTGGTACATGGGTGCCGACTGTGAAGGGCAACAACACCACCATCAAGAAATAATTGCATAATTAACATATAACATATAATTGACTGAATGAACTATAGAACATGACTCCGTCCACACGACACTCATTTTCATGTCAACACTATAATCTCATTCGACCACATTACCTCATCTGGACTGGATGGACCATCAACATGCTACACACCTGAGGCACCTCCACAGCAGACATCGAATAGACGTGGAGACAGAAGATCTTAGATCCGTTGTAGCCGACCATGAAGCCTTGCATCTTCTGCTGATGGACAGGAAAGTTGCTGGCCTTGATGTTCAGGTAGCCGTTGCCAGAGAAGCACAGCATGTCCTCACACTGGGTGTTCCAGGCGACACTGTTAGCATTAGGCTCCTACAGGGAGGGCAATAGAGAGAGGTGGGCAGATAAAGGTCAAATCCATCTAGAGGTAACTGTGTCCCATCGACTAGAAATGATGACATGAGTATGATATTTACCTAATGAAAATCTTTATACATATAAGCACGTCTTAGGTAATTCTATCTCTGAACTGCATTTTGACATCTTGCATGATCGTCCATCGTACACTCTATTGTTTTTTAATGCCAGCTGACCTGAAAAAGCAGCTCTTTGCTGTTGATGTCGTACACCAGGAGAGTGTTGTGCTCATCCACCACAGCCAGCTTATTACGGGAGGCGCTCATGTCCAGGCAGCGCACTGAGGTTGACAGCTTCAGCAGCGTGATCGGAAACGGGTTGTCAACGAATATCTTCAGGATCTGCATCACAAGTAATGGTGAGCGACACACAGTTTGAATGCAGCGTCGGTTTCGAAGTTTGTGGGGACGCCATTTCTCATGATACTCACAGCGCCGTTCTTTAACCCTACCAGCAGGCCCTCTCTGCCTTGTGGACCGCCGATCACTTTAATGTAGCGAATTAGTGACTCCATCACCCATTCTTTTTCCCTCACGCTGGTGAAGGACATGCACTGAAGCCTCTTCTCCTGCAGAGTAATTAGAAGTGTGATTTTTTAAATGTGTTTGCAGTTTGTTAATCTCACTCTTTACGTTCTTTAAACATTCTCATAACATGTCCAACACATTTCAGCACTTTGTTCCTTCAAACACCGGTAAGTGTGGCCGACTGACAGAAAACAACACTATAAAGATAAACAGCGGTCCGATTTGACACAGATATACACAGCTCGTACGATCACAGTCCATTTACAGAGTCTAAAAGCTGTCTGAGGCTTGAAACACGAGCATGCCTCCAAGAGAGAGATCTGAAGCACCTCTGTCACACACAGACAGATTTAAAGGGAAATAACCTCTGTGCTATGGCTGCTCCTCCTCCCTACCATCCTCTTGTCAAACACACACAGACGAGAAGCAGAGAGGAACCCCGAGGGACACCCACTGGTTCAACACTCTGGTCCCTCCCCTTCATTCAACTGTCTCAATTTATCCAGTTTGAAGAGGGGATGAAAAGAAAGGAAAGACATAGCCTTCAGAACACATGCACAGCTGGAGCCTTTTGCGAGCTAGTGAGAAACATCTGGGAAAGCAGCAATTCCAGAGTATTATCATTTTTCTCGCCGCTGTTTGGGCTAAACACCGACTCACTTTGCTTCCATCTCGTTAATAGTGCTCAAATGTCTCTACGGCGTCTTGTGCAAATCTGTCAAGTGTTCATGAGCGTTATTTAAAGAACAAAGAGTGTTACTGCAGGTCGGTAGAATTCAGTCTGAGAAGCACAACTCTTTGTCTTCTGACCTGACACAGGATGATGTGCTGGGAGCAAACCACCAGCAGGTTGCATTCAAACTTCCTGCCAATTTTCTCCTTGATGCGATAGTGCATGTCTGAGGAGTCATCCGAATAGAGCTCGTAGATGAGGATTTTCTCTGGCAGCTGGATGGCAAGACGGTTTCTGTAGATGGCAATCTTTTTCACCAGCTCGCGACACTTGATCCTGACTAGAGAACGAGAGAAATAAATGAGGGAGGTGGGGGGGGGGGAGTCATGTTATGTGTGTGTGGAAAGTTTACTCATTTGTGTTGGCATCAAAATATTTCCACTATGATAAACGTTAACAGCCTATTGCTTAAGTGTACCTTTTTGCTCAGTAATGAGGTGCTGGACAATGACATCAGTCATGCTGTCTCTGTACGCGTAGCGATCCTTGTAGAGGCCGTGAACTGTGCTGAAGATGAGTTGGTAGCAGGCAATGGTTCCGTCCTGGCAGCCCACCACCTAGATAAGAGATAACAATGTAGCAGTACATCCTATTAACACCTCTAAGAAAAGACTGTGAGAGTGGGAAAATGTTCCTGTTGTTAAAGCATCTACATGGTGCAACTAAGTGAATCTGCCACTTGCACATACCTAAATGTATGCATCATCACTATCAGTACAATATGGTGAAGAAAGAGTTGCTAAGGTGTTACTGTAAAATAAAAAATGGCTTGTTTATCTGCGCGGCTTGCGACACATGTCAGGGAAATGTATTAAATATAGACTGACAGTCCGATTCTACTCTGAGCTTTCCAGAATGTTACCTCAACTTACACTCCAGAGAACACGCTTATTATTCCAGGATAGGGATAACGTCTATTGATATTCGTCTTCACATTTCATGGACCCACCACAAAGTTGGAATCGGGCTTAACCCTGCACGTCCACACCCAGGCGTTCTGCTCCCCAATGGTTCCTAGCCGCACACCATCTTTAGTGTGGAGGGAGGCCTGTTTATCCGAGCCGCCCATGACTATATATTCCCCCTTGGAGAAATAGCTGATGCAACATGGGTCATAGGTGAGGGTCCTGTCTTTTCCAATCTGAGAGAGACAAAGAGAGAAGAAGACATTAAACCAAGAATAAAAAGAGTATTTCTCATATTTATTGCCAAGGGGCCTGGGCCAATACTTCCCACTGTCTGGGGCTTAAACACATCAAAGTCCACAGCACATTCAACTATCCCCTTTGAGTGTTTGATGAAAAGAAAGCCTTTCTCTGATTTAAATGGCCTCTATTGTATAAATGTTCAAAGTCCATTTGCACAACACCATATTAATTCCCGAACTCAGCGCATCTGTTTCTCTTCACTCAGCTGCCTGACAAGACAACGCTTTTTTTTTTCTTCTATTGAAAACAATCCCTTTAATCAAAAGTGAATGTTCATTGTAAGAGATGAATAGGCCAGTGACAATATATTAGCCGAAGGCATAACGGCAGAGTAATGAACAGTGCATATTTGTCCATAATTACGGTATTGCCTAAAGGGAATTTTTGGAGGAAGGAGGGACAGTGAGGGGCCCATTAGAGCCTAGCAGGATCATTTCCAATGTTCTGTTATGGTTTCAATAGACCTTGACAGACTGATTACAACAGGAAACACAGGTCTTAAAATCACCAAAGTGTTTGCAATAATATTCATCTTAGGCAGACGGAATTAGCAGACCTAGAATTCTTGGTTTTATCGCAATAGAAATTTCATACCGCATACAGTGCAGTGAGCTGAAAAGAGTTTTAAAATGCTGTTAGAGCACTGGCATTTACAATGCAAGTTAATGAGACTGATTTTATTTAGTCACCTAAATGCCCTTTAAACAGTCTGAAGTGGCAGACAAGCTTGTTTTTACAATGCATAAGAACTGCTCATTCTATATGCACGTGCACAACATGCATTGACCGTGTTTGTGGTATCCAGGTGATCCATGTTGTAAAATGAGACTCAGGATTGGTACATAAAGCTGGACATTATTCACCTGCTTTCCACTGAGCTGATAGAAAGACAGCTTCTGACCCCAGTCCGCTACGGCCAGAATGTCATTGTGTTCATCCCTGTGAAAATACAACACAAATGATTCTGGATGGAAGTAGTCTGGTGAACACACATTTGATTAAGGTAAAGAAAGACGTTTTAAATCACAGCCAAGAGCTTTTCCTTCAACTCGGAGAAACACGGTCATTATAGAAAGCTTTACTTTGTTTACTCTAAGACAAAGTATTTCAATGCCAGGTCCCAGTTTTTTTTTTAAATGCATCTTCATTATTGTAATGTGCAGTAAGCCCATATACGTATGCATGCAAACCCTTGAGCTGAGAAGAATTCCTCCTCTTGAAGTGTCCATGAGTGAAACTGAATCCTCAACACCTCAAAAGAAACTTTCCTGACTGACTGATCAATGATATTACATAAAGCAACTCAGTAACACTGTATGTTGTGCATCATTTCAATGTTTAACTCGTCTCTGTCATCCTTACACTTCCTCCAGCATTATTTTTTCTCCCTGTCTGTCCCTTTTTTTTCCACCTAACCTGTTCTGTAGCTCCGGGGTGGGGCTCTCACAGTAGGGGGGCATCAAAGACGAGGGGCAGCTTCTCCAGCTCATCATCGTCATTATTATCATCATCATCATCATTATTATTTATTATCATCATCATCATCCTGCTACTCACAGCAACTATTCCAACTATCAAAGGTAAACCACTGCCACCTGCTGGCTGTTTAATCGAAAAGTAACATGCTCTTATTCCCAGATCCTGACTCAAAATGTATGGACAGTGTATAGGGCAAACACATTTATATTCAACTTTAACTTTATTATTATCCTGAAGGAAATTAGATCTACAGCAACATCAGAAATACTGACAGACAGAAAATCCACAGCTCAAGTGAAAAACATTTATAAAGAATGTTTAAATGTACACAATTCTCTTTTTTGTAACTCAGCCCATCTATGCCAAACTGCAGCACTACTTTTTGTCCTTTTCTTCAATCTGTTAATTATTTTATCAATAAATGCAAAGGGGGTCTTTATTAAAAAGCTGCCCTCGTTTGTCTGAACGTGCAGAACTTTCAGGCTACTAAAAACGGACTGGGCCTTAAATTAGGACGCGAGTTTTATTTGAAGTTTTAAAGTAAGTCAATAAAGTGCTGTGCAGTTGCAGAAATAAATGAATAGTCAAGTTAAAATAGATAAGTGATGAATAAATCATCTTAAAAGAACCTGTCTAACTCTTCTACACATAGAGAGCACACATAAGAAGCAAAGTTAGGCTGGCAAATGAAGCTTTTCAGTGGCAACAGAAATAAAAGAACGTCTGGCACGCCTTGTTTCTCTTCGAGGCATACTGTTCCGACGGCCAGAAGGAAGCAGATCATACGGATTATTTGGTGAGGACAGGATACAATTGAGCCTGTTTTTCTCACAGTTTCATGCAGCAGTAATTTATGCAGACTCACTTCGAGGGGTTCCAGGATATCGACCAGATAGGAGAGGAGGAGCCACCTGGACGCTCTATCTTCACCTTTTCCTCTCCGTTCTTGTTCCGAATGCTCACCACCCCATTCATCATCCCAAGGGCAAGGTACTGCCCATCGTTTGTCCACCTACAATCAAAGAAACTCTCCAAATTTGATTTTTGCCACATTAAAGCTGATTAATGCAGCTGAAGGTTAAAAAAAAAAAAAAACACTTACCCACAACATGTTATTTTGCTGCTCACTTTATGTTTGTTCACAGATTTTTGCTCTGGGGACCACAGACCTGTCAATGTAAAATCAAGATGTCCAGTCCTGATGGGGTCAATATTTTTCTTTAAAAATATGTAAATTATATAACAGAACGTTTAAAAGGAAGAGGAAACACTGCAGTCACCTCTGAGGAGAAATTACGTTTTTCTCTCCTAAAATATATTTTCTACAAGTTTTAAAGTCCAAACTAAACTCAAACTCACCAAAGTCCCCAGAAGAGCAGGAGGCAAGCTGGTGAGTGACGGGGTTGTAGGCAACACACTGGATGGAGTCGTTGTGTCTACAGATGAACAGATGCATAGATGGGTTTGGACAGTTGCACATTATTCAGGATGCTTTAATACTAATGCTCTAACTTCAGTGACGCTTACGTATATTTCAGAATACCCTCGAGTTTAGATGTCCATATGATGATGCTTTTGTCTGCTGAGCCTGAGGCAAACCTTTTACCTGCAGAGAGAAATGGTTAGCAGAAGAAGAAGAGGAAGAGAAAAAAAAAGACAACTGGTGCAAAAACAAGTAAAGACACAAATAAAGAAACAAAAAGTATGTACCATCTTTTGCATACGCCACACAGTACACTATGTCTTTGTGTCCTTTTAAAGGCTGAATAATACTTCCATCTGCCGTGTCATAAACCTGAAACAAAAATACAATATGTTAAATGTCACGGTGGAAAATGGACTCGAAAGATTTGTGCCTCAGCCAAAGAAAACATGAGAGCCTTACCAGGACTCGGAGCCCTGCTGCAACAATAAGCTGGCTGCCATCTGGCTTGAAGGCAAGGTCGTAAACACTGCAAATGAGAATAATAATGAAACATCCATTTAATGAAGCTATTAGGAGATAGACATTGTGACGATCTGTTAAGATTTAAAGAAACACACCCTTTTCACCGCTTTTTTGTTTTGTAAAGCTCATTATTAGAGCTGGTTGAGGTTTGGACCAGCCCCACGTTTGCTACTACAGGCAGCCGGGGGTCATGACACATTGTCGTGTCTGTATTCATTCATGTCATATTACTGAATGTTGCTATCGCTTCAACTTCATGTTCCTGTTACTAAAAATATGTTCACCTGAGTTTTTGAGCTCCCCTGCCTCGTAGGTCCCTGTGGATCGTTGCTGCAGATGGCATGATGCCGTGAACCTTCCTGACTTCAACTATCAATATCACAGTCTTACTTATGTTATCAGTATAATAACTGAACTTGTTCATCTTGAGCAGATCGACTCCTGCTTGACTCCTACTTCTATAACTCACACTATCAGTACCATAGCTGTTCCACAGTCACTTACAATAACTATTATCAGATCTTCTTTTTGCTCTTCCTGCTAATACTACAAATCAATGTGGCATATTATGGTAGATGTAAGTTGGTTTTTGTTACTCCGTTAGTGTATCTGTCTCTTTCTTTATCACTCTCTCAGATGGTTGTTCACCATGAACTTGGTTCTTCTGCTCCAGGTTTGTCGAAAGGAAGTTGTTATCTTCCAGTGTTAGCAGATGTTGCCATGTGCTTGCTCGCGGTGGGTTAGTGTTGAGGTCTGTATATAAAATAACAAAGGGTCCGGTCTAAACCTGCTCTTTCCGTGACGTGTCTTAGGATAACATGTTATGAGACACAGCTGTCAAACTGATTGATATTGACTGATTGAAATGAGAGTATTATTTCATAGTTGTACAAAAAACATTGTCGGACTTTATAAAAGGATAGAAAACAAGGGACATTGTTGACCTTGGAAAACCAGTATTACAAAGACATATATCACATGGTTCATATAGAGCCAGAGAGTTCAGAGTCAAAACATTTAAACAAACTTTAGAGCAAGAGGACGAGCATATAAATGACATCATCTGTAGATAGGACGATGTTTTATCAAATTATTATAACAGCTTTTTTTTTTTTTTTTTTAAGTTGCAGGTCTACTAAAATGTCAGTGTTTTGGTGCATAAAAACTTAAATGTTGATAGACGGATGTTGAGATATATATATATATATATAGAGAGAGAGAGGAATAATATCTTGGTAGCTTCAGAAAATACATTGTTGTCATTTAGATCAAGAAATCAGCAGCAACAACCAAGCTACTGCTAGCTTACTTAACATTATCATTAGCCCTCAGAGCATGCTTTAAACAGTGCTACAAAAGAAAGCTGCCATGCTTCGGCACAAAGAGTCAAATATTTTGCAGAATATATTAGTTTAAACATAATTCATATCTTATAATGGTCATTAAGGAAGTTTATGAAACAAGTTGCTATGCTGCTATAGCTAGTTTACATTGCTAGCTGGCTAACACTAGTTTACATAGCAACCGTCGTTGCTAACCACCGATCATCACAGGATTGGGCAGTGTAAACCGAATCACTTAAACTCTCACCATTGTTCACGAACTGTGTCTTTCCATGCTAAAACAGCTCTCATTTCCACCTCTTAAAAACAGATAGGACGGTATGTTTTTCTATAACAACAGGTTGTCGTTGCTTTTAGTCCCTTTTTTCATACTAAGCTCCGTTTTCATGATGCGTTCCTACTGCGCATGCTCGAATCTGCTTGCCACTTCCTGCATGCATGCAGAGGGAGCAGACCATGGAGCAGACTGCGTTGTGTTCCTGTTGTTGACATTATAAACCTACTGTGAAGGAAGAGTGCAGCAACAGATTTTTACTACACAACTTTTAGGAATAAACCAGACTGACCCGTTTCGTGTATGTATCTGAGTTAAATTTATGTGCTTTGCTATTCACATCACACCAATCTGTACTTAATGGCAACATAATTGTTATGTGGCCTACTTACAGTATGTTGTAGGATCTAGATGACAGAGCATAAATGGATGCCGATGAGGGAGTAAACAGTCAGCAGCCAGACAAGACAGTCAGTCTTCAAAAGGACTTCACATCTGAATCCACAACTGTCTCAGCCAGGCTCAGAAACGACATCACACTTCTTGACAAACTTCCTTCTCGCTGTGACATCCAGCTGGAGACAGATGGTGGTATAAATAATGACAGATGCAAGGACAGGGATGATTCACCCAGCACTTCAACAATGCCCCCTGGCTGGATCAGGGAGGTCAGGCAGAGGAAAGGAGGCAAGACAGTGGGGAAACTGGATGTCTACATTACAAGGTAAATCTTCTCTTACAGTTATTTTACGTTACACCATTACTAAGTGCTTTGCATTTTCATTTGGGTCAGTGTCTAATGGAATGTTTTGTTTTTAAAGTCCCCAAGGGTTGAAGTTCCGGTCGAAAGCATCTCTGCAGGCTTTCCTGCTTAAAAATGGAGAAATCAACTTAAACATGAACCTTTTTGAATTTTCTGCAACCAAAGGCGATGGTGTAAACACTCCATCCCAAGTGAAACAGGGGAGAAGAAAGAAAAAGCAAGCAACTGCCCAGCAGGAGAACACAAAGGATGTGATGGACACAGTGGATCAACCTTTGAGTAAACCTAAAGGAGCCAGCTCTTCCCTCATCTCAGGCATGAAAGAAAAAAAAGTCAAGAGGAAAAAAAAGGCTAATCATATTAATATTCAAATTGTTCCACAAGAGATCACTCAGCATTGTGACAAAACAGAGGAAATAGAGTGCTGCACACAGTCCGCACACTTTGATTTAAAACGACATGTGAACCCTCAAAATTCAGGGTTGCTTAGAGAGAAGCTGCTCAGAGTGTCTTCTCCAAATTACAAATATAACACTTTTAATGTTCACAAGGAAAAACAGACGGACTCGCAGCTTTCTGTCTCGGTTCAGAATTTCGAACCTGCCAGTGGGAGCGAGAAAGAGGGTGATGAGCGAGGAGAAGAGGAGATACATATTCACAGGAAAGGTGACAACAAGCCTAATCCTGAACTGGAGGGTGATGCTGACAGTCACGGGGACACGCAAGAGGAGGTGTTGTTACCTGACATCACTGACGAGAGCTGCACACCACTGAAAAATTCCCAGAATAGTAAGTATGATCAACACCATCTGATTGCTGCATATAAAGTGATTACGCTCTCAGTCTACCATTCTCTTAAGCAAATATTCACCTTTTTTTACTGCAGCATTTTATACAGTGTCACATTTGATTTAAATTCCAATATAGTATTAGTATTAAAATAAAGGAATTTTACTTCTTTTACAATCTGTATTAAGGCTAAAAAAATATTTTTGACTTAAATACATACATTACCCTTATAGTTTGGAGCTATTCTGTTGCGGTGGGATTTTAATTTTTTCCCCACCTTTACATTTGTGTCATAAGAAATTCGCTCCTTTCTTTATCACACATTTTTATTTCTCTTTTAGAGTCCAAGAGCGTGAATGACAAACGAAAAACCAGCCCTTATTTCAGCCGGAACCCCCTCAGAGATTGTAATATCAAAATAATTCATTCAATACAATAATCAAGTTTGTGTATATTCCCGTGTGAGACATTTAGTACAGCTAGAGATTTATTGCATGAAATACAGTTGTGTGTGGCCTGAGCAAAGATTTACATTGTTTCTTCTCAGGCCTTAGCCCACCCAGGAGGAAGGCCTTTAAAAAATGGACCCCCCCTCGTTCTCCCTATAACCTCATACAGGAAACTCTTTTCCACAACCCCTGGAAGCTTCTGGTGGCCACTATTTTTCTGAACAAGACAAGTGGTAAGATCCCAAAATATAAAGATATATTTCACTGTTGTCACGACCTGCTGCTGCTCAGATTTAGCATTTCTCTCTTTGTATTATTGTATTAATGTTATTCTCCAGGAAAAATGGCAGTCCCAGTGCTGTGGCAGTTCTTTGAGCAGTACCCCTCTGCAGAAGTGACCCGGGTGGCTGACTGGAAACCCATTTCAGAGCTTATGACGCCTTTAGGCCTTTTTGAGCTAAGAGCCAAAACACTCGTCCGTTTCTCAGGTGAACGGATTGGGCCATCTAATAGTTGTTTATAACAGAAAAGGATAAATGTTGTGACTGTACATTTTTAAGGTTTAAGGAGAAACATTTGAATTAATATCAGCTGCCAGAAGATCTCATACTCTATTCCCTCCTGTATAGATGAATATTTAACCAAACAGTGGCGTTATCCCATTGAGCTGCATGGTATTGGGAAGTATGGTAACGACTCTTACAGGATCTTCTGTGTGGAAGAATGGAGACAGGTGAGTGTCACTCCAAATATATTAAAAACGGATCAAATGACTAAATTAATAGCACAGAAATCTGATATTGTATTACTTATTCTATGTCATAGGTGACACCTGAGGACCACATGTTAAACAAATACCATGCCTGGCTGTGGGAGAACGCTGAGTCACTTGGAATATGAAAACACAAAGCAAGAAGATCTGCTAAAGTTGTTTCAACTCAGTTTCAACATATGTATATGTATAAAATAGTATTATTGTGAACTGTAAATAAAGATTCTGAATTTGTTTTAAATAATGCAATGGATTTTCAGAGATGTCAGTGTAAGCATTTCCTGAAAATGCTTTTAATGTGAAATAAAAATGTTGGTTTAAAGTGGTTTAAAAGTTGAAATGATTCATGAGTGCATTATTCAATCATACTGACTGGTCGGTCTTTATCACAGGCTAATAATCTTTCCTTTGTAATGCTCTGACGCATGACTTTCCTCTATACAGTACGCTGCAGCTTTTCTTTTTTGTGAGGGGGTAACCTGATTCCCAAGGCAACTGTTGCCACTGCAAAACTCTCAGTGAATGCACAGGCATGTCACGGTTTAATCTCTAACTAGCTCAAGTATAGTCATTTGTTAAATTTATTTTCTGAGTTGTGTTGAACTTGTGATTTATTGCCAATAGAGCTGCAACTTCTTTTAAAAACGAATATAGTCGTGTGGGATTTGACGCCTTGGAAAGTTGCCAAAAAGACTTGATTTGATCTGGTGGGCAAACAGAAGAAAGAAAGAAGAAGAACTACAAAATGAAATTACGTGAGCAAACAGATTTTTTAAAATATGTTCATGTGTTGTGTCACTAGCAACTGTTTTGAACATGTGCTGTGATTCTTTGTACTACAGCAGCCATCTCCATAGCTTCCACACCTGTGTATATCCCTCACAACAACACACCTCCTGTCCAGCAGAGTCGCTGCCTGGTGGTCCCGCCCAGGACATTTCCCATGATCTCAGAATCTGCCCGTCTGTGGACAAGCACTCAGGTAAGCAGAGATTCACTGGCACTTTATTCAGTATTATGTGACTGTGTTTCTGTGTCTTAATATGACAATGTTTGAAAAAGAGGGGGGAAATACTTTCATGCATCTTCCCAGTATATTCCAAGACTGAACCCTTTACATCCCCCGTTGGTCATCAAACGCACCGTTAGTCTGGAGACGCCAGCTGTTCACCACCACAACCAGCAGAGAGCACTTATCTTGCAGAGGAGAGAGCACTACAGGTTGTAACGTTTGACCAGTACTGTAGTGTACTGTAATAGGTCTATTTAAGTGATAAATACCATTACTGTCTGTGCACAAAACACCCAGTTCAAATGTAACTGTCGTCTTTTGTTTGCTCAGATACCATCAGGTATGGCGTAATCCTTTTTATGGAACTAGCACTGAAAGAGAAGAGTACAGGTAGAATAATACCTTCTTGTCTACTCGATCCACAACATTCTCAATAGATACTTCTTCACCTTTATTGGCAACTGTCCCTTTGCAGGAAGGAGCTCCGGGAGCACTTAAAGAGGCAGATAGAGGACAAATATGCAGCACTGAAGTTCCAGCTGGCCAGTAAAGGGAAGGAGGCAGAATATGTTCAAGAGGTGGACCGCCTCGCCCTGTCCAGTGAAAGAGAGCAAAGGATTCAGTACAGAAAAGCAATGACTGCATACAGAGATGAGAACAAGAGGGTAAAGTCAAACACCAATACTGCTGCTCTCAGGTTACAACAATATAGGGAGTGTCTGAGGCCTGTGTTTTTTGTTTCTCCCTATGGGGTGTGTGTGTGTGTGTGTGTGTGTGTGTGTGTGTGTGTGTGTGTGTGTGTGTGTGTGTGTGTGTGTGTGTGTGTGTGTGTGTAGCTAATGGAGCAGAGCTGGAAGGACAGAGCACTTACACGCTCCCAGGAGGCCCTGAAGGAGCGAGAGCTGCTCCGTCTTAACCCCATTAACTGGAGTGGAACTCTGAAATAGGTTGAACTTCTACATCTCTCCGGCACTTGAAATGGAATGCAACAAACTGTGTTCAGTACATGTAAATGACATTAGTGATGAAATAACTATTGAATGAAACAAAGAGGGATATCCCAATTTTTTTTTTAGAATTAAAAGAATAACATCTTAAAAATATATATATATTTTCTTGTTTATCTTGTTTGAAAAATAAGATAACAATGAAAGGGTACTAGAGACGTTGACTCCTTTTATTCCATGCATTCTTCCTGCTTGTAAAAACCTGGTGCATACATGACCTAACACTTGACCACCAGGATTTCTCTCACATACACGCTTGTAGTCGTAAGCTCCATCAAACCACACTTTATTTAAAACATCCATGTCCTGTAAACTATGATGCAACATGTAATTGTATAAAAGAATTTTCCTTAAGCTACTACGTTTCCCCTTACTAAGCTTATAAAATAAAAAACATCAAGAGGGACAGACTTTTATTGTAAATCAAACTTTTATACCAGATAATAAATATGTGGAAAACTTTCCTTACAAGAAAAACAAAGTTGATGGTCAGGTAAGGAGGTGATGCTTCAAAGGCTTTGTGACATAATGGTTCTCTACTTGTTCAAATGAGAATAGAAGAAACGCTATAACTAACAAGACATAAAAATATACAACGCTGATATAATAAACATATTTCCAATAAATATTATTATGAAAATAAATTAAAAGCAACAGAAAGTGTCTGAAAACATCCATATTAGAGCTGGTAGTTTAGCACATTTCCTCACAACCTCATTATGGAGTCGCTGTGGTTCCATGCTAAAGGCAGTAAATCAATACATACAGTGTTGTACCTTTCATTTA
The DNA here is from genome assembly GCF_947650265.1 of Symphodus melops. Lineage (NCBI taxonomy): Eukaryota > Metazoa > Chordata > Actinopteri > Labriformes > Labridae > Symphodus > Symphodus melops. Next base: position 16,549,176 of record NC_136703.1, read on the forward strand.
AAATCCTAGTTTTCATGCATTAGGCTAAAAAGAATCATTCAGTGAGTTAGGAGGTAAAAAGTCATTCTGTGAATAAATGATAATGAAAACGTCCCAGAGTTTTCATTAAAAATTCCCTTTTCTATCCCTATGCTCAGACACTCCGGTGTCTCAGTATCCATACACAGCCTGAGCTTACAAACCAGTCCGTCTATCTATGGGAACCTTTTGCTTCATAGCAATGATATAACAAAAAACCTGCAAACATAATGACTGGAGGTTTTGATTGTGTGAAAGGAAACGACATCTTTTCTTGAGCAACAACAATGCCAAATGAGACATCAATATGCATAATAGATTTGAACAATCAGTAATGGTCTTCATGTCCCCCTTTGCTCCCAACAGAAGTTGAGGTAGGGTTTTACAGTAAGTTCAGTTCCTTTACATCAGTGCAGTGGTGCTTTGTCATTTCCTCTTCATGGCTTCATAGCCTTCAAGTTCTCACTTTCCAGCATTTTCTTATTCTTAAACATAAATGAGTCAAAGCCCTTTTTAAGTAACTCCCAAATCCCAAGTAAATCCCTGAAAATCAAGCATCGTAGGGATATTTTCCTGCCCTCGCACTAGCTGGTATTTGAAGGTCTCTTCCCCAAAATCGTGTGCCAATTCAGTCTAGCGTCCTTTCAGCATTCCATCGAGCATATAATCTCCCTTTTCTGTCAGCCAGTATCCAGCCATCGCAGCCACGCCTCCAATGAAAATGGCTGTGAAAACCATATCACCTTTGGCAGCAAGCGTAGCAAGTGCACAGATTACGACGCCGAAGAACATCTGTTGCAGCACGAGGACCTCGTCGTCCGTCATGTCGTCAAACAGACCTTTTTCTGGGCCAGCTGAGGAGTTAGAGGAGAAGAAATTTAGTCGGCATTTTCGAGAAGCTGTCAGCAATTTACGTTGGAATAATCCCTATTAGGGCTACTTACCAGGAGGCTTATTTTCAACACAAATACTATCTCTCCTAATGAATCCATCAGCACAGTCACAGTGGAAGGAGCCTTCCTCATTGATGCAGGCCTCGTTGAGCCCTGGGCACGCTATTGCACGTTCGCTACATTCATCGATATCTGAGGGGAGCGAGAAAGAAAAAGAAAATCAGAGCAACATATACAGATGTGGCATAGGTGCATGTGTTCAGTAAATAAGTGTTACATCCTTACCGAGACACTTGGCTCCTTTCAATTTGTAGCCACGTGAACATTTCTTACAGCGAGCAGGACCACTACCCATGCAGCCAACACATGCCTGGTCACAGCCTGGACGCATAGAACACGAACAGAGGTCAAAATTAGTAACCAAAGCACATGAGCTCGATGCCAAATCTGAAGGCAGAGACGATGAGTTTATTGAGGCCTTTCAACTAGAGATGCACACAGAAACATTGTTTTTTCTTTTCTTTATCTGATGTGCTTTAGTTTTGATTTAAGCAAGATTAGCAAAGAGCTAGCTACTCAAAGAGCAAAATCAAATAAAAACTGTAGGGAAGTACAAGCAGCATTTTTTTAGTGCTTTTTGACATGTGTAAACAAAACCTTCCAAAAAAAAGATTTAAAAAGAATCATTGCTTTACCCAAAACAGAAAAAAAACATTCATTTATGTGATGAGATGCTGTAGATGTTTAGTTTCTTATATTTTGCAAAATGAAGCTAAAACCCTGCTTCACATTTGAAAATAAATCCAAAAGACAAACCATAGCGGCACCATGAAATCAAGACATCAACGCTGATTCCAGTAATTAAACAGTAACAAAACACGGGAACCTACCTCTGCATTCATAAGAACCGTCGGTGTTGTGACAGTACGTGTTAGAAGCACATCGAGCCAGCTCTGTGCCACACTCGTCAATGTCTAAAACACACACAAGCACAGTCGAACATGAGGAAACCGGAAACTGGCGCAGAGTGGATGACACGCTACCACACGAGCTCTGAAGACACACTCACCCACGCACTTGTTGTCGTGAAGGATCCAGCCGGGTTTGCAGTCAATGCATTTGTAGTCTTGTGGGCCCAAGCACTTCTTACATGAGTAGTAGCAAGCTACACAGGATTAAAAAAAACAAAAAAAAAAACAGAATCAAGTTGAAAAAGACCACCTACAATACATTCTAACATCTCCAGGGGTTAAAATGCTCGAGTCAATCTGAGGCACCTGCACAGGCTCCTGCACTCTCATTGGAGCTTTTCTCTCTGAAGTAACCGTCAGCACAGCTTTGGCAGAGACTTCCTGAATACCCAGGATCACACACGCACTCTCCATCTCCGAGGCGAGTCCCCTCTCCCTCACAGCGCCCCAGACCTCCACACACACCACCAGGGCCAGATGGACACTCTGTATTGGATCAGAATGCCATGAATGTTACTCTGGAGCTCTTCAAACCAAGCCTCGAAATTAACGTGATTTTTTTATTTATTTTTTAACATATTCTCACTTGGTATAAACTTGGTTGAGCATTTTAAAGGGATACTTCACCCATTTACATGAAGCTGTGTATCATTAGAAACATGGTAGTAGTGTTGAATGGTCATGAATCCAACCCTCATTTTGCCCTGAGATGAGAAAAATATGTTTTTCTTTGCTTGAAAGTTTTCTTCATGTGATGCAAAAAGCGTCATATTGCGTCACATGAAGAAAACTTCCAGGCAAAGAAAAACATATTTTTCTCGTCTCAGGACAAAATGAGATACACAGCTTCATGTAAATGGGTGAAGTATCCCTTTAAGTTGCTTATCAATCCTTACATCAGGGAGCTTCTTTCAATGTTTTGTGTTGTTCATACCTTTACAGTCAGCTCCAAAGCGTCCAGGTGGACAACAGAGTCTTAGCTCTTCTATGCACAGCCACTCAAACAAGTCTGGAGCCTCCTGCTGCCTACAGGGCACATACACCATGTCACCAATGGAGTGAAAACAGGAGCATGGTAATACATCCTTACAAAACATAACAGCTGAGGTCACAAACCGTCTCATTGTACATGTAAAGAACAAATGTGAGATTATACTTTTTCGACTACAGGATTTCACGTCTACCTGTGGAACCACCATGTCTCCACTTGGTCTTCTATCTGCTCCAGCAGCTGGTTACATTCAAAATCCGCTTTCTCGCAAGCAGCTTCCACAATCTCGAGGAGCCGAGTCTCACTGCAATAAAAGGGAGCCATGAGGCATGCAAGACAAGGACAAGAGAGAGCAGATGCTGTTCCACCACCACGGCCCACCAAAGACAAATTGCCCTGCTCCACCGAGGGGTTGAACTTCGGTGGTCTGCATCGTGTAAAAATCGACTCTTATGTCATTAATATTAGATAACAGTATTATACACATGTGCAAGGAACAAACTTTAGACACTGGCTCTTATTTTGAAGGATGGTTCCAGAAATGCATATTTTAACACAGTACAGTTAATAAAATAAAGCTGATGCATAACTCAGTTAAGACTTTTTCCATACCTGCGTGCATACTTGGCTAACTTTTCCTCTTCCCAGGCAGTGTTACCTCCCCCGAAGTTCTTGTTAGATGTTTTCTCCAAGCCCTGAAAATAGGGGGAGGGGGGGGAATCACAGGACTTAGGACTTCATTAAAAACGTGTCTCTAAAAGAGCAGCACAAACTGATGGCACTCTTAACTTAGCTGCAGTACCTTGATGAAACTCTCCGTTAGTTTTCGGCAGGTCTGGCATGGTGCAGTCTGGACTCTCACCACAGAGAGCTCCGAGAGAAGCACAAGGGCAGGCAGGACTGGCCAGGCCCACCACATGATCCTTCAGAAAACACACACACACACATGTACATCATTTCCTAGTTTTCATCACAGAAATTATTTAAATGAATATACTTACATGATAATCTAAAGCGAAAGCTCTGCTCAACTGATATCACTTGACATCCTGCAATGACTTGCACAAGCTGAATTTTGCAAAGTAGTTTGTAGAGGGGCTTGGCAAAGCAACTACAACATTAGTAATTTTGAATTAAAATAACGCCTTGTTTAAAGTTCAACCATTGTGAAGTCCAAGTTATATTAAGCCTCATTTTCATAGTTATTTTTTTATTAACAGTGAAAATAAATGACATAAACTACCATAACTTACACACAGTAATCATCAAGTGTCTCCGTGATAGCGTTTTGTTAACCCAGTCTAAATATAAAGTATATATAAAATATGAAAACAGTCTTAATTCCCTGATTAGCCTGGGTGGGATGCTCCTCTGTCACAGTTAGCTTAGCTAGCTCAGCATCAGCACCACAAAAATAAGCCAAGTAGCAGCTGGCTAAGGTCAATAGCTGCTAGACGAAGCTGAGATATTATAATCTCGTTTTGTCTGCTGTATAAAGACGTAAAAGCGTCCTTTAAATTATATTTCTAACCTTAGGGTTTGCCTTCATTGTAGTAATACTACAGGAAGCTAGTCGTACTGTTGTAATAACAAGTCTTACCTTATTTCAAAGCCACAGCCTTTGCTGCACCACTGATGATGATGATGATGATGATTGTCCGCTTCCCTGCCCCGGTTCACACCACAATGCAGGCAGAGGTTCACATTTTTTGTAGCCCCTTGTAAAGCTCTAAATGTGTCATTTTACTGGGTAAGCCACTGCAATGGCCAACCAGCTTGATAACTTGCTAGCTACGTAGCTGTAAAGCTAGTGTGCACACTGAGATAATCAATGAATAAGCTTCCAGTTGGTTCTCTCTCTCTCTCTCTCTCTCTTTGCTTTCCATGCAGCAGCTGTCCCTGAGCCACACAGAACACCATGGCCCCGCCCAACCCCGCAGGGATGTCCGCATTCAACCAATCAAACTGCGCCAAATTTTAAACAGATGGGCCGTATGGTAGTGTTGTCACATGAGGTGCACGAAGCATTATCTTTGGTGGGCAACCCATTTTAAGCTACTGTAAGTGGTTTTTGGACTGGTTATGAAACAGAATGAAATTCATATTGAAGCTTCTTCATCAGTCACAAAAGCAAACAAAATCATTACAATAAAGATTGGCTATATCTGTGTAGTTATTTTTAATGCCTGGGACTACAACCGCATGGTGTCTATTGAAGTGATGACAGCTGACTGACTGCAGCCTTGATATGATATGTGTGTATATATATTTTCATGGCATTCTCTATGAGTGGTGCATTTGAAGGTTATAACATTTATTGTCATTGAATAAATACGCACAAACTAAGCACAGCTAATAGAGCTATATACAGTTTTGTCAAGAGGGCAACACAATGACTGAAACTTAAAGTAACTCACACAATCTTTAAATGACAAATAATGTGGCAGCCCATGGTTAACTGTAGGCTAGGTAACATGCAGGTCACATAGATTTAAAAGATCTAAACGACCAGTGAAGTGAACAAAGACTATTTAAAATGTATAATTACAGTTAAATATATTATGACAAAGGGTTATACAAATGTATGAGATGATGGAGTTAATATAAATAAGGAGGAAAAAAAACAGGAGGTAACAGAAGGGGATTTCGATACCTGTTTTGCAAGCTGAGTATCATTTCTATATTATACTTTCAATGTAGTTTTTGAAGTTGTTTGTGGTTTTAGTGTTTTGCAGTTTTATTTCTAAAGAGCCAAAAGAGCTCAAGCTGTAGCAAGTCAGGCGTTATAAGAAAATGAAAACACTGTTTCAATACCAGAAACATAAAGGAATATGGAAAATACCTTTTCCAATATCCAAAAGTACCAGCACCAGTAGCATTTCGCTTTAAACCAAGCTGTAAGCGCTGAACATCTCCCATCTCACATCTGTTCATCCAATAAACTCCCGTCATGTGTCCTTGTCTCCTAATGTCAGACCCATTCCATTGCACGGACCTTCTGGCTTGAGTCAGGGCAAGAGGGAGGTGAAATAATTCACGGCTTCAAAGGAACTGTCTCCAAAGAGTCTTCAACTTTAACACCCACACAACCCTGAGACACCCCTGCAAGGCGCAATACAGTAGTCCCTGCTGTGAACCCTGACAGCCCTTGTGCCAGAGCTCTGGATGCCAGCCTCAGCCCCCCTGCCCTTTTCCTTCTTGCTGAAGCTGTTGCCATTTTTCGAGCCCCTGCAAGTTCAGTCAAAAAACCCAGGCTCTGGGAAGGGAGACTGTAGACATGAAGGCCACGGAAAAGTTCTGGCAATGGCCTGAATCCACCTGGAGGCTCAGGTGGAAGTGATTCAAATTGCACCAACATGAACCGCTCACCAGCACGGCCCTGTAAATAGTCTGCAAGAATACAGCTCAGTGAGGCAGTATAAACATCTACACATTGAGAGGAAACAACGTAGTTTCCTTCCACCTCCTCCTCTGGCTTCATGTCTCTGTTCCTGGGAGTGTTCCTCTCCCAGCTCTGAGCCCCCCATTCTACAGCTCTGATCCAGGCAGTCTGGGTGAGGACCAGGACCACTTTACCCCCCTGCCTTTGCAATCGGTTTAGTCTTGAATGAAGCCAGGGCACCGGACCCAGAACACCCAGTTCAGCCTGGCTCCACAGATCCAAAGACACACTGAAGCCCAAGGCCTGGAGGGACGACCCAAGGTGGCTCATCAGTTCTGGCAAAGCCTGGTCATCATCAGAGGGGTAGAGCAACACCACGTGACCACCACCTACAGCACCTGTACCAGAGAAGAAACACTTTGAAAGTTTGATGAGCATCGCTTTGGGACAATTCTTACTTTTTTCTCCCATGATGTTTCCCATGGTGTGCTAAGCTAAACTAAGCTAATCAGCAGCTAGCTGGAGCCTTAATTATCAATGACAGATGTGTGTGTGTGTGTACTTTTGCATTACACAACTTAATCTGCCCCACAAAAACTCATCTACTCCACGATGAGTATAAACTATGAAATGGCCACAAAAAGCTTTGATTACTGTGAAGAAAAATAAGCAACAATAGACAATTTAAACGATTATAAATTAAACAGTAGGTTGAGTAGGAAGACAGGGCAAAGCACATAAGAAAATGTTTGAGAAGAATTATTCAAATGAACACATCTCTTTCAATGTGTGAATAAAAGCATTACATGACTTAAGTTTAAACATTATTCTTCAGGGGTTGGTTGTCTCGTACATAAATAAGATGCCAGGCTTTCTCATACCTTTGACATCCTCTTCCTTTAACCATCTCCACATGTAGCCTGAAAGGAAATGATATAATGAGCTAATTTGTTATGATGTTGTTAATATTTTGCGGGCTAAAGATTAGAAAATACATAAACTGACCTTTTAGAACTCCTTGTATAAAATACGCTCCGAGTATGGCAATGCAAACCAGTAGTAATGGAATTAGAAAAGGTAGAATCCATCTCAATGGAGATCCTGGGGAATTACATTTTTAAAAAGTCTCTTAAAAAATGTGTTTGTTTTCTTAGTTGATCCATATAAAAAAGACAATTTATTCACATCTTGGCAATATTTGAAAGTCTTACTTGCAAAAGGACAATGAGGTTCAAAGTATGACTTCATCCCATTGATCTGTAGCTAAGAAATGATTAGCAGTGTTAAGGTTAGCACAGGCAATAGGAAAGCAAGTACAAAAACATGTTGCATACAACAGGACAATGACAATGATTACCTGGATGCATAGCAGAGGATGTGAAGATATGTTGAATTCTCCTGTTTTCTGGAGAGTCAATTAGGAATTAAATGGATGAAAAATCATGAAAAGGAGGACAAATCTGATCAGTGGTAAGTACACTCCAGGCTGTTTAATAACTGGTATTATTATATGGTATACCATCAGATTATTGTCAGTTATATGAACAGTGTTTGAATGTTGCAGCTGTAGGTAAATATATTGAATAAAACTGACAATTTAACATATGAAACAGGCAAAAATATGTTGGTAATTTCCAACACTGAAGACTATAAAGCTAGCAAAGTAATCCAAGGCCTTCCTCTTACCCAGTGTCCCTTGCGTGATGCCCTCCAGCCTGCATGTTCATGGTTGTTGAGTCTCTGTCTGGAGCCCAACACCTCTTTACACAGGTTTCCTGCCTGGTCTTTCTTGCACAACCACACCTCTCCCTCCAGCCTGCAGGGGGCAGTCACATTCCATCTCAGCATTGGTCTGCCATCCCTTGTCCAAGACTCCTCAACAGATGTAGACACGTTTTGCTGCATTCTGTCCATGGCATCTTGAACAAAAATGGTTTGCTCTCAAAAATTTTCCCTCACAAAGGCATGATCTTCTTGGTTCACCATTAAGCTTTTACCTTGTTTGTTTTTAAAAGGGCAGTATTGTCTGCGTAGTTCCATTCCTTTCCACCACACCTGAAAACATAGATTTATAAGAGTAACTCTTAATTTCCAAATGCCACCTGTAGTAGTCTTTTTCTTCTTAAGCTTAAATTAATTCATGAGCTACCTCAAAGCACAGGCACGGTGCAACAAAGTTTGATGGAACAATCATTTCTGTCTTGCCTTTGGGCTGCAAAGATATGCAAAATACGCATTTAATGTTTGATAATTAGAGCAGATTTGTATGAATAGGTTAGGACTTACTAACCCATGTAAGATCTTCTCCAGATATGTTATCCCAAACCATATGAATCATGAGCTCGTCTTTTGAGGTATTGGTACTATTTTCCAGTTGAAGGAGGACTTCTTTTCTTTCATGATCAGTAACTGCTCTTAGTCTGGGAGCTGAGACATCATCAACAACAGTAAGTATTGAGATGAAGCTTTCTGTAAGTCTGCAAACTGTTTTTTACTGGCACTGCTTTGTACATGTTCCATCACTGAAATGTATACAATACTTTTGTTTATACACAGCCACAGAAATAAAACAAATCATTATCTTAATGCATCACATTTGACAGCATCTCTTACCCCCACAGTCCTTTATAGCCCACTCTAGGTCCATCGAGCAAACTGAACAAAAGAAAAAGAAGTTGTTGTTATGATAAATTAGCAGTTCAGTGATTCTTCCACATATGACACCACTCACCTTTATCTAAAGATGGGATTGTGGTTTCTTGATTGCTGTCTGCTCCATCTAAGCATGAAAAGGCACGGACCACAACAGGACTGCCAAACATCATGTTCTTTCTCAAAAGTAGCTGAAAAATTAATCATTAACAATAAACACACTTAAAGTGACCACAATGGAAGAGAAACTTACAAACATACAAACTTAGGGATGAGAAGTACAAAGATGTGTTGCGATTCTAAAAGTGAAGTGGAGATATATAAAAGCAAAAATAGTCATTCTGCAGTGAAAATAAGGACCCTAATTGGAGTCGCAAGATAAATCATAGTGTCTGTGATACAAGCAATGTTACTTGTACAGGGGTCACAAGCTGAATTATTGGGAACTAGCAGGTTTATTCTATTACCCTGCATTTTATAATACGTTTTAAAAGTAAAATATTCAATTGAGATTATTGTAGTAAAAGTATAAAGTCATAGAAACTGGAGTCCTAAATATGGCAGAAGAACTTTAAAGGCAGGGCTTTTCTTTAAGGGTAAATTTTCGAAAACTAACATGATTTTAAAAGTAGCATTCCCACCTCATCCCCTTTGTGCTCCCCCAAAAGCCACGCCCCTCACTTACACGCACAAGCACCATTGGTCCAGAAACAGACTTCAGCTCATGCTTTAAGTGTGAGCTTGGCATGCATGGGGTAGAGAACAAGCAGGGAGGCAGGAAAGCATGATTGGTTCATGAATCAATTTGGTACCTCGTGGCAGACATTGGTCAAAGTTTTAACAGGCTTACATCTGCTACAGATGACAAATTTCTTGTTCCTTTTTGAGAGCGAATGAATTATTAATTTCTGTCAGGACCTGAAGACAATTTCAACTAAAATCTTAAATGTGGAGAAAATTACCAACTGCCTTTAAACAAGGAAAATAATGAAAACATCTGCACTTGTAGTAATTCCTTCACACTTCATCTTAATGAACATGTTCTAGAAAATGCATGCAGCTTCACCTTGAGTGTGTGATGTTGTGAGTTTCTTGGTTTAAACTCAAGTATCTTGCAAAACTCATCTGACCCTGGGGAGCTGTGACACACCATCACTGAAGCTGTAATTAGAAGAGCACAGAATAAGACAGGTAAATAGTATAAAGAAAATAACTATATATATATATATATATATATATATATATATATATATATATACACCGTAAATTCCGGACTATAAGCCGCTACTTTTTTCTCACACTTCGAGCACTGCGGCTTCTACTCCGGTGCGGCTAATGCATGGATTTTTTATGGGGGACAATGAGCTTCTGCCGCAAAAACATTTGACTTCGTCACGTCGGATCTTAATATCAGTCATTTTGCGCTTCATGCACGCACCCTCATCATGGAAAACACACGGAGAAATACATATGATGCAGTTTTCAAGTTAAAGGCGATCGACCTGGCTGTCAAATAAGCTAACAGAGCTGCTGCACGTTAAGATGACACTGACAGCGACAAGAGACTGAGGAAGTGAGTAATGAAGTCATTCTGAGGCAGTGAATGGATGGACTTTTTCTTGTGAAATATATTACGGTCATCTTTTTCATCAGCCGTGTGACAGACACCGTCGGCTAGGCTTCGTATTGTAACGGTTCATGTTGTAAAGTCAGTAGTTGATAATGTGTTCATAATTCCGATTATGTGGAGAGTCAGTGAATGCACCAGCGAGAACGTGTTGAGTGGCTGTATGAGAGAATGCTGGGGGAGAGAGTTGGATTGTTACGGCAAGTTATGTGTTGCTCTCTGCTGTAAACGGCGTGGTCACGGCCGACAGTGATCGGGTTATTAGGGTGGTTGCCTGAAAGGCAAACCACACTACTACAATTGTTAATATTATTATTATTATATCCTAAAAACGGGCCGCGCTACTCCTCCCACAGCGTTTGCGCCACACACACAAGAAAGGTATCAAAACGACCGGCTCGGCCCCAAAAAGTGTGCTATTACTTTGTGGAAACCTCGGACACACGGTGTGGACACAAATCGAGTTTAAACGACAAAAAATTGCCCCATTGAAAATGAATGGCAAAATTTGAAATCCTAGAGTGTAACTGCCAAAAACTTCAGTTTTGGAAGCATATTTGTAAATCGCCATCCTGAAGTCATTGTTGCTCACATATATAAACAAAATACATCAAAATAAAGCTCTGAGTGTCCTCTCACTCATAAAGCAAAAAGTAAAAACATAAAATGTTTCAGTCTCCCAGGAGAGGAATTTGTTTGACAGTCACGCACCACATACACACACATTGGGCTCTCACTCTAGTGATGTCCAGAATTTCACAATTTTCACTCATGTTTTAAAATCGCCACTGTGATCTCAGTCTGAATGTTAAATACACCTAAAATATATCAAAACGTGTGCCTATTTGTGCTGTCGCTCACAGTCCAAACAGATTGGTGATACCATGTTTAGTTTTTAAGATATTTGAGGTTTTGCGAGCAGTGGTAAGCCCATTCAAATACATTGATAGAATGTTCTGGCACTCTGGCAGATCAAAGCTGAATGTCAACCAATCAGTGAGCAGCAGGTGTTCACAGATAGAGTGATGACATCATCATTTGAGTGGGACCATAGCATTGGGACAGAGTTCTGTCTTAGCTGTTAGCTGACTACAGTTGAACAGTTTTACTGCAGTATAACTCAGAAACACGTACACAGACGGCAACCACCCTCACAATTTCTGCTGGAATTGTCTAGTTAAAAGTTATTATTTGAACGCTCTCGCCGTCCTTTAACGTCCGTACGGACGCTACAGTATTTGCGGATGTTACCGGTAGCCTAGGTCTGTGTAAATAGCTCTTGTTATAGCGTGGACACCTGCGGCTTATAATCAAGTGCGGCTTATATATGTACAAATACATTTATTTACTTATTTTTAGCCGGTGCGGCATATATCCAGGTGCGCTCAATAGTACGGAATTTACGGTATATATATATATATATATATATATATATATATAGAGAGAGAGAGAGAGAGAGAGAGAGAGAGAGACTGCTCAAAAAATAAAGGGAACAGTAAAAATCCTCGATCTGAACGAGTGAAGTATTCTTATTAAATTTGATTTCAACGGAAATCAAATTCATTAACTAATGGAGGTCTAGATTTGGATTAACACTCAAAATTAAAGTGAAAAAACAGAGTACAGGCAGATCCAACTTTGGTGTAATGTCTTTAAAACAAATCAAAATGAGGCTCAGTAGTGTGTCTGGCCTCCACGTGCCTGTATGACCTCCCTACAACGCCTGGGCATGCTCCTGATGAGGGGGCAGATGGTCTCTTGAGGGATCTCCTCCTAGACCTGAACTAAAGCATCCGCCAACTCCTGGACAGTCTGCAGTGCATTGTGGCGTTGGTGGATGGAGTAACCAGATGTGCTCAATTGGAGCATCAATGCCTTCATCTTGCAGGAACTGCTGACACACTCAAGCCACATGAGGTCTTGCATTGTCTTGTATTAGGAGGAACCCAGGGCCAACCGCACCAGGATATAGTCTCACAAGGGGTCGAAGGATCTCATCTCGGTACCTAATGGCAGTCAGGCTACCTTTAGCGAGCACATGGAGGGCTGTGTGGCCCCCCAAAGAAATGCCAACCCACACAATTACTGACCCACCACCATACTGGAGGATGTTGCAGGCAGCCAAACAGGGCGTCTCCAGACTCTGTCATGTCTGTCACATGTGCTCACTGTGAACCTGCTTTCATCTGTGAAGAGCACAGGGCGCCAGTGGCCAATTTGCCAATCTTGGGTCTCTGGCAAATGCCAAACGTCTTGCATGGTGTTAGGCTGTAAGCACTCGTTCAGATCTAGGATGTGTTATTTTAGTGATCCTGTTATTTTTTTGAGCATTGTATATAATTTTTTATTTTAAATGCAATGCATTTATTTGGCTTAAGTATATGCTTCTTTACCTTTTTGCTCCGAAGCCACAAACTGACCACTTCCTTCCACAGTTTGACTGGTGATATAGATGTCCTCACTATTCTTATAGGGACAAGATACCTCAGAAATCTCCTTACTGTCACCCGATTCTGCAACTTCATGAGCAATGTAATAACAATCAGCACATCGCAGAGAACACAGTGTTTTAAAAAAAAACACAGCCAGTTGGTTGACAAGATGTTAAAAACTATGTTAGGGATGCAACAACTATTCAAGGAACTTGTTACAGTAAGCTGCACAAACAAAGACATTCATTGTGATAAGGAAATCTGTTCTGTATGAGGAAAAATAAAGTGATGATGAGTTACATCATCTGTCAAGACATAAAAACCACAACATGAATGACAAACATACCTTGGACTGTGATTGTGACTTGCAGGCAGGGTTTGCAGTCTTGTGCAGCAGAACAGCACAGAAACACTTGAAGCTGCACATCAGTGATGTTTGTTGTGTCATCTGGATCTGGTAGAGCAGGAGCAAACAGAACATCTGTGGAAAGAAGAGAGTTTCTTATTTATACAGAGTGCAGGCATGCTTTAGTAAGAGGATGTTAGCATGAGTTGTGAATAACGTGTGTTGGTATGTTGATGGTGTTACCTGAGCTCATGCTGCAGTTAGTCAAACCCTGAAGGAGGAAGAGTTGTCAATGAGAATTAAAAAAAATAAGTTCCCCTCAACTGTAAAAACAACACTGTTCTTGCATGACTGGTTTTAACAACATTCCGATTCAGATAAGACTGATTCTTTAAACAGATAAAAGCAGCACTACAATTGTGATTTTGATTACAATACATTCATGCGTGTTTTATTCTGCTGAGTAATCAAGAATAAAAATGTTTGCCTTTAAAATCTGTTCAAAAACTTTCAGAAGGCTCGTCACAATCCCAAAGAACTCGCAATGACCATTTGAATTAGCTTCTTTTGTATGATCATTAGGACACAAAAAAGAAAAACTTAAGAGGAATATAAAACTAAACCCTTACATTTTATTGATTGTCTATGGTTATTTTGCTTTGTTTTCGTTTACAACAAAATTCAGGCAGAATTAAACCATAATTCTTGGAGATGGAGCAGTGGAGTACATGTTTATGTCGAGGAATGATAGTAAATAAATAATTAACTTTAAACTCTCATATTTAGTTCTCTGGCCATGTCTTTCTTGATTTCACCTTTAAACAGCAGGTTAAAAAACCACTAATGTTTTCTGTCCTTGGGTGATGCCCTGTGTTTCAAAATGCACGTCAAAATAAAGTTATTATAAAATATTATTTTTATATTTATGAACTCAAGTGCACAATATACTGTAAAATGAAGTGTAGGCTGCAGTCGTTCTGTTTTAGTCTAGTTTCATTATAACCTTTACGACACTGATCATGGTGACTTGCTACCTCGCTGCAGGTGAGATCAGGTGAGTCTCCGTCGATCATCTCCAGGGCCCTCGCAGACAAGAAGAGCCAGAAATGCAGCAATGACAGCGGTGGGACAGAAACACTTGGAGCCATTTCTTTGAGGACAGCTCTGCGCCTGGTCCCCTAGTCCAAAAATAGAACGGCTCACCTCGTTGTTCAGGAGCAGTAACGCACCGACCTCAGTTATTCCTCCGCTACACTCGTTCCCATGGCGTTCGTCACACCAGGTAACTGTTGGCGATCCTGGGTTTTTGTCTAACGAGACCTTCCTGATGATTGACAGCCACGAAGAGGGTGTGACTAAGCATAATACCACCTGCTCAAGTGGGCATGATAAACTCAGTTGTGCTTGGATTTTTAATGCAGTATTCTATTCTCAGTGTTATTATCCAGTTTAACATAAATATAAACCCATATTTTGAGTTGTTTACAATGAATACGGCATGCCTCAGTGAGGTAACCCTTTTGAAAATTATTTTTTTAAGATATATTGTTAGTCATCTGACTCATTGAATGAGTAAGTGCAGGTTTCCATGTTTATAAACGTAATTGTGGGTACTGTCACTTTAATTCTGAAGCAACATTACTCCCAGTTTCGTTGAAACTAATTCTACTGTAACCAAGTGTTTTCAGTCAGCGAGCCAAGTTTAATTATCAACTTTTATAAGTGGGTCAGTTAAGTCACTGTTTGAGATAACTGGAAGCTCAAACACCTGTGTGAGGTCTGTGCTTAGCTGTGGTCCTTGAACGGTTTGTTTGAAGATTGTAATGAAAAGTAATTATGTATATTTAATGCAATCAGATGTTTTCATAGTGGTCCAACAGCCAAGGGAGATACTTTCAGCTAACCTTATGTGACCAATCTAACCAAAACTTATAATTTCACACATTTAAATTGAAATTGTACGTGGGCCTAATGATGAAACAAAATAACTAACCAAATTTAATGTTTTAACAAAATCCATGTTTTTTGTAATCTAAGCACACATCTTAATATAGTATCTTTGCAAAAGTTTAAAATCAATATTTGGTATACCTTTTGCCTTTAAACCACTATCTTTTACACAACTCAGTGATTTTGTGGAATTGAAGTCAGGGTTATTATTTACTAATTATCCAAAACAGGCATTAATGATCATCATTCTCATATGTAGGTTAAACAGTCATTAACTGAAACAGAAAAAAAAACTGTGTAGGAGGCTTAAAACTGGATGAGGAACAGACAAATTCTGCTACTAAGGTGAGGCTTCATGTCACAGAACATGCACCATGGCAAGACAGAGCACAGCAACAAGGCACAAGGTAGAATACTCCATCATTAAGGTCAGTCCCAGGCAAAGATTTCAAAGCAGAGTGTATGTTTGCATATGTTATTAATATTGTCCTGCTGGTTCATCATGCATCAGTGTTGTTTGATTCTGTGTTCACCCAATCTGTTGCATGTCACCAAGTTCTGGGGTCTAAGGGTAGATAGAGGTCGTCCTTTGCTTTTCAGATTATTCAGCTATTTAAGGAAAATGTGTTTTGGATAAACTCTTCATTAAATGACATGTCTCTGTTATGGTCTTTACCGTGACTTTGAATCTTTACGTTTGTGATGAGCTCATTGGAAAAAATGAGTACATCACAATTCAGTTTCCAGGTAAGAGTTAATTACTTCCTGTTAAAATAACCATGAAATGATTAACTTGGTGTTTTGTCAGTAACAAATCTGGCAGCAAAGGTAAGTCTAGTGATAAAAATGTGATTAAATTCCCCATTGATTCTGTCCAGCATGTCAGCGTCTATCCCTAAAATAAATGGATTCTTGTCAGAGTTTTGATCTTACAGTTACTCATCTGAATGAACCAGTTTTAGAAAATGCATGCAGCTCATGACAAAGCAGTACACTAATGTTGAAGAGCAGTTTTCAGGAATCTAGAAAATGTTTAAAAGTTCTGTTTAATATTGTGTAAAAAAATAAAAAAATTAAAAGTTTAAATGCAGACAGAGTCAGTCTTACATTTCAACAATTTTCACTTAAGCAGGATGAGCAATTGATATGATATTGACATGTTTTTTTGTAAATAAAAAGTACTGTACACCTGAAGGAACAAAAACACAACATGAATTCATATTTTCTTTGGTTTGCAAGGTGTATGTTTGCAAATATGTAATACTCTGGCTGCAGACTAAAAGTCTGCTCTTAAGTAGGCAAAAAGATGCTGCAAACTTGCTACGGTTCAATGTCTAATGGAATAAATATGTAAAACACCCGAACACAGCACCACAAGGACTAACTGTCAAACAGTCAAGCACCCTTCAGTTCAAGTCATTTCCTCTTTTTACAAGTCGAGCAAAACATCTCTGTTGAAAAATATTCCCATGCAAACATTTGGCAGTAAACGTCCCACGTGTCCCAACGCTTCAAAACACCAAACAAACTCGTAAAGAAACTGAGATCTAATTTGCAACCAGATTTCCATAAAGGTAGCATATTTACAAAGATACGACAGGTGTTTGATGAGTCCTGGTCAGGAAAGCGACATAAAGAGCTAATGGTCAAAACAGATAAGTGCATGTGATAGGACAGAGTATTTCTGCTGTTAATATGCAAAACCAGGTTCTTCATTTTAACACTGCTAATATAATAAATAGTTCCAGGGTGTTTGTCCTGAGTCGCTCACAATGTAACACTATCCAGTGTCTCATACAGGTATCATGTTTCCAGCAGAACAAAAGTCTGCCTCCATCAGAAACTTGAGAAGTGTCTCTGCTCTTCATGAGGACACGTGGAGCGGCTCGTGCTCCTGCACAGTCCCTGGCCTTGCCTTGTTTGATGCCAGTGGCAACTTGAGCCCACTCTGTGTCTTATCTGAGTTCATTTTAAGTGACGGTGTGACACTTGACCCCTGCACTTTCTTTCCATGCGTCTGAGGCAGCAGTGCTTGTAGACTTTGGGCCAGCCGTCGTGCCAGCCATATTGACAGCATTTTAGAGAGGAGTCCGGGCCAGCAGTGCCGCCTGAATTGACCAGCTTTTGTCTGTCCTCTGATCCCTCCCAGCTCCTGTATTATACCCCGAAAATCCTGCGGTAAACAGTACCGGGGGATTCCTCTGAAGGCTTTTGGGATGTCTCTGCTGCGACAAAGTCCCTGAAAGTAGACCAGAGCCACTCCTTGACTCTTGCATCCCTGCAGCGCCCCCTCCAGGCAGGCCAGAGCAGCCGTAAACACTGGGGCTATCACTGAAGAGGGCTGCTTATGTGGGCAGCAGTCTATAACATCACATAATTGCGTGCAATCTTTTCCTCCTGGAGTTTTTTCATTTTTGAATTTCCCCAGTTTTCTTCCATATAGTTTTACATTTTCTTCAAGGTCCTTTAGTGTCTCTTCATTTTTTTCCTCATTCTTTCCCTTGTTTTTTAATCGTTCCTCCCTCCATGTCTCATAGGTCTTCTTCGCTTCAGGGCTCCATATAATCAGCACTTTTCCTTGAGCTTTGAGCACAGTTTCCCACTGCCCATACAGCCAGGGAAGTGGACCCAGATCTGCCACTCCAGTTCCAGAGCCAGACTTTTCCCCGGCCTGTGTTTGAGAGCCTTGGGACCACAGAGCCATGTGCACAGTGGCACTCAGGTCACCCTGCAGGATTGAGGCTAATGCACACACAGCAGAGACATGGGCTGAATGATCTGATGAGCACACCAGCAACACTGGCCTCTGGATGGAAATCCAACCTGGAAATATGTGGAAAGACAGAGGCTTCTTTTACAGCACCAATTGTATTAAGTTAAAACAAATGAAATGAAATCTACAGATGGAGACAAACACTCAAGAGACATCAACAATGATTACTCCCATGTACTTAACCTGTTCCTGCAACTAGTATATAATGAGCTAATTGAAACTACCTGTTGCTCCAATCTTGGTGAGACGGTGGATGAATATTCCAAGTAACACAATAACAACCACAACGATCAGAGCAGCAACAGCAGATAAGCCCCATCTGTGATGTGAGCCTGAAAAAAAACCCAGAAAAGGCAGTGAATCCATTTATCTTGTGGGAAATATGTGCGTGTGCAATCCATGCATCCTCTTGAACTGATTCTCAAACGTGTAAGAGTCGGTACCCTTTGGCCCATGTGTCTCTCACTCACCATCAACGCACAGAATTCTTCTACCGAAAAGGGCAGGATCAGACTGCCACACCTGCGGAAAAGAAGATTCAAAATGAAAAAATCCGTTTCCAGAAGCACAATTTTCAGTGCACAGGGTTATGACAAGTACGTCACCTGCACGCAATTCTTCTCAGCAATGAGGAGAAGAGGAACAAGCATCTTTGTCTCTGTGGGATTCCCTTCCTGGAATTAAGTATACAAAGTTTGTTGCTTTATGTACTCACATTTTAACATTATGTTTACAGTTTTCTTTCTCGCTTCAACTCTCTCACAAAGACACAAATGCTCACTATTATAGTAGAGTGGACCTCGCCCTCGGCTGTACATCCCTTCTCACTAAGGGTACAGATTTGAGCTGAGAACTTTGCTTGAATGGAAGAAGTGAGATACAAAAACACGGTCTGTCTTCCTGGTCTGATGTACACCTCCCATGACGACTTGTCTGTGATGGACAGAGAGAGAGAGAGAGAGAGTCAAAAGAGAGACAGAGACAGAAGCATTGAGACTAATCACCGATATAAAAAAAAATACAATCTGTAATTTTCTGCTTGACTCACCAGACTGGTAGGGGCAAGAGATATTATTGCTCCCTTGAAGGGAAAACTGCAACAACAACAAAAAACACAAATGTGAATCTGCAAGTCATATGACATATTGCAAGGATGCAGAAATGTCTTTTTACTTACCTTAACACACATGTTAGGATGTTTGTCAACAGCAGATGTGTTATATTTCTGTTGAAAAGAGCGGCATGTTTTAGAAAGAGCTTTTATCACAAAACACAACCACAACAAGCAAATTCCTGTAAGAAGCTAGCCAGCAACTGTGAGCTTCAGGCGCTGCCGTCACTGCTGGAGCCTCCTGTCTGCAGTCTTTTCTGCACCCTTTGTTATTTGCAAGCTGCTGCTGAAAGGCCTTCAGCACTCTTGACCATGCAATTATGACGCACAGAGTACACAGTGCAGGACTGATACGGTAACTGAACCGTATTTGAGGTATGTAATATGGTGTATCCAAATAATTTCTGTGTCCATTTTGGTATTATTTGAGTAAATAATTGTTTAGGTATAGATGTTAATTGAGCTCACATACTTTAAAAATATAGAGCGATGGTCTTCAAGGATCACACTGTGCAAATATTGTTTTCTTACGTGAAAGGTAAGTGAGATAATAGCCTTTAACACAAAACACCACATGGTGGCACCAGAGGATTTTTTTTTTTAAATATGTCAGGCATATTAAGATGGGAAGAGGACTTAAATTGATCTCTTATAGTTTTTAAGTGTTTCAAAAAATTTGCTTTGCAAGGACTTTCATTAAACATTGAAATATTAATTTAAAAAAAAACTCACTGAGACATGTTACCATAAAGAACTATACAATTTGATGTTGATGTTGGAAGCAGTACAAACCATATTGGTTATATATTAAAACATAATAATAACTGAAGATAACAAGAGCTTGAGATTTGTTGGCAGATTTCCCACTGACAAGAAAAAAAAAACTGTACCAGGTTTCCATCTTCTGTCTCCTGCAGCAGAGTGAGGTCGAGTACAGGAGTGCAGAGGTGTTCATGCTGCCTCCAGCAGAGGGAGGCAGAGATCTGAAAGTCGCTGGCTGGACATTGCGAGCTCAATTTCAGATAGGACTTGAACACAGTGAGTGTAGAGGAGTTCCAAACATCTCTGACATCTGTAGAAGTAATGTGGACACAGATAGGACACACTAACAACCTTTCTTTATCTGTAAATAAAAAATTGGTCAGCTACCAATGCACAAATTATCAAGGTCAATCGAATTTAAAAGACATTTTAAAAACGTGTCATTCTACAGTCAGGCGACCAACTACTTGGCTTAGCATGAAAACTAGAAACAGGATGAACATACACCTCTGTTTCATAGTCTATATGAGGAATTATGTGCTGGAACTATTTCTGTCAAGACTTCCTGGAGTGCTCTGTAAAGTTTTTTCCTGACAATTACACAACAATGACAAGACTAGATAAGACAAATTACAGAAAAAAACTATTGTAAAAACCATTACTTGTCAATTTTACACTACAAACAAGACATAGTTTGAGCTTTTGATGATATTCTTTTCTTTTGACAAAGTCATACTAGCTGTTCCCTTTGTTACCAGCCTTTGTGCTAAGCTATTGTTATCGGCTGCTTGCTGTATACTTGTATTACCAAACTTAAGTGTGACTGGTATCTCACACAGTGTTCATATTTTTTTGAAAGGTGTTTTAGTTTTAAAATATTGCAGAAATTGTTTGTCACACTCACCTGCCAGGCTTTGATTCTGAAATGGGCACTTCTTGTGTCGTAAAGCGTCTGTGTGGGTGTAATATACCTGTCCATGCAGACAAGACATGCACAAGTGTAAAAACAAACAGACTGATTCAACAACAATATGTGACATAAAAATAACTTGTTGTTCAAATACCACCACGCAGACACAGGGCAGCAGGAAAGGGATGTTAAGAAGAGCTGATCGAGACTTTGATGGATCAATCTGAAACAGAGACAAAAATAATCTTTCTTAATTAGTACGTTTATAATAAATGGGATAGATGCTGACAAAGAGTTTCACTTATACTTACAGTACTAGAGGATGCGCCACCTCTGCAGTCAACTCTACTTTTTAAGTAACACCATTTGGTCTTGATTTTGTGTCCAGGCTCCACGGTGACAGTGACAGATTTAGATGACTGATTCACAGACAAATCAAACTCTGGCATGGGATCTAAGTCCAACCAACACACAAAAAACAAAAGGATTTGATCAACAGTTGAAAACAGTGCAGAGGAATGAGGACTTAAACGAAAAGAGTGGCAATCAGTTCAGAAATATTGACATATGATAAAAGCATACAAATTAAATAGATTTAATTTAAAAGAGATTTTTTATTTTATTTCTGATGACCTTTACTACTCTAATTTTCAGTGAAATGAATTCCCCTATTCAAAGGGCACGAGGAATGATGTTTAAGTATTTAAATAAGATCAATTTTATTAAATCACAATCACCAGATCTGAACTGAAATGGGCTCTAATGATTGCAGTTGTTCCAATAAAGATGCCAGTATCTGAAACGCCAACGATACAGAAGAGAAGGAGTGAGATTGGCTATCAGTAATAACACCTGTTACTGCTTAGGGATACCACATTGTTTAAGCTGTTAACAGAAAGAACCTGACATTAATATAAAATTAAAAAGCATATTAGCAACATTTTTTCGAATCCAGTTTTGTCATATTAGTTCGATCTCACATCATTTTGTGTTAAAGTCATCTTCTTTTTTTTTTTAACTGAAAAAAGTACAGCAGAAAACAACCAGACAAATCATAAACACCATCTTGGCTCATTGAACATACACAACCATTATCTGTTCTGCCGTGGACTGTACCCACTGGTAGGATTTTAAGGGTTGTATCACTAAGTTAAATGTTTTGAGGGTTTTTTTGTTTGCAGAAGCAACATGACATCCATACTGTGGCTCTTACAAACAATCCCTTCTGCACAAGCTCTGGTAGCAGATTCGCAAACAGTGCACCTGTTCAACTGCAGAAGGCTGAAGCCCACTGTCCATTTGTATATAGTCTACATTCATACTGTCATGAAGATTTAAAAAAAACATATATATGAAGCAATGAAAAATTAACAAAAAATATGAACCAGCTATTCTGTACAACAATACCTGGTACTGTATAGTTGACTCTGCAGTTCATTGATGTTGTTCTGTACGAAATATTGACAACAGTTCCTTTGTCAGCTTTGAAAAAACACACCTGCTCGCAGTCACGTCTAGATCCCGGTTCCCCTGCTTTTTTTTCACACTACAGAAACCAGAACACAGAGACCAACTTTTAGCATCATGATATTATTCATCGAGTTTCTGCAGGTGCAAAGACAACATTTCCTACCTCTTTCATTATGCGTTTATTCTTTGCACACGGAATTGTCTTTTTACTTTTATGGGGCTTGTCTTCTCTTTGTGCAATGTGTAGCCTACCACATCCCTGCCTCCGAACACTGACATTGACACATGCAGAGGGCAGAAACTCCTGGCAGGGGGCTGAGATAAATTTCAGATGCAGGCACTGTCCATCAGCAGAATCTGTCCACAGAAGAGGAATGACAGCCCTATTGTAACTCGTGGTAGTCCATAAAATAGTTCCGATGAGATAAACGCATCAAAATAGTATAACTTACCATTTTCATCTCCACTCTGAAAGCAAGACATGAAAGGTAAAAAGTCAATCATTGACAAAACAGCATATTACACCATACAATAATTTTGGCTCAGTCAGAGTTGTAGGTGATGTTCATTTTTAATACTCATAAAGATGCATGTATACCTGCATGCATATGATCTAAAGTTGAATTAAACTCACCTGACATGTTGTGGTACATTCCAGCAGCAGTGTAGACAACGCAATGAACGCCACCGCGTTCAAGTAATGCTCTTTAAACCTAAACATTACGAAATATTTGCAGACTCTTAAAAAGCCTGTATTTAGTCTGCTCGCAAGATCATATTGTTGTTCGTGTGTTCAAGTATACGCTTTCTCCTGGAAAGTTCGACAACCCGAGCCATGAAACCTCTGGAAACAAGTACAAGGCGCCCCGAGTGAGACTCGTCATGGAAGATTAAAAGCCACTCGGTTTACCTTCAGTGTCTAAACTCCTGCCGAGTGACTAAAGCATGTGGGCGTCTTTAAAAAGAAAACATGTTTTCATGAATAATAGCAGCAACCTCAGCTCCACCTCTCAATAAACGGACAACCTTTTTTGGATTACACTTCTGGGACAACTTTGTTTCGACGCCTAGTTCCACAGAAATGACCAGTCTTCAGAAGAAATACCTAAACCACAGATAGATTTTGACGATAAACAGCCCTGCTGCTTCTCTCTGCTGTCAGGAAGCGATCTCTCACAATCTTAAACGGTGACTAAAACTCACATTCCGATTTAATTAAGTGGGTGTTTGCAGATGCAGAGCACAGAACATGAATTGCGCATAGAGTGAGACTAAGCCTAAAATGCATAGTTAATTTTCTTCACAGAGAAAATGCCCTACAAAGTATGGTTTTATTTTTTTCCATTTCATTTTAAAGGCAACTTGTTTTTCACATTCTGTCAAGTGGAAGAGCACCCTAAAGATCATGCTTAATCAAGCACCCAACAATGTACACCTGAAAGGTTTATTATTATTAAAACCACCACCGCCTTTTAGTCATTCTAACCAAATGCACCTCTGAGGTATTTCGCTTGTATCCTACTTCATTTTCTGTAAGGCTCCATAGATAAGGAACTTTCACTTCATTCACCTGAAAGACTTTGGTAACTTGCAGGCATTAAAGCCTATTTGATCACTTTTTATTTTATTACTTAAATCTTTCCAACACTTTGGTTAAAAATCGTATTTACACATCTAAACTTAACATTTATTCAAAATAAATAAGCAACAAAACCCATACAGTTAGACCAAGTGTTAGTAAATGTGTACAAAGAGAGACAACAGTTAAGTGTCATCTTCACCTGATGCTTATCAGTAGTTTCCACTCCCATTCAGAGCATTGCTCAGGAAACAATGTGGCAAACTCTGAGGGGTGGTAACGCTTTGGTTGCATATCAGTAGACGTACTGTGGTGTGTGGGAGGAGTTCCAGTCGGGCGGGGGATATTTATCAGACGTGTGAAAGATAAAGATGAAAAAGTTTGGTCTGTGCAGAGGAAATTTTAATTGATTGTCATGGGAGATATTTGTCATCAAACAGACTCTAGTTAATATAACTGATAATGTAAACAAGTGGTGAACTTTTAGGTAATCTAAGTTGTTAAAAGTAATCAAAGCGTGCCGACTTGAACATCCAGTGAGATGATTGACAGGATATCTCAAAAGTGGATTTAAAACCTTATTCTTGACTTCTCGGCATGTAAAAAATTACTGCACGAGGCGGTGTGAAGCACTTGTGATCAAACTCTAGTTATAAACTATCGAACAAAAAACCCCCACGTAAAAGTTATCTACAAACACTGTTGCCCATGATTCAACACCCTTACTTATGATGAGGAATTCCTGTGGGCGTATCCATTTCTACCTACAAGATGTCACATTTTAAAATATACACAGTGACTACCCTCATCTTGGAGAATATTAAATAAACTCCTGTGTTCAAATACAAATCATCCCCAAGTGATAGAAACTTCCTCCCAGTGTTGGGTGATGTTTGCCGATTTTTCGAATCCATTACCAAAACTGAAGTATTGTGTTTTCATGATGTTTGAATCAGGATAAAAATGTTGCAACATGGCGAGTCATTACATGAAAGAGCGAATGGGTTTGGTGAGATATTGACCAAACAAATGTTCCACACGATAGTCGCGAGAAATGATTCAAGAAAACCAGCATGAAAAAAACACAGTCCACTCTCCCACGCACAGACACACAGTGACCACAAGACCACCCACAAGTTTAAAAAACTCAATTCTTTTTTTTTATTAAATTTCTATCTTTATGCAATCTGTATATATAAAAGTTCTAAAGCCATCAGCCTGAGACTAAAACAGACAGTGAGGCGATCATGTGTTTCATTTTAGTCCTCATTATTGGTTGACCGGAGGCCTGTGTGACACTGACACGGTTTACAAAATCATAAAAACAGGAGACATGATGAACACAGACAACAAGAAAAACAAAGGATCAGACAAAAAATGTCTCGTGTTGTCGGAGTGATTCGAAGTAGTCCATGATAAAACAGGCTTGTTGACCTTGTTAATAAGGAGTCAGCAGAATAAATAACATTGAAACGGGTTCAAGCTGTCTCTCTTGGTGTCCCACTAACAAATGACAGGCCTCTCACACCACTGATTTCTTTTTGGGGGGGGGATGATGTGCTTGATTGTTGGAACGAACAGCCTTACCAACTGTGTGCATTTTAATGGTCACTACATGCCCTGTTCAAATGTAAAACCACATGTGCAAGAATGAGCGGGAGACGTGTTTGTCTATGTGATGCTACGTTCACTTTTAGAGTGTGTAAACCATTATCATCATCATCTGGCGTTAAACATATTGACCACATACCAAGAATATTTCCATTTATGATTCTGAACATAGCATATTTGTCAAAACAACATTATTAATAACCTTCTTTTCAATTCTCTTAAATACAATATTTTACACGTCAGATTAAATACTGCTAAGTGTGCGTGAGTGTTTGTGTTTTAGGGCCACTGTAGAGGACTCCCCCCCACCCCTCTGCTACTGGCACTGTTTTTTGTGTTCTGTGATGGAGGCTCAGGCTCTTGATAGTGAAACACATGTTCTACAACACCTGCAAGGATACATTACATTTGTGTGTGTGTGTGTGTGTGTGTGTGTGTTCAGTCACTGTCACTGGTCTCACTGCTGGGGTCTCCCTGCACCTTGCTGCGGTGCTGCATGGCACGGTGGTAGGCCACCTGTACTGATTTGCGGATGTTTGATTTTCGGCCCTCCAGCATCTTCTCCTTGTCCAGCTCCTGGTCGACACCTAGCGGCACCAGCTTCGAGCGCGGCAGCCACTGCCTGGTTACACACAAAGTTGCATCAACATAGACGCATCAGTTGGTAAGTCCAGTCCCTCCAATCCAGAGTCGTTATATTTTTTTAGTGTGCAATATTACTTAAACAAATTATTGTTTTTTGGGGGTTTTTTTGCTTCTTGATTTCAGGCTTCAACCAGCAGCCACTTTTTAACTTCCAATCAAATATACTTCCTAAACAATAACATTTTGAAATGATTGCTTGTACAACAATGTATATTGTAAGAAAATGTTTCTATGAAACTTCACTATCAATATTTTGTTCTTTTTTTTTTTTAATCAGCAAAAGCACCTTTATACCAGCCATGTATCCATGACTAAAGCTAACTGTTTCAACCCGTTATCTATTCCTTTTAGTTTGGTTTATTTGGCCTTTAATCCATTATTTTTCTCATAGTCTCAACCATGTCTCCATTACTTAAGCTTACTATTTCAACAATAACTTAATTTCCTTACAAATAATTTCCACCATAAAGACTTTAAACTTTAGCTCTGTGGTTCTCAACTGGTGTAGCATCCAGACCCACCAGATACTTCAATCCCATTTACAGTGTGATAGAAGAAAGAGATAAACTTGTGAAAAAAGCGCTATTTTAAAAATTAACCATCTGTAATGTCCGACATTGTCTCTGTTGACAGGACATCAACAAATAGTGAGACATGAACCACTGTCAGTAGTCCACGTTTATTTGTTGTGCTAAATTAAATTACTGGTATCTAGTGCAGCTCATGACTGATTCAGAGGAGACATTTTTGAAGTCAACTGTTAAATAAACTCTGCCTCGTTTTCATCAACCAACCTGGGAGAGAATGGTGGCCTTGTAGTGCGGCTTATCTTTACCATCTTTTATTTATGACTTTCAAATTCCCATATCAGTCCCTTTTACACAGCCATTTAGTCATTGCTTTTTTGAGACCACGATGGTGGCGCGCAGACACTGTGGATCGGAGCGCTCCGACCTGATGTCACATTTTTGGCTGTATAGTATATTTGTATATTTTTGATATGGCAACAGTATTTTGTTGCACTTGTATAATGGCAATAAAGATATATTATCTTATTGCTTAACTATGTGCATATTATTTACTAAATAATTTCAGTTTATTCATTCTCAAGCTATTTCAACGATCAATCAAATCCTTGTGCTTACCATGGCAACCATTTACCTATCACTTTAGATTATTATATATAAAAAACAAGCTATGAGCCGTCACTCCAGCTGCTTGATTAAACTCTTTCTATGATACTTTCTACCCGTTTGTGGGGGTTTGACCTGACCTGATTTCTACACCTGAAGGCTTTTAAGGCCACAAGGCAGCAAAGAACGTCAAAGTTCTGAAGTGATTGCAGCACCCTATGACCTCAAACAAAACCACGTTCGCCCTACTTCTGCTAAAGGTGCTGTATTGCACTTTAGAACTATGAGTGCAGTTTCTTTTGAACACCTTTTTCAACTTTGACTTATGAGCACACATCCAGTAATATCAGAAGCTTGTACTGCTTGCGTCTTGTTTTTTGTTTTTTTAACATTACCTTGTCATTTGGAGCGAGGAGGGGGCAGAAACAGTGCAACAGAGTAAAAACAGAAGAGTATGACATAATCACATTTAGATATTTAAAAAAAAAACATGAGTCGAAACACCCCAAAGTACTGACCAGGTTCTCTTGTTGTCAAAGAAAAGGACCAAGAACAGGTGCTCCCTTGCCTCCTGGGTCATCTGCTCCCCTAGTTTCAGCACATCCAAGGGTGGGACGGGGATTGGGACACCACGGTGGAACACTCCCTCCCTCGGCATCTTCGGGTCAATTATCTGCAGGAAAAAAAAAAAAAAAGAAGAGGATTAGATGTGCTCGATAAGGATATTTTAAAATTTTGGTCAAACTTGAATGTATGCTATTAGCAGAGGGGATTAGGGTCTCACCAGAGCAGGATATGAAGGATAGCCTCTGCATTTGGCCCACACCAGATCCAGAGCTTCAAGAGAAGAATAGTCGTCAGAAGTCATCCAGCATCCTGACCTGGCTCGACCGCGCACCACTGACGGTAAGGAGCACAGGAACAGGAAGACAGTCATCACTTCTAACTAAGTGACTGGGTGCTATTTTAACCTTACGCCTTTATTGCTTATGAAATAAACCTTGCCCTACAAAGTGATGACCAAGTTATATAATATAATTTGTTCCTAGGCCTGGTTTGGAATTTAAAGTTGGACAAGAGCTGGGATAGGTGTCCTTAATGAATGTTCTGTGCTGCCATAGAAGTTTTGACTTCTTGAAAACACTGTAAATGAAGAGGGCAGATCGATGTATCTACCTGTCCTCCATATCTCAAAGATATGAAGCTAAACTGAATTACCAACCTCATCAAGATTGAAACTTTTAAGAAGACACTCACCTTCGTAACTGGAAAAAACTGTGTTTGCGTGACACAGGGAGGAGTGTGCGTGTTTGGTCAAAGAAAGTGCTTACAATGTGAAACGCTCCGCGATCCTCCCACTGAGTAGGAATCATTTTCAGTGCCTGACGTCTCCTCACTGCTGTCCTCCTGGAAGGCGGAGCGAGAGAACGAGGCCTTTCCTCTGCCCTGCTTAGAGGGAGTCGTACTGAAAGAGAGGACAGACGTGACAGAGACCATACAAAGAACTAATGTCTACAATCTGAACGGTCAAGGATTTTATTTACCTAACGATGACATCGCCTGTAAATACAACCCAGCACAGTTTCCTCATTTGTACAACAACTTTTCAGGTTACCAGTGATCTCCATTTTTGTTTGTTTAGTTATACGTGTTTATCATTTTTGTGCTTCTAAAAATGAATACTCATCATTGCATTGGCAACATTATATCCCTTTAATGACAACCTGGCTGGTCACACTTGTCTCATGTATGTCAGAGGTTTCAAGGAACAGTTTCACATGCCAGGACATCTATTTATATTCTTACTGACAGATTAAAGAAAGGATAAGTTCAGGTCATAAATCAGTGCATAATAAATTACATGGAGAGATCTAGCCAATCAGAAAGGTGTAGGCTAAATCTGAGCTTATTTACTTATTCAATTCAGCAATAGTCACCTGGTTCTGTCAGAAGCTGCACTGCTGCTGCTGCTGGTTGTGGACTCAGAGTCCGAGCTGGAACGAGGGAGACGGGTGTCGTTTCTGTACACACGAAAGCTCTCTGTCACAGGCTGATTACCTCCATCAAAACCGTTACTAGGCAAACCTGAGCAAATGGAGAGAGATAGGAGCGGTAGAGTGAGTGTGAGCACGTCGATGGATCCGAATTTCCCCTTCGGCATTCGTGTTCAGTACCGGGGAGCAGGTCGTCATTGTCACTGTCGCTGTCAGAGCTGGAGCTGCTGCGGGGGCTGCGCGGCCTCTTCCTCTGCCTGGTGGAGGACAAAAGGGGAAGCTGAGGGGGACCGATGGGGCTTTGATTCACACCTGCCCCGGCATACCCAGGATCCCGGTTCTTAGGAGGGCGTCCTGGCCTTTTGGGGGGCCCCGCCATTTTTTGGTTCTTCTTGGAGAAGAGCACGGACGTCCGGCGGCCCACCTCGGGAGCCAGGGCAGACACATTCAGGTCTGCAAGGAGAGAGGTTACATTGGAAGAAAACATTTAATTTATTCATCTTTAACACGTTTTATCAATCGCACATAAATAACATTATTAATATTCCCACGTTTACCTTTCCCGCTTATCTCCTGGCTGCTGCTTTCTCCCCCTTCATCAAGGTGTCCTGCAGAAGATGGGTGATGGGGGAGAGAAGAGCCGCGGTCTCCCCCTCCCACAGACTCCCTGCCCCCCAATCCCGAGCCTCCCTCCCTCTGGTGCGCCAGCTTCCTTTTGATGACACTGATTTCTTTCCTCAGAGCTTTGGCTCGACGCGACTGACCAATGCTGTGCTTTCCCGAGCTGACCTCGTCAAGACGCGTCTGCAGGTAATGCAGCTGCTCCTCCAGCGGCAGCCGTCGCCTGTTCTCCATCAGGAGGAGCTCTGGGGGGGGGGGGGGACAGAAGCTGTTAAATATGAAACAAGACAAACTATTTAAAAGCTATGAAACATGTCTGGAAATTGTAAACAGACTTCACTTGAGTTTGTATCGTGCTTTTCTAGTCACTCAAACCCACCTAGCCTATTCAAGCCACATTTACACACCTTTTGAGTATTTAAACACATTTACAGGATGCTGACGCAGCAGCAATTTGGGGTTAAGGGTCTTGCCCACTTCCACATAAAACTGCAGGAGTTGGGAGTCGAATCCCGACCTCCTGGTTGAGACGACAGATTCTTCCACTGAGCCCCAAGCCCTGTGGAAACTAATAAAAGGGAAGGATGTGGGCTGTTTCCTGTGACAACATGAAGTTATTCCTGTTCATATTGCTACATGCTCGACCAAAAGCTAGCATGTGTGGAAGTGTCATCCACGTGTACATGTGAGAGGACCTGACCTGAATTGTTTGTTTACACTTATTTAAACCAATAAGAATCAAGACAAGTGATTGTAAAAACAAAGAGTCTCATAAAAACATGAAGCCTGTTGTGTGGATGAGGATTTCATGCTTTTTTCTTCTGCTGCTGAGGTGCTTTTTCGTTTTACATGTTAACCGTTTGCCTCAGCCTTTTGCTAAATGTTCTTCCTTTATGTTCAAGCTGTAGTTTTCCTAAATTTCCTTGAGGGAGTCATCCCAAAAGGATCAATAAAGTTCAGTCTAAGTCTAAGTCTAGTTTTGATTCTCCATCACAAGTATAAGAGGGCTTGCCAATTTCAAGCAGCGAAAGAAGAATTACAGTTCATTTGAGCAAAGAGGAGACTTCATCTTGTTTGGCGCCACCTACTGGCCAAGAGGCCAAAGATCTGTCTAGGCTCTTCACTTTTGGTTTTGTGAAATGACAGGCAAGTGTTTGTAAGCATATATGAACTCCAAATGCAAGGCTATCGAAATATGCCCCCGTTTTTATTTATTTAATGCCTTTAAGTTTAGAAACACCTTTAGAGCTTCTTCTTTTTTTTTTTTCACTTTGTGCTGAAGTTCGGTGCTTGAATTGCCCCCTGGGGACAAATAAAGCTTTATGAATTGAATTGAAGGAAACAATCATAAACCACAACTCAAGAACTACAGCAAAATATGCCAACTGACCTTCTTCATTGGACGACAACAGCCGTTCTCTTTCTCGATCCCTGTCCCGCTCTCTGTCTCGTTCCCGCTCCCTCTCCCTGTCCCTGTCTCGCTCCTGCTCGCGCTGACTTTCAGGGCTCGGCTCTCGTTGGAGATGCATGCCGGTCTCGTAGTCGAAGCCTATCCGCTCAGCTTGCCGCCTGGCGGTCCTAATGACAGCCCCGCCCATTTCTCTTAGCCGCAGGGCAGCGCGGTAGAAGACCGTGTCCTTAGCGTTGTACTTGAGGCAGTTGTTTACAATGAGGCCAAAGTCAGCCTCAAAGGCCTCGAAGGTGAGGTAGCGATGGGACTCCAGCAGGTTCCACATGGTCTGGAAGTCCATTGGAGTGTCGATGTGGTCCAGGTAGTCAGGCACCTTTATAGTGGAGGAGAGAGAAAGTAGAGATTTGAATTAAACTAAGCTTTATTATTCTGCAATTATTTGTTTTGTGCAGATCTGACGGTGAAGAGTCGGCAGTTGTTGGTGTTTCTTTTTTCAGATATTAAAGCAAAGGCCAGGATAAGAGCATGACACACACTGACTGTGGAGGCTGCGATCAAAGTGTAGACTTTCTGAATGTGCGTCGGTGCATTTACCTCTGCCAGTGGTACAGGCTCAGTGAAGAAGTTGTTTGTGTCTCTTTCCTGCAACTGTTCCAGCGTGCTCCTCAACAGCACCAGGAGGGGAGTCAGCTGCATCTCCAGCACCATCTGCTGCACTTTAATCTGAAACACAGTGTGAACAATACACACCTGCTGAATAAATCAACATAGACGCATCTCACCCAATAGTGTGTTTGTATGTGTGTGTGTGTGTGTGTGTGTGTGTGTTGACACAAAGTAAATTCAAAATCCAAGTCCAACCCACACATTTTACAGAGCTGCTAGGAGTAAAGGAAGTTTTAGGGGGTTTTTTTCTTCACGTTCAAATGTTTACTTGGCTTGCTGTGAAAAAACATTAGGTTTACTGAGAAGTGGACGGAGACGGGATCGTGTAGATTGGCAAATTAAAGCTAGCACATGTGATGCTGTTGAACAGCCAGTTCTTAAATGTTAAATGTGTCGGACCGTCCAACACATTTAACAGAGATTCCACACAAGCAAGAACTGAACACACAAAAACTCTTTACCTTTAACAAAATCACTAAAAGATTGTGTAAGAATGAAAAATGGAAAACATGTGCCCTCCATTTAAATAGCCAAAATAACATACTGTTTACAAACCCATCTTTTGATTGAACCAACTTTTTTGTCGTGCCTGCATAGATGGTTAGAAAACAAATGTGCGTCTTACCGTCTCCCTCTTGAGTTTCTCTCTCTTCCGAATGAGCTCCACCAGTAGCCTGGCTCTCTCCAAGTCGTGTCTCAGCCTCTGCCAGGCCTTCAGCTGCTCCTTCAGTGCCGATTGTTTCTCCTCAGTGTCCCTCTGCGGTGCCAACACGCACAAACCCAAAATCATGTTAGACGACTGAATGACGCAAGTACAGAAAAGAATATAAAGCAGTATCTACACAGTAGCACAAGTCACCGGAGGGAGCTGCGATGGAGGTTGAGGAGGGAGAGGGTCAATGTGTCGCTGCGACTGTAGATGTGTTTGGAGGCGGCGTAGCAGAGGGACGCCATTGCGACTTTGCCTCTTCAAAGTCCAGTAGCTGTGCAGTCGCTGCATGAACTGGCTCTTCCTGGGTACCGTCAAGTTGCTGGTGATTTTACTCAACCTGGTGGAAACAAACAAACAAAAACAAAAAAAAACACAATTTGAACTTTCAGGTCACAATTGGAACATTTTCGGCAGATATTCTAGTCTAGGAGTTATGAAGCCCCTACAGTACGGTCAAAATACAAACTCTTGCGTACCTGTGGGGAGGGATGCAGGGCACAGACACAACTGGCGCAGCAGCTCTCCTCTCAGCTAAGATCTTCCTTGCTCTTTTCATCTTAAGCCTCGACTTGGCCTTCGCCCTTTTGGCTCGCTCAGAGCTCCAGCCCTTTGTATCGTCATCATGGCCGATGCTGGGCTCATCGTCCTCCTCCAGCTCTCCCTCGCTGTGAGAAGACCCCATGCTCGCGCCGCCGACTCCTGCCAAAGGTCGGGCTGATCCTGGAGGCGTGTGGATGTCACAGTAAGCCGTCTTGCGGACGCTGAACGAGGTGCCGTTGGCCCCGGTTTCTCTGACAGGCTCCATCTTCATGTAGAGGCCCGCCTGCTGGGCGCACGTGACGTGGAAGGCGGTGTAGCAGTTGGCTTTGTGACACTGGATGCAGGCACCTGAGCCACGCTGCTTGCAGATGTAGCAGGTGAGCTTCCAGCGAGCAGGTGGAATGTGTTCGATGCTATCAATCGGCTCCAAGAAGACTGTGTTAGCAAAGCAGACCTGAGGAAAAGCAGAAAACAATTCATAATTATATTTACTGCTCTTAATTATAGTGCTTGGAAAGTATTGACAAGTATTGATTGCAGAAGTGTAAATAACTCAGGCGAACACAACTGAATCTGAAGATTTATAAAGCTCCCTTAAGGACTGCATGTAATGGGCTTACCTCTGGGATCCAGAGGGCACACACCACATGGGCCCAGCGTGCGTCGTCTGTCTGTTTGAAAGCGCCTCCCTTGTTGGGACACAGCGCACAGTCCACAGCTCTACTCGGTGACTGCAGGCAGCGCCGACACAACCACTGGCCCTCTGGGATGTAGGGCACGCCGTAACACTCCTGATGCACTGCGAGGTTGCACATGTCGCAAAACAGGATGACGTTGCTGTTCTGACACTCTCCATCGTTACAGATGCAGCAGACAGCGTCTTCATCGATCAGGGTGCTGGGGTCTGCCTGGGAGAGAGGAGGACAGGAGAGATACGATGTTGGATGCATTCTAGTATTTTCAAGTGGTAACAAATATTTTCCCCCAAAATGTCCCAAGTTCAGCTACCTTGTTGTGGCTCTCAAAGTAGGACTCCTTCTCCAATCGGTCCATGAGATACTCAAAGACCTCCTGAGGGATGGGTGTCACACCGTCCCGCCGCCGCTTGTCATTCATGATGTCAAGCCAAATGTAGTCCTCTTCATCGATGTCATACTCTACCTCCTCATCCAGCTCCTCAACAGACTTATCAATATACCTGAACAGCAAAGAGGGAAAGAAGAGGAAAATGTGTTTATATTATGTAATAGCTCATGGGTGGCAACGAATTGTTAGCAGTTAGGAGTACAGGGCACCAACTTAATCTTTTGGTTAAAGGAGAACTTAAAGACAAAATAAAACAAGAAATCTAAGTTGAAATATGTTTCCTAAGACATGCAAACAGCCTGGCATTTTCTTCTGGTTATCCCACCAAATTCCACCCTCATTTTCAAAGTGGAGCTTCTGAGTGTTTAAAGTGTTTCTAAATTGACTCACATCTCTGAAACACTTAAGCATATATCTCATACCTGCTACAAATTATGAATAAAAGATACGAGAACTTTCAGTACAGACCTGTAGTAGGATAAAGGCCGGGGAGGGGCATCGGGTCTCTCTTGGTCCAGTTCTCTAAAGACTGCCTCAGGCAGCTTGACTGCAGGCCCAGACTGAGAGCTGTGATGATGAGACGAGCCTTCCTTCTTCTTCTCTTTACTTTTATGCTTCCCAGACTTTGGGGTGGATTTACCCCCATTAGAAGATGGCATATCCTGTCGGTCCTTGCCACTACCTCCTACCTCGCTACCTCCTCCATCACTACCATTACACACTCCCCCACCACTTCCCCCTGTGCCAGATGGAGGAGCATCCTCTGCGTCACTGTCTTCCTCTGACACCACATCGATGTTCTCAAAGATGCTAATACGGTGGATGCGTCCTTGTAGCTCCAGCTCCACCATACGCTGCGCCTGGGCATAGGTCATTGTCTCTCTGCCCGGGGAGTGAGAGTGCTCAGAATGGTTGGGGCTTCCAGGTGTGTTGCCTCCCTGTCCTGGACCTCCACTTACGTTACGTTCTCCCTCGTCTGTATCCCCCGACCCGGCCAACGAGGCGCGAGGAGGTCGTCCCTTTCTTTTCTTCTGGGGTACAGTCTGTGCAGGAGTTGGGTTGTCATGGTCGTAGTGGTAGAGATGATACTCAATTCCACTGTAGCTTTTGTAGACCTTACGACAAGTCTCGACCGGACACTCATAAGGGGGCTTGGTGGCCCGGAGATTGTGGCAAAAGGTCTTTACATCAAAGTCCAGCCCCATTGTGCCAACAGCCACTGCTGGGACAGAGATGCTGTTCCAGTTTACATCTAAAAGAGAGGAACACAAATGAGAACCATTGGTGCATCCATTCCCAGGTTTACTTTATGAGTGCACATCATGTGTTATAACAGCTAAAGTCACTCAACTGAAGCAGTAAGAGACAAGCCTAGAAGAGTCACTTTAAGCACCTGTTACAGTGCAGTCACGTGAGGATGTCCCTCAATCCCAGCAGCAAACACACATGTTTAGATCCCAAATAACAGGTGCAAAAGAAGTCAACATGTTTGCTTTTGTTCCAAACTAACTACAGTTATATTTGTTTGACGTGCAGTGAAAAAGACACAGCAGTGAGACTAGCTGACAGTTTCTTCAAGCTTGTTTACATCCATGAGTTAGGTCAGCATAGCAGTGCACAATACGCAATTAAGTTTGAAAACATGTTTTTTTTTAAAATCCAGTTAATGTTGACTATATGTCGACTTTAAAACGCTTTCTGCTCAAACAATAAAAAAACGACAAGCTGGCGATGTTAGCTAACAAGCTAATAACAGCTAACAAACAACAACAGTGCACTGCGTTAAATATAACACACACAGACAATGAGCTAACCCTTTATTTACAAGTTAAAATTCAACTAGTGTATGTCTGTTCTGTTATTTAAAAAACACGTTTTGAGTCTACACAGGGTTTCATTAAAGCTGCATAATGTTAACTAGGTTAGAGCCACTCGGGCACATCACTGTTAGCTACACAAAGAGAAGCCACTTTAACGACATTTACATGATAGGAGGATTTATTTTTAAAACAGATCATAAAAAATGATAAACACTGGTGTTTTAGGTCACATAAAGTACTGACAGTCTGTAACTTGGTTGACCATCCAGCCCTCTGATATTTCCCTCCACAATGACCTCACCCTGTGAATCCCACACACCATGCAGTAGTTTTATTTTAAGATGTTAACTACAACATTAAAGAGCGATCAGCTCAGTGAATAAGTGAGAAGATAAGAGACTTAATTTGTTCTCCATCTCTGCGGTGAAATACCTTTTTGAAATGTTCAGCATTGTGGGGGGAGATAGTCGGGCATCCTTGTATTGAATTGCGACTTTACTACTTCATGCATTCAAGGTACAATAGGTTTAAATTAAACCCATAAAATTAAAGTAAAAAACACATACAATTAAGCTTACATTTTCCTTAATGTGAGCTGATTTCTCACAAAGAAGAAGCACTTACTACTCCACGTTCATCCAGACTGCCTTCTTCGGAAACCTCACACCAGCTCGGACGGGTTGCAGATCGATTTTGTGATTCATTAGATAGTCCCAGATATGATCCAGGGTAACGCAAGTGCTGTGTTTTTTCAAATAATAATTTAATACCCTGATCATTGCATTGTGTTGGGATATTATTCAGGAACTCGGTTGAACAAAAGGGGGTAACCGTTGCTGAAACGTTGCGCCGCTAAACAGCGGTTGACACATTCGCCACAAAATAGAGGGCCTATTTCTCAATTTCTCGGCTTGGAGGAGGTAAAAATAAAGGCCCAAATTTGTTTTCTTCCAATATTAATCTGGATACATGCATTTCTTTTTTCCTGTTTAGTGATTTATCTATCCCCCTTTTCTCAGTTGTTCATTTCCTGGATATTATTTTCCCTTTTAAGTCGCGAATCTGTGGCTGTGTTTCAAAGACTGTTGGAAGGACTGAGCATGAATACATCAAGCCTGGCCTCACTTTCATGTCATACACTCAAATAACTTTACTGATAATCCATGAAGTACAACTCATAAAGGACTCATTGAGTGCAAATGTTCATGGTTTCTATATATACTTGCTAAATAAATCATGTTGGGTTTTTTTTAATGTGGTTTTTGAGTGGAAGAAAAAAACAACTATGACACAGACAATCAAGCACAAAATAATGTTTATTTCTCTCTCAACATACAGTCTGTGATTACAGTGCAGCAGGGTAGGTGGGGTAATGCATTGGGACAATCAGCAGGCAGAAGCAATCCCACACATTTAAAATACAAAGCCTTTGACAATCGGAGCACATTCACCAGGGGGCAATGTTGTCTTCCAGAGAGAAATGAGATGTGCAAAGGCTGAAGAAAGGCTCCTCCTCTGTGCATCTCATCTCCTCTTTTTTGATCATCGCACCCTAATGAATATGCAAACAATAGTTATTCCCTTCTCCGCTCACAGTGAGTTAGCAGCGAAGGAGTTGAGACAAAAACATACCAGATACAAGTGACAGAGAACAGAAATCTCTTACTAATGGAAGTATTTCACCAAAGCAGAAGACTCTGCATAATATCCTATAAAAGTCCAATTCAAACTGAATTGATGGATTAATATACATCAAACAACCCCTCCACCACCTCCACCCCCATACACAAGTTTTTACCATCAAACAAACGAAATGTACAAATATATAGTACAAGACAACTGTACAATTCACAGCTTGGCAGGATCGGGATGCAAAACTCTTTCAAATGTGATGTGAAATTTCTGACCATATCAGCAGTTTTATTTATGATTGCGTTGTGGAACATTATAGTTGGCCATGCGTATCTGTGATTTTAATAAAAGTACAGTCTGTGAAACCTATTATATACAGTTTAGGAAACTGACCATATCTTAAGAGAAACTATGTGTTGTGCAAATCTTCAGCATTAAGAATCATTTGATTCTTGAAATATTTCATCAACAAAGAAAAGGCAAAGTCAACATTATAACTCCAAGGCAATAACACTGCTCTGCGAGTCTCATTTATTCATCTCCTTAGAGGACTTTTTGTTTTTATTTGTAAGTACCATTTTCTGTGAATAGAATGCAAAAATGTATAGTTAACCTCAGACAATAGCAGCATCAAAAAAAAAGCTTTACACATCAAATAATTTAAAAGGTCAGACTTCAGTGGTGATTGCACAAAACATGTTTACAGACACTGTATGCTGAGTAATAGGACAAGTTGAGAAAAAAAAACATTGAGCAGTAGTGACTTCAGAGTTTGATAAGTGGTTTGTATTGTTCATTATTTTCCAAGTAGCTTCTCTTGTTTGCTTTTTGTTTTGTTACTTTGTTCAACTTATCAGCTTGTTCCTGTTGCACACATCAGAG
Organism: Symphodus melops; assembly: GCF_947650265.1. Classification (NCBI taxonomy): domain Eukaryota; kingdom Metazoa; phylum Chordata; class Actinopteri; order Labriformes; family Labridae; genus Symphodus; species Symphodus melops. Next base: position 16,587,796 of record NC_136703.1, read on the forward strand.
ATAAGGCTTGTGGCAAGGCCACGATCAAAGCTTTGTGGAGGGGTTAAATTGCACTTTAAAGCCTCAAGCCTTCACATATTAATTGCTACATTCTGATCATTACCAGAGGCATACACTGTAGAAAGAACTATGTACAGTTTATATGGCTCTGGACACTGCCTTTTCTCTGAGCACAAGGACACAACAATGCCAACTCTTGTGCTACCCAATACATCAAAAAGAGACCGTGTCCAACTAACCATTTGACCTGAAAATGTTGATTTTGGCTGCTGGCTTTTTTTTTCTTCTTCTTCACTCATCAGTCTCACATTAACCATTTCTTTCTGCAAGGCAATGGCACATACCGCCTCTATGGCATGCCATCTGTCACATGGTAGAAAGTAAACGAGGGTTAAAACTTAATTTTATTATAAGAGATATTTTAAGAGCATATACTGTGTTAATAGTGCAGTACTACAAGGGCATTCATATGTAAACAAAAAAAACCCAAAAGTGTCTGTAATGCATTAAAAAAAAAAAGAGAGAGACTGCACTCAAATAAAATCATCTGGATGCAGACATGCAGTTGTTTCACAGAAGCAAAAAATCTATAAATCAATGCTCAAGGCACTACATTCCTTCAGGTATCTTCATCATTAATACTGTATCTCAAACCACTTGTTTTTGGATTCCAAATGTAGTGTAGCGTTTAATGTGGATGTAAGATAGAAAGGCTAAATCATTGTGACAACTACAGTAGCACAGTATTAAAGAATAAAGTGAAACATGTTTTTGTGACCTAAAAAAGAGACTTGTATGGCTACGTTTAGTCAAGACCAAAGCCAAAAAGCATTAGGTATTTAGACAAACATACTTAACATGTACTACAAAGTAAACACACGTACTTTCAAACACACACACTCAAACACACAATAAACTACATATATAGGTGTTCTATGAAGAATACCAACACTATGTTTTTTTACAAGGTCACATTATGTACAGGAGTCGCTCTGGTGAACCGTAGCAGAGCGAATTTGCAGATTAAGTAGTCCTAGTGGTTTTTAGACAGGGGCCAGTCTCAGAGTCATGCACAACCAGAGGGTAGGATTGGATCCCTGGGTTTGCCATTGTGCCGAAGGGCATGTTTCCTCCAGCACCAAGCAGGCCGACCGGACTAGGCAGACCAGGCCACTGCGGGGGGAAAAGAGGACCAGGAACCATCCCGCCATAGGAGCCTGCTGGTGAAAGGTACCCAGGAGGGAGCATTGCTGAGGAGTTTGGTGCTAGGGTTGTGGGCATCCCCGGGCCTAAAGCAGCAGACAGGGGGCAGGAGAGGGGCAACTGGAACTTGCTGGGACCAACATGGCACTTAATCTGAAAAAGAAGCCAGTTCTTATACAAAAGTAGTACACAGACGCTGTTGTGGCACCAAATGTCAAAAAGCTGCATTTTCCCCAAAATTAACCAGAACTTTAAGTCCACTCTTTTCAAAAGGACTAAAGCTTCCTCTGGCCTGTTACTGCCGCCATTTTCACAGACAAGTTTAGGTAAATTAGCCTGCTGACCTATGAAAAGCCACACCTGTTTTACACGGGTCAATAGAGTTTGCACCCATGCAAACTTTCTTTATCGATACACATTATACTCACTGCAAATCTCAATTTGACTGAACAAATCACCTGTGATCATTCAACGAACCCTTTCACATTTCACACAGAGAACACCGTTTCATAACTTTCTCAGTGTTGTTTACAGTTCATCGCAAGTTCTCAAGAAGTTCTCTATAAGGTGCAGTGCCCCCCAAACAAATCATATCCGAGTGCACCTGTTCATTTCTCATACCTCATGTGTAGCTCCTCCCCTGTGAAGCGCTTTGCCTTCGAGCTCCTGCTTTCGTCTCTGCTGTTTGATCTGGTTAAGGGAGGGCCGTGTCTGATTGGCCGCTGCTATAGTTTCCTTCGTCCAGTCGTCCACCAGTTTATGAAGATCATCAGTGAATGTGCCTCTCTTGTTGTTGCTGTTGTTGGTCTGGACCTGAGCGAGTCGTGTGATTGGCTGAGGAGATGGCGAGGGTGTAGCTGTTGGAAGTGTCGGCTGTGTCTGATTGGCGGCCGTCTGTGCTGCGCTGGCGTTGAGAGGCGACCCTGAAAAGATACAAAGATGTTACAAATCTGACCTCTCAAATTATTGCAGAAAATCACATTCAAATCAATTGGCTGATGTATGGCAGCAACACAATGAACCTGTATGCTAGGTTCATGGAAGCCAGTTTTTAATACTCCTGATGGTTTTGTCAGAGTCAACATGTTCACAACTTACTGACTGTTGCACATGTTTTCTGCCAACAAAACAGCCAAAGGATTGCAACACCTTTTGTGAATTACAGACATGAAGTGTTTGATATGCAAGCAATGAAAATATTCTGCATTTAAGACATCGACAGTGCCATGCAAACCAAACACAAACAACCACGAAATATCTGTGGTGATTCCATATTTATAAAACATTTCAATAAAGATTAGGAAAATAAATGCACACACAAACATAAGGAGGACTTAAAAAAAAATAATAAAAAAATAAAAAGTGTGGACAGAGGTAAGAGAGACAGAGTAAGAAAGTAAAATAGATAGTTACTACTACTGCGATCTTTGCCTAGACATAGTCGTTTCAGAGTGGACCCTATAAGAAGGTAGAACAGCACAAGACAGAAACAGTTAGGCCAGTACACACTGCACACTTATGTGGACAAGCTGCTTCAAAAGCACAATCAGCTATGTAAACAATCAGGGAGAGAGAAAGAGGAAAAGAAGGAGGACAAGGGGTTTAAAAATCAGTGAGGGCTGGAAGAAAGGACCTACGTGTTCTCTTTAAAAAAAAAAAAAAAAAAGCTAAACAATCAGAAAGTGTCCCTGATGAGGTTAAAGAAATAGAGCCCTGAGTTGTGTCGCTGCGTATCAGTTACCTCCTATAGTTCTAGCCAGACCAATGTATTTAATGTTGCCTTATGAAGGAACTTAAAACAAAAAGAGTTTAGCCATTAGCTCTTAAGATTTAGGAGTCATCGGTCCATTAGTTTGAGTAGGGACTATGACAAATATGAGTGTCTGCTACGTGAGGAAGACTGGAGCCTGGATTAAACAGAGAGATCCCTTTGTTGTTGTGAGAATGCCTGTGAAACAAAAAGGTGAAACCAAAATAAAGAAAAAGGTCAAACTGAAAGAGCACACAGATGCTAGGTGGAATTCAATCAGAGTCAGCACTGGTCAGAAAACATGCAGGTAATCAGAAGAGGTGGAAGGAAAATACAAAAACAAAAACAAAAAATAGTAATATTGATGATACAGCCCTTCATATGGCGGAGTAAGCCTCCATCAGTGCCCTGCCTGGCGCCTGCACCATGCACGTCTTCTCGGTCCAAACATGAGGGACAGAAAGTTCTCCTCTACCTCAGCATATCACAACAGGGCTGGGGGAAGGGGGGGGTGGGGCGGGGTGTTCTATGTGTTAGTGTACGGAGGATCACTGAATTGGGGGCAGTTGCCTTACTTGGGAGATGTTATACGATTAAAATTAAGGGTGGATGGAAACTCACAACAAATAAATGGAGCACTATTTCTCTCACGCATGTCAACACAGAGACAAACAAAACACACAGTCATGTTGAAGATCTGACCTCAGGCTCATGTTTGGACGGAACTAGCCCCAGTGCGCTAACGTGGTATGTTATTAAAGCCAGCAGCACTGCACAAAGCATTTGTAGAAGGCGGATTGGGCACTGTACCCACACGCTGATGGTCATGAATGTAATTGAGATTCTGTGAACTGATGACTGAGGAAAAGGCTAGATTAAGTCACTTGCATCCTGGGTATTGGAGGCCACACACATGGATCATTAAGAGGCATGCCCACCCTGGGAAAGTTTCCTTTTCAGTCTTCATGCTAAGAGAGGGAATGGTGGCCGGACTTTCTGGGCCGGTCTAATTTGTACAACTCCGGTAACTCTCTTTGTTCAGTCTCGTACTTTTTGCACAGATACAGCTCTGAATATTCACAGAGATCCTTCCTCACAGGATACTGTGAGGCTGTCAGTGAGATACTCGCTGCTAGAGAACTAACTATCTCAAGGACTACAGAGCAATGCAGACCAGGAGACACACTAACAGTTGTCCTGTTGCATGCACAAAGCATATGACGAGGCACAGAAATGACGCTGAACCTTTACTAATTATCGACATTCAAAAAGGCCTCTCTTTGATGTGGCATGAGCTCTTATTTTAATATAAAATACAGAAATATTCAAATCCTACAACTTTACTTACATCGACCCAGAGGAGACGACTGCGTAGAGAAACATTTCCTCACAGGGGTAGAATGAATAATTCATGGAGATTTTTTTATTTTTATTTGCAGAAACTTAAAGGAAGATTCTGTAAAACTAAACCTGGTGTATATAAGGTAGTGTGTTTACAGAACAACATCTGGCCTATCACGTGTCCAGTGGAAGAACTTTGGACTCTTGGGGAACAGATGCTTAGAGAGTACTCTGGTACCCAGAGTTCTTCCAGCCATTATGCATCCAAAGCAAGATCAGGAACCAACAGGATCATTTATCTACTTTAAAGTGTGACTAACATGGACCCACTCACTCCATGTGAACTTCTGTGTAGCGGCTTTATTTGCTTCGGAGGTTACCGAGTGCTAGAAGATGAGAAGGAAACGCGTCCCGTCTGGGTACGGTCTTTAAATGTGGTGGCGCTGCCGATGTTACCTCGATGCTCAGTTGACTTGAAAAAAAAGAAATCTGTTTTTAAATGGCAACGTTGTAGTCGCATGTGATGGAAATGAAAAGTCATAAAGAACGCAAGCTTAGAGGTCGTTGAGTGCGAGTGGAAGGAAGAGAAAAATGGGTCATGTATGTCAGGTGAGGAGGCCTGTGAGGAGTTGAATACAAGATCCACTGTATTGCATATAAATAAAAAACATGTGGTCGAGAGAAGAGAGAGCCAGGTAAATGAAGAAAAGATGGAAATGAGTGAGGGGAAATAGAAAAGAACAAATACAAACAGATGGACAGAGACACAGGTCCACTGAGGAATCTAGTGCGTGGTTTGCTACTAGATTTATAGGTGACTCTCTCTGACGTTTGGTGGTAAACCGTCCAGCCTGCAAAAATGAATATAAGAGGGAAAAGAGAAGAAACAAGAGAGACACTTTGTAAAAGTGCACACAGACTGGGATGAGAAATCCCCACAATCAAAAGCAACCAGAAAAGGAGACTAAGTAGAAGTGCAAAATATGATGAATCCATTTAAATATTTCTTAAATCATGGGAAAGTAAAGCCAATAACTACAACTGATAAAACAAACGTTATCACAGGAGAACAAACATATAGGAGAAGAGTTTTTTTTCACCAGGATATTCTTTGTCTCTTAATGAATGAATTAATACATGTTTTATTTGATGTGTTGTGTTTTTTTTTAGCTGTCAGATAAAATCTTTTGAAGGACAGTATTAGTCAGTTACACAGAGAGCAGAGATCTGGTTTCAAACAGGATTCGAATCTAAAAATAAAAGGTTTGAGAGAGTCAAGAAGTGAACAGCTTTGTGTAGCTGATGAATGTAGTTTTCCACATTCATGGATGAGTGGACACAAAGCTCTTGGTTTTATGTAACTTCAAGAGTACAGTGACCAACCCGCTTGCATTATAATTCCTCCGTTTTTATTTGAGACTACCCCGCAGCAGACAGATGTGCCGTGGTTCTAAATGCATTTTAGGTTACCTTATATTCACTTTCTTTTTTTTTCTCCAGCTGTTTTCTCTCATTTGTTGGTTAATTTTTGGTATCTGATTTTTTGTTTCATTTCCCAAAACAAATGTCCGCTTGCTATCCTTCAGAGTGAAGTTCTTGATCCAGCTACAATGAAACTGTTGTCCATCCACTGAAGGGACAACATCTATACTGGTAACAGTTTAACTTCACCCTTGCAGCTGTTCTGACAATAACATGTCCCCATCCAGACGCACACAAACGCACGTGAACCTTTAATGTGTACCTTGTCCTGGGCCCGCTTGGTTGGCTGTTCCCTCAGCGTGACGTCGAGCATAGATGTTGTCGGAGGAGAAAGAGCCCTTCAAGGAGCAGGGCTGCTGCGTCTGGACCTGCTCAGGAGTGTTATGTGGCTGGGCGCTTGAGCTGGAGCTGCCACTGGAATGGGCAGAGCCGTCTGACAGAATTGAACTTTTAGCTGGGGAGCTGGATGAACTTGCTCCACTCTCACCTGAGTTTAAAATAATAAATTAAAAAAAAAGACAATAAAGAGTAGGATTATGAAGTGCCAGTCAGTGTGATTCACTGGTGTGTTTTCTGAATCTGACGTTATTCCTGTGGTTTTTACTCATACACATAAATCATAACCCACTTAAAAGTCGACCCTCCCAGCACCCACACACCTTTCCTCTCTGTGGAGGTGTTCAGATTGTTTTTGAGCTGCTGCACCATCGGATTGAGTAGTTTTCCAGCCTTCAGCTTGTGCTTACTGGTCCTGCGCCTGCGGCCACATGGGGGCGCAGCATGAAGAAGGCCAACGTTTGAGGGCAGCGTTTTGCCCAGCTCCTTGTATAGATGCTCAATCTCATTCCTCTGGAAAGCCTGCAGCTCAGAGATCTCCTTCATGTGTCTAGAGGAGAAGGTAGAAGAAGAGGAGAGTGGGGAAAATAAGCACAAATGTTTCTGACAGGCTGCATCTCATTTTATCATCATTTTATGGGCTTCTATGCGATAATTTATCACTAAAAATACCGTCAGGAGGCAGCATTCAACAGTCAACAGCAATTTCACTTTTGTAAACATGAATGCCGCTATTGCCTGGCGGCTTGATTTGACTATTTCAGCGAGTATATTCAGAAAAACATCTCTCACGCCGTTGAAACTGGTTTTTTTTTGTTTGTCTGAAGGCACAGAAAAGTATTCTACGTGCAGCCTTAAAGCACGGTACAGGGATGTCAAATGCAGGGCACATTGTGCACATGAAATGTTTGCTGAAATACATAGACTTTAAGGCTGATTCATTAAGAATGGATTGTGTCCGCTAACAGCTCCAAAAATTGCCCATCATTTGCTCAAGCTTTCTGCCCCACCTCATGAATAAATAACCTTTCCGAATGGATTACATTACAAGATTACATTTATGACCTGTGACAGATTATGTATTTTAAAGTCATACTGAGATGTAATTGGGTTTTTTTTAATCAGTGGAAAATTTGCATTTGACATCGTTTATAAACGCTGCACCATTTACCACCAGCTGAGTGCAATCCGCCCTCCTTTCTGTTTAAGTGAGCAAAAGAAGAGAGAGAGAAATTGTGTAAACACGGATACACGGATCTCATTGGGGTTAAATAGCACCACTCTTACTGCCTGTGGCAATTAGCACTGGTTTTTGATATATAGCAGGTATTTGCAAAGAAGCCTATTTGCAAAGAGGGGGGGGGGGCAATTTTGAATCTTCCCTAATTTACATACCAGTAGATGCAAAGAGGACAGGTGCACCCAGGATACCTCGAGTGTGCTTTTTAAATTGCACACTATCTTTTTCTCTTATTTGCACAGGTTTAACGGCCACAAACGAAGAGTAATCTCTCTGTGGACCAGGACCTTACAGTTGTGTTCATGTTATGGCTGCAATGTGCAGTGAATTATTTCAGCACTGAGCTTAAATCAGTCGGAGGTTCGAGTCATTTGCGTGGTGTAAAATGGTAAATTGCTGGTTGTGATAAATGTGTTCAGAAGGGATTGAGAGCATGTGTGCATGTTTCTTTACTTTTCTCTCAGTTTCTGTAGTTCTTTCTTCATATCTGCGTCCTCGAACTCGGAGTCGTTGTCACTGCTCATGTAGGATGAGTGGGCGTGTCCTGCGGGAGGCGAGTGAGCGTGGCCGTTCATCGCCATGGGATGTCGGCTCGGTGAGTCAGAGCTCTGTTCACTTTTGCTCCGACCAGAACGTCGCAGGAAGGCCACCGCCCTCTTCATGAGGTCGCTTCCACTGTGCTCAGACAGCGCGTGAGCTTGGGGATTGGGGTGGGCTGGGGGGAGGACGATGCTGCTGCTGTCCTCGTCTGCGGAGTCAGAGGGAAGGGCAGAGGACTGGTGGTAATGGGTGGGAGTGTCGATTGTCTGGGCCCGGGGGATGTGGTGTGGGGTGACATCAGAGCTGGAGGTGGGAGTGGTCTGGTAGAAGTTTGGTGGAGCAGAGAGACGGTTACTACCGGGAGGTTTGGATTTTTCAGCATTGTCGTTAGTTGCAGCTATCACAGAGGACCCGCCCACCTTCTCTTTCTTCCCTTGGCCCAGGAACTGGCTGTGAGATCCACCAGAACCACTAGAGGGTGCTGGGGAACTGCAGGTGCTGTGGCTTGTCTTACTTTTCTCTAAACGATAAATGACCTCCGGCGGGGTCGGGATGATCTGCAAGAAGAAGAAACCAAGGTTAATAGCATAATTAAGGTCTGTGAAATGTTTCAGCAATTTTTCTGGGAGGAAAGAACAAACATGACAAAATATAATTCATTTGGTTTGAAGGACATTTATGTTGTGTCGATGTGCTGAGTAAGAGGGAAGATTGTGTAAATTTACTTGAAAGCGGCTTTTGGAGCTACATGAGCCAGCGCCAGTGGTCCCATCACGTCTGTTCAAAACACTGTTTGAGGCTGAACAACAAGGAGGAAGGTTGGTTTTTTTTGTTTTTTTCCCCCCCCACAAACAATCATGCATCATTTTGTTGTTTCGGACATGTGATAACAAATGCTGCCTACCTGCAACTGCAGAGTCACTCAGAGCACTGAGACTATCAGTGCGCTCAGGAATCTGAGGCTAGAAGAGGAAAGGAGAAAGAGGTGTGTGAGAAAAGTCACATTCATCTTAATCATAAAAAAAAAAAAAAAAGATTGCTGGATTAGCAGTCAGGCGAGGCTCGCAGTCATACTCTCTTGACCTCCGTTTGGTCTGATTGAGGCAGACGTAGATTTGTTTTAGGTGGAATGAAGTAAACACACTTGCACAGAACTATAAAAGGCAGAAAGAGATCTTGATGACTCATTGTGCTGACAGCTGTACTTTTGTTCCCCTCTTCTTATTGTTAACACAGTATCGGCCTTGTTCTTCTCATCCAATAGTTCAATCAGAATCACAGTAGAGGGAAACAATTGAATGCTGCTGCCATTAACTGACTTCATTACTAAAGACAGACTGCTCAGGTTCGTCTCTCATACTGTCTCACACACTCGTGTATATTTTACCAGTGGCTCCCCTTTCTGTGTTGTCAGTGCGCCCTCAGTGCTCTGGCCCTCCGACACTGGTGGTGTAGTGACTCCCTCTGTGCTGGAGGCCTGGGGTTCAGACGCAGTGCTTGAGGGTTGGGAGGGAGCATGCTCCTGGTACAACAAGTTTCTCAGCTTCTCATCCAAAGTCTTGATGGTGCGATCTGCAAACTCCACCCGTTTGGGTCCCTCGCTGTCCGACTCTACAGGCCCTGCACTTGCTGACTGCTGGAGGCTGGACGACTGGGAACTCTGGGGGTTCTGATGTGCTGGACTCTGGGGCTGGGAGGTGACCGTGCCGGGCTGCATGGGCGTGGCATAAGGTTGCTGCAGGACCACAGACTGATGGGAAGAATGCTGAGGGGGCAGTTCTTCAGCAGGACTGGACTTCTGATTGGCTTGATTAGTTTGAGATGAGACAATACCCACACCTGCTTTCTTTCCTGTAGCATTAACATCCAGAGAGACCGGGGGCACAATAGCGCAGCACGGCATATCCGTAACCAAAGAGACGCAAGGCTCTTCCATAGGAAGAGAATTGGGCTGGCCAGAAGCACCACCAGAAGTAGAGCCATGTTTAGTAAGACAGGGCTGAGGCTGCTGGATCCGGGCTTTGTCAACAGTTTGGTTTTGAGGTGGAACTGAGGTCTGAGCTGCAGGGGGCAGAGAAGAGGAGCAGGTCTGGGATGATGGAGGTGCTGCTTGGGCCGTTGCTGCAGATGTGTTACTGCTGGGCAGTGCTGATGATGATGCAGGCTTTTCAGAGTCTGTAAAAATGGAAAGGTTCGTTAGGGAAAGAGCAGATTGAGAGTTAAAGGGCTGAAGCTATGAATAAAAGGACCTGGGTCCTGTGTGTGCCGTGGTGTTACATCACTGCTTGTCTTCCCCATCAGGCTGTCAGCTGGAGTATAAATCCTGCTCTTTGTTTCTGCCTAGAGCCACCGCAGAAGCACACTTATATAACTGCCCCTAACACATGAACCACACTCTACTGCATGCAAAGCGTCTTCACCAACAGCAACAAAATACCAACACATTATTCACTTTATTATAGAGACTTAATTCCCCTTACAGAAAAAGAAAATCCCATTTTTTTCCTGATTAAAAGTAATTGGAGGTCAATGTAAGCCTATGTTTCTGAGTGTGCAGCATACCCTGGGCTGTAGTTGTTTGAGAGTCTGTCTTCTCCTTGTCTATCACAGGGCTCTCAGCCACAGGGCAGATGATAAACCAGCGCTTGCCAGTATGGAGGACTGTCAAGGAAAGAGAAACTTTTAATACATACAGTACATCTGTGAAATGTATTCAGTAAAAGAGCTAAAGGTATAGACCAAAATCAAAATCCATTTGTTTTCTCATTTTCTTAATGTTAGCTTTTAAGTATTTAATTGGCTTCCTTTAAATAAAGTATGCATAGAAAATATCCAGGTGACTCGATGTGTTACCGTTCTGCTGGTACACCAGCTGGGGGCTGCTGGGTGTGGACGTTTTCAGTCCCTTCAGAAAAAGAAGAAGAAAAGGGGAAATTCCATTTAACACACACTGTGTGTAGCATGTTCAATGATACACGAGCACAAACAGGAGCCTTTGGACATGCACTAATGGAGAGATGGAGTAGTGAGGGGGCTACCTGAGCTGGTGGGGGTCTGTAGGGACTTGGGACAACCATAGTCCTTACAGACTGAGCTACTGCCACCTCAAAGATAACCCAACAGAACCAATTCAGGCCTTTAAAAAGTTTCTCCAAACAACTTAAGAGCTAAGCCTCAGAGAAAAAACCCACATCAAAATTTAAGCAGCAGCAGATTTTATTTTATTTTTTTGGCATCATTGCACGCAGACTCATCATTAAAGGACTTTATAAATAAAGCGAGGGCAGTCAGGGACAGATTGCTTCGCCCGCTGCAATTCACTGTCAACAGCTTCCTTTCTCACCTCTATGCCCAGTGTGCAAGCACCGTCACTCTGTTTGGGACTGCCTCCCTGGTCTGAGTTCCTCTCGCCCTCGGTGTCCTCACTCAGCATGTCCTCAGCCTTATCCACAATGTCCTTCAGCTGCTCAATGAACATTTCTTTTTCTACAGGCAGAATAAAATCGTTCTCCACCTAAAAAGGGAAAGAACCAATGCAGAAAAATGAACAGAACAGAAAAAAAACTGCAGAAAAATTAAGCTGCTAGCTCATCAAGCAATACTTCAAAAAAAAAACTCTACCAAGAACAACAAATGTACAAGTATGTATAAGTTTCAGCTCATCTTGGTATGAATTTAATCTTAATTATGATTTTAAGGCAGTTCTAAAAAACACTCCTCATCACCCCGGATCATTAATAGAAGCTGAATATCCACGTTCAGAGTATTTTATTGTCTATAAGGGATGTCAATCATTGGCATCATTCGCATGCAGGAGACCATTAGCCTGCAGACGCGTCCTTTCAACAAAGGCTCTCATTGGCTGTTATAGACTGTGATCAAGTGTTTAACAGTTCTTTGGATCTTTATGGATGTAATGTGTTCGGATTATACATCTTTACTGGACCGTCAGTGTGTGTGCCGGATGTTTTGGACACGTGCAATCTGGTTGTAAGGCCACATTAATGCAGAGATAAGTTAAAAAAAAAAAAAGTCCTATGCAGACAAATAGTTTGATGTGATTAAACTCAGGTGTGTATGTGGCTCAATGAGGGGGAAAAAAATATATTAACAAAACTTTTGACTGACCGTCGACCAAAATCAAATTCTGACAATCAGCCCCGACTATGTAAATCCTTAGTCGGGGACAGGCCAAGATAAGCTATAAATATTCAGAGATCTAACCATTCCAAATTTGGTTGGGACTGAAGGTGAGAGAAAGCGCAAAGAGTGAGACAGCCAAACGCTTTACTGCATTGCAGCTGAGAAGAACATCACGGACATTTTTTAAATTCTGCGCCAAAAGAAAGCATCGCAGGCTATTCCCAGCTTACATCCCCGCTTCAAAACCTGAGCTTTAGTGGAAGTGGCAGAGACTTCCTTCATCACATACCATGTAGGTAGCAATCTCTTCTGGTGCATCTCCATCCAGGTCAAACTTAAAAGTGACCATTTTGTGGTTATGTGTTTCCAGCTGACACTCGACCATCTTGTCGCCAGTGTTGCACACCTGTCACAAGAGCAGAAAGCCAATACATAGTTGGTTATCGCTCAGATTTGAGGGGGTTTTTAAACTTGGGCTGAGAAAACACATTTTTGAAAATATAGTTGATTACCCACATTTAGCATGCTGAGCTTTGGCCTGTTGATTTTTTCTTGCCGAGAGCGAGTGCGAGTAGATTTGCGATGGTGTTTACGGACTTTCGCTTCCCCTTTACCTCCATGTGTTCCCTCATAACCGTCACTCATCTCCTTCCCTGACGTGGCATCGGAGTTCACACTGGTTTTGGAGAGGAGAGGCAAATCAGCATTGTTGTTTTTTATTTCACTAAAACTGACCTCAAAGCTCTTCACTTAGGCAGGCTTTCATGGTTTCGAGAAAAAAAAGGAAAGTGTTTTATTTAAGTTCATTTGACAGCAAGTGAGAAAAAACTCTAATTTCAATTTATATCTCTTGGCTTTACAGCCACTAAGTTGTTCCCTGTAAAGACAGCTGAGGTGAAACACTTGTACCTGTCATAGCTGTGTCCTCCAGTTGGTTTCTCTTGATCCTACAGAAATCACAAACACAGACACCAAAATTAACGTTTCATGTGGGAAAATCCTGAATCCCAGATAAGCCGGAAGACGAGTTGAACTGAGTCACGGTGGTGTACCTCCGTGTTGGTCTCGGCTGGGCCCTGACTTGCAGCTCCTGTGAGAGAACCGAGCGGTTTCTGCTGAGTCAGACTGGAACTGGCAGATCCAGATGAAGCTCTTTGAGAGTCAGAGTGCTGCAGCACTGGAATCTGATTCTGGGCCTGCGGGGGCAGCGGGTGTACATTCTCAATGTCTAACTGGGCAGCGCCGGCAGCTGTTCCAGGGTCTGACACGCTCTGCACAGGTGGGGAGAAGACGGCAGGTTGGGTGAGCTGAGCAGAGGGAGCCTGCTCGGGATGGGGGACCAGGCCCTGTTACAAAAGACAGCAAGGTATAACATTATTATCATCATTGAGTTTATCAAAGACACTGAAGCCTACGATGGTATTTTGAGGGGTTTTTAGGTCATGCTGTTTTAATTCCAGAATATCCAACAGGATATTTAACATAGGTATAGGGTAGTTAGGTGACTTATTTAAGCTATCTGTGGCTAACATGTATCGATCAGCAAAGTAGACTGAGTTGAATTTTCATTCATTTTTTTCCAGCTACATTATTTATTTTGACTTGAACATATATAAAAGTGTATAACTCTTCATCCACGGGGAAAAGCAGAACACTCTAAAAGCAAATTATTGTTTGACAAAAAACTTATGACGGACATTATCAGAAAGAGTCTCTCGTGCATACCTTCTTAGTAAATACCTGCTCTCTATTGAAGCCATTATAATTACCTGTTTTAGAGGTTGGGTGCTGCTGGGAGGGTGCGTGTTCTGAGATGTGGTTGTGAGTGAGTGTGTGGGGTGGGTCGCCAAAACGGACATAAACGCAAGTTGGGATTGACAAGCTTCAGATCGCACGCTCGACTGGTGCTGTGGGGACGTGGGCCCCGCCTTACCCACTATGTGTGATGGTGAGGGCATGAGCAATACTGGGCCGGGGGGCACCAGTGTGTTCTCAATGTGCAGAGGAGAAAGGGGGGAGACAGAGGGGGTACAGGGGAGCGTGTGTCCCGGGGAAAGGTAGATGTGATTAAGAGAGGAGGGTGGAGGGTTAGGGGCAGTGCAAGAGTGAGGGTAGGAGGGTTCACAGTCAGTCACAGCTGTCATCACCTGGACTGTGGGATACTGTGACGGAAACTGGAGTGGGGGGAAAAAAAAAAGGAAGAAGCAGAAGAAAATCAAATCGTCTAAGAACCAAAGTCAAACAAACGGGTATAAGCAAAGCTGAAGAAAACTGCTGAGACATACAAGAAGAAAGAACTGAGCACAGATAGAACTGGTGTTTGTGTGAACTTCATTCTGCTTTTTTTCCCCACATGTATTGTTTTCTATGTGTTGAACATGGCAGTCACTATTGTGGTACAAACTTCACATTCTATGTCAATTTTCTTTTTTTCTTTTTTTCCAAAGTACCTGGGATGAATGTGTTGCTGGTTGAAAGTTTGAAACCTGCAGAGGTTGAAGCTGTTGGTGGACGGCAGACTGAGCGAGAGGCTGTTGAGGAGGAAGTGCCTGAGCGGGCACACTGAAAGTTGACTGGCCTAGATTCTGTCCATGACGGTCTTGTCCAAGCTGAGATATGGTCTGACTAGCCAGAATGTTCTACAGAAGAACAAGAAGAGCAGGGAGAAAAAGAAAGGGAGGAAGTTCAATTATGGAACTGATTCAAGTTTCATCCCTCAGTTTGGAAATCTGCGTTTCCTGTTTCCGTTGACTCGGATCAAAATAGCTCACAACTTCTATCCTGGGTCTGACCCGAACCCCTTGAAATCAAGTCTGACTCTGCTGCACAGCACCGTGCATCACGGAAAGGGAGCAGGCCAGGGAGGGCAGACGGATGCAGCAGCTAAAACCCCTTATTGTTTTCATTACAGGTTCCAGTATCTCTCTGTTGGCTGTTGTCCGAGGAAATTCCTGTTTATGCTCCTTTTTTTCCTTTTTCTTTTTCATACACCTAATGTCCACCAACACAGCTGCTCCCAATTCAGCTGACCCAAATCAAAACCAGACACCGTGTTACGAGAAGCTCCAATACTCGCATTATCATTAATAAAAAGATTAACGAGATGTTTATAATAATAATTTGATCTCCCTCCCCACAGTGAAATAATGTGCTGAAACTGAAATCATTCTACCTGATTCGGGAAAGCAGCATTGCAAAGATAGAGTTGAAACTGACGAAAAATAAAAACAGAGTGAGGTAAGCGAAGGACGGAAAAAAAAAAAGAAAGAAAAAAAGGAATAAAAACTGTGCTCCTCTTTACGCCGCCTTTCTGTCATCTACTGTACTGTTTAGCGACCGTAAAAACTGTGCACTTACCTGGTTAGCTTCTCCAAAGACCTGTGGAGCAGTAGACTGTGCAGGCAGGTACTGGCTCGGACATTTTGCCGACTGTGTCTGCAGCACATTGAGGGCTGAATGGGAGTAGCTCTGAGGAGCGGTATCAGGTGGAGCTGAAGCAGGGAAACTCTGGTGTATGACTCCAGCCTGCACCGCTGGGGCCGATGGAGGATGAGGTTGAGAAACTGGTTTCTGGATCTGCCGAACTGTAGACTGGCATACATCCTGATTGGTTAGTGGTACGGCTATCTGCGTGGTTGTCTGACTGTGCTTCTGCAGAGGTGGGACATGTACTTGTTGCTGGAGGCTTGTTTGTTGTGCCATATGTTGGTGTACAGTGTGGAGAGTTTCTTGACCATGCTGCTGCTGAGGCTGTATATAAGCTTGCCCAGCATGCTGTGTTAGTCGTACATTGCACTGAGTATTCTGTTGTAAAGGCTGTTGGTGCTCTGGCTGCATGGGTATTTGTTGGTTGTAAAGTGCTGGTGTGGAAGAGCTCTGGCCAGACTGCTGACTTGGCAGCTTGACTGCAGCGTGATTCTGCTGCAGCACTCTGGGAGCTTGTGGAGGGTGACACTGGGCTGTGGCTACGGATGCAACAGGAAAGCTTTGTGCTGGCTGCTGTGCTGGCAGGGTGGTTGCTGCGGTCGCTACAGTCCGTTGCTGAATTAGACCAGGATACCCCGATGCAGATTGAGTCTGTTGCTGATTGGAGCCCACACAGTTCTGACAAGTGTGTTGTACATTCAAAGGGCAAGTCAAACAGCTCGCTGCCTGCTGCAGTTGGTAGCCTTGTGTTTGATAGCTCTGTGCAACATGTTGTGGCATGGCTGCTGCAGCTTGGGTCTGCTGCACGCTGGGAGGCGTGTAGCCAGCAGCACTGACTGTCTGCTGAATGTTGACAGAGCAAAGACTAGCTGGATCTGGTGAGGGAACACTATGTTGGCCAGTATATGGAGCGGTAGGGTAGCTGTGTCCTGGCTGGAGATACTGTAGTGTTGTGTGCACTGCTGTGCTGGATGAGGGCAGGCCCTGGGCAGATTGTTGATTTTGGTGACCTGCCGAACTATTCTGAGGACACAAAGAAGAGAAATACTTATGAGAAGCTCTTGTTAGTTCATTTTACTGGTCAAAGATAAAATCTCATAAAGTGTGCCCATTATATGAAGTCATACAGGATGCAAATACAATGACAGGATGAGCCATGAAATAAGTTAATGAAACATTTGTTTCAACAATGAGCAGACGGTGACAAGTGGATGCTAAAATAGAAACATAAATGAAAAATGGTCGAAGAGGCCGAGAGACAGAGATTAGACAGTTGCCCCTTCTCCTTCAATCAGAGATCATCTACCCAAGGCAGGCTCAGGAGCAAGACAGCTGTTGCATTGGGCCAGTAAAGCAGAAAGGGGAAATGTTAAAACATAGGTCAGTTCTGGAGGGGGATTAGCTAATCAGCAGGGAAACAGAATCCGCTAAAGATGGTGGCATTATCATTCAGCAAAAGCAAGCATATTATTAAGAGGATGGCCAGCTCTGTGTGCCTTTGCAGGCAGAAAGATTTTAGACAAGAGGACAGGAGATCAGACCGGCTCCATGCAGAATCAGGCTGGAACGGCTACAGTCTGGCAGATAGGGTTAAGCAGGTGTTAACTCCAAATCAGGAACTAGAAGTGACTTGTCTCCTCTTATAACCTACCACTCCCACAGCCCTGGCAACTTGCTGTTCTCCGTCACAGAATCTATCCTCGCAATCCTGGAGCGGTTCATTATCCCCAACTGAACTGCCGCTCAGAAGACGACTCTGCAGACCGTTGTCTCCATCACTGCATGTAGGCCTGTGGACGGCTGAGGAGTTCAGCGTGGAAGCTTGGGTGACTTTGGTTTGACATGGGGCTGCTTTACGGCTTATTATTTTGAACAGGGACTGCTGAAGAAGTGAGAAATCAGAACAATCACTTGGACCTTTCGGCCGTCCGTAATCAGGGGCGTTTTTGGTGCCAGCAAAGGAAAGGTGTTGTCTAAAGTCACAGGGACAAAGGTGTTTTGGCATGACAACAGATGGACGACAGTGACTGCCTTCTCTTGACCTTAGAAGAAGCAAACAGAGACAGGCCCGGCACACTTGGTTTTGTTGCATTGTCACATGGTGGCTGTGATGGGAGGTCAGACTAAGAAGACTACTAAGGTCAGAGTGTCTGCGTCCGTTTGGAGCAGTTAAGTTCTCAGTGATGGCCTCAGACGATTGTCTGATGCTGGTGTCACTGAGGCGGCGGTACTCGGAATGCGGACAAACAGGGCTAACCTGCAAAACCGGCAGAGCACTCTGGGAGCAGAGCCCGTCCTCGGCCTCTGAATGAATCTCAGAGGGGGTAAATAATGACTGGTTCTCTGGTTCTGTGGGGGTAAGACTCATCGATCTCTGAGAGGGAATGGACTGTGCATGGAGTTGAGAGACACGGTTCGCCCTTTGAGTGTCAATGACGGGCGCACTTCCTCTCCGAGCTGCAGCTCCAAAACGATTCCTTAGCTCGGGGCTCATTGTTGCCCCCCAAACATCACCCTTTTCACAGGAGTGAGGTCGATCCGTCAGGGAAGGGCTGCCACTCTGGCACTGATCCAAGAAGCAACCCAAAAGCAAAACACGTTACTGAAAATGTTCTCATAAAGAAAAGAAAAAAAAAACATGACGAGATGAGAATGGACATTCATATGCATTTCACATGCACAAGTGTATAAATGTGCACATGTGTTGACCGTGAAGTTGGCGTGCGTTTAGTATCACAGTCCCACCAGCTATGGAACGTGTTTATACAAATAAATCTGAATGTACATGGCCCAACTGGGTGTGTATGCTTCGGATACAGACCTGCTGTGTTGCCATAGTAATAGGCTCCAGCAGGGACTGGTAGAGGACACTGTGTTGGCTGCTGTGGGAGTCTGAGTACACAGTTGAGCCCATGCCACTGTCAAGTGTGCTGTCTGCTGCAAAGAGATAAAAAAAAAATGATGCACTTGTAAAAGAATCTTAAGATTTTAGAATTTGTTTCTGAATCAAGGAGAACATCTCTTACACGTCACTGAGGTGGCACTAGCTGGTAGGTTAAGCAGCCGATTGTGCTGATCTGTCTCCGGCTCTTCTGGCTCCAGCAGAGGTTGTCCTACATGTGCAGCACCAGCAGGGATTCCCTGAGAAGGTGTCATCTGGGCCCCATGTCCCCCTTCACCTTGATCTACTGCAACCACAGCGGACACCGTTCTCTCTCTTCTCCACTTGATCAGAGCCACGCGATCCCTGATCGACTTTCCCACAGTCTTAGCATCACTCTCGTGGAAGAAGCCAGATTCCACCTGACAACGCAGAGGAAAGAGTATAACTTCGAGGGGTATTTTTAGCATGGAGCGTGTGAGAGAGAAGAAGAGGGTGCATTAAAAAGGGGGAGCGTGCAAGGGAGGGAGAAAATGTAACAAGTAAAGGAAGGAACAGAAAAATCTATTTTCGGAGCCATCCAAGCTGTGGGGAACCGTTTCTTTTGTCTGCAGCTTTCTTCACTGTTCAAAGCAGAGGACTGTCTGAAATGTTACATCCAAAAAAAAAAAACACATTTTGTACACAAGAATTTCAAGTGTTGTCAAGAAGTCAATCTACAGAGCTTTAGCCATTTCCATACTCTTAAAATTGATGATGCATTGTCTGTAGAGAATTGTCTCATTAGAGGAAACGCAGAGTGACATGACATGGGAGCATGCCTGCTATAAAGTCTCATTGTACTGTTGGTCCACGTCTGCCCTAATCAGAACAAAGAATGTAACAGAGAGGTCTACTTTCCCAAAACATCACAGCCTGGTCAAGGCCAGAGTAGCAAAGACAAATGAAAGGAGAGAGAGAAGACCAGATGTGTGTGGAGAACGAGAACGAGAGAGAGAGGGAGGGAGAACGAGAGAGAGAGGGAGATGAAGCAACTGTTGACAAGAAACAAAACACTCAGCTGACACCTTACTGACTTAATAAACTCTCACATACTGTACATGTACTTTCATCTTTGTTCAACATTTACTAACAGTGCAGATGTTTGATGTTGATGTAAAGCACACGTCCAACATAAGTAGATTTTAAAGAAAGTGTTTGGGCTTTTCTTGAAGGTTGATAATATCATGTCCTCAAATGAAAACAATCTGTTCTGTGAAAACCATCAGATAAAACACCAAACTATGTAAACACGTGGGGGAAAAAGAATCCAACCGCAATCACTTTATTCCTGGAAGAGCAGTGTAAGTTATCATCAGCAATCTGCATTCTCTGATGAAGAGATAGTACTGGGAGCTGCTACAACACACCGAGCCACGTTTAAAACGGCTTTACTAACATGATTTAAATGAACTTTGAACTTAAAGATGCAAAAAAAGATGGCTGTAATGTTTCTTTAAGGTAGATATTAAAGTTTAATGAAACATGTGCAGAAGCCAAGGCACCAGGATTCAAAAACCACATTTTACTCCTGCTCTTTTTTTTTTTTTTAACATTTAATACATTTGCATGACTACACCTTCAATGACGAACTCACCATCTCTTGCGCCACAACTTCAGGAATCTCCTTCTCCAAGTCAAAGGTGAACTCTATGGCTCCGCTCTCCTTGTATTTGCCTTTTAACTTCTTGTGGTCTTCCACCCAAAGTTTAAGGGCTATTGAGGCCTTTTTGCAATCGTCCTCTTCAGCTAGCTCCACCCGTACCCCGGTGTCCTCCGCAAAGAACGCGTGGTTTAACAGGTCCTTAATGGTGTATCTGAAAAATGTACACAGCAATGCTTTAGAGAAAAACAGATACATTTCCATGAACCGATGCCACTTATATGGAGTGTACCATACTTGCAGATGGAATGATAAGATTAGCTATGCTATAAGGACATCATTGCCAAGTGAATATCACATTATACATTGAAAACCTTTTCTGCAGAAACAAAGTCCCTCAGTGAACCCCATGACACACCACTTTAAAAATAAAAAAGCCACTGAACTCTAAGTAAGGGATTTTTTTCACCTCTGTACACAAACTCAATGGGTAAAAGTAATGAATGACACAGTGCAGATTTGGTGGGAGACTGCAATGCTGCTAAGAGTCAAACTGTCAGCACCACCGCAATGAAGCGTGGGAGGTGAGACAAGACTTGAAAGATGAGAGGGCTTCTTGTGGGCACAGTTGGCCAGAAACCGGACAGTGATGGTGAAAAGTCACTCACCGCTCCTCTTTCTTTTGGCAGATACACTCTCCTATAATCTCCTTGATTTCAGGATCCATGACCTTGTTGTAGCTGGCTGGCTTCACTCCCTGAGGAAAGGGAAATATTAAAACAAAATGCTGAGGTCACAACATGAAACGATACTGTGTGGAAGACAAAAGAAAGATACAAGGAAAACTAAGAAAAAGAAAGAGAAGGGATGTTGTAAAAAGGTATTCCACCCTACGGTTGATCTATAAAATGCCACATACTGTATCTCGTACTCAGGTTGTTGAGATTTTTAAGGCATGAAGTGGATTCCAAAAAAAAAAGTGCAACAGCATCCATAACACTGAACACGATGAGTGTGCCCCGGTTCCTGATGTTGTGAACGTTCTTACAAAGCTGCTCTTAATGCTTACGATCATTTCTTTTTTCAGAACAGGCAAAGTCGTGTGCTGAAAGGACAGCAGGACTTGCTGAAAAACGTTTAGACATTTTTGATTGCATCATCAGCAAATCGATTATGTTGTATTCAAAAAAAAAAAAAAAGGATTTGAGATAATTATTTCTTCATTTTACGCATCTAAGGCACATTTTAGGCATCCCCCTGGTTTAACGTTTGTTCCACTTGCACAGCTGCTCACTGTACATGCTCAGGGAGAAGAAGAAAGCTATGAAGGTTTCTCTTTGATCAATCTCCTATTAATATCCTGCAGTGGTCCCTGTAGGCAAATAGAATATGCATACAGTAACAATTCAGAGAACAGTATTTAGACAGCCGCACTGAAGCAGCCCAACCCACTCATATGAGCACTGAGAGCATCTCTTCTTTTAACAGCAGGTGATAGAGTCAAAACCTGCCAAGTCTCAGTAGTGGAGAATCAATACTTTCATCAAATCAGGAAGTCCATCATGGCTTTGGACAGCCTCCTGATCTTCAAAAGCAGTTTGCTGACAGCTTTGCTCAGTGATACAGAACTGAACACAGCCTTTAGGCTTTGTCTAAGAAAAACAAAAAAAACAAAAAGCGATTTGGACTCCTTCTGTGACACCATATGGCTCATTAGATTCTTCACCCGGGAAAGTCAAGGATGAGGAGGATGAGTCGAGCTGAAAACACAGCAAAGCTTGTTCTACAGCTGCATCCCTGTAATGTCAAACTCCCTGGACGTATTATGTGGTAAAGTAGGGCCACTTAAAACATTCCCAATAATTCTTTGACCTTTTCCAGGAGTCAGGACTATCAGTCATGACCCAGTACAGAAACAAAGGGCATCCTATAGGTGTAATCTTCTTTACAATAAAATCACAGTTTTACACGCAAATATGTCTAGTACTTTCTTTGAATTATTGTTTCATGTATTTTCATTGAAGGCAGGGTTGGTCATTTTTGAAAACTAGCATGACTTTGAAAGTAGCAAGTATTCACCCACCTCCTCCCTTCTGTGTTCCCTCAAAAGCCCCGCCCCTCACTCATGTGCACAAGTGTCATTGGTCCAGAGGTGGATTTCAGCTCATGCTTTGAGTGTGCATGCATGTGGTGGAGAGGCTTGATTGGTTTAATAAAACGTGGTCGAGTGCCGACATTGGTCGAAGTTTACAACTGCTACAGATTCTATTTCAGAACACGTGATTATTTCTGTCAGGACAATGTCAACCAAAATCTTAAAAAAGTGTATTTGGAGAAATGACCTACCCGGCCTTTAAGCTGTGTAACAACTGACCAGATGTCTGAGCCTGTCGATATAATATTTAGGAACGCACTTGTTTCAAACTTGAGCTAGAAAACTTCTCTTTGCAAACTCAATTCTGGCACAAACTGAAACAAACCAACGGGAGCAGGACTCACACTCGTGACTTTGCGGTATATCTGAGCAGCATTCTGACACTCTGAGTAGGGATACTCGGAGGTTGCCATCTCTAGCATACACATGCCAAAGGCGTAGACATCCACGGCCTCATCATAGTGTTCTTCATACATCTCTGGCGCCATAAACTCTGGGGTTCCTTTAAGAGAGAAGAAGAGTGTCAAATGGATTAATCAGCAACTTCTTATCCTGCCGAGAAACATTTCTAAGTCTCCTACCTATGACACTCTTGGCGAAGGAAGCAGCCTTAAGAGTTGCCAGTCCTAAATCCCCTATCTTGACCGAGCCTGTAGGTCCAGTGATGAAGATGTTATCACATTTGAGATCTCTATGAATGATGGGAGGGGTCCGGGTATGAAGAAAGTGAAGGCCTTTCAGTATCTGTCTGCACCAGCTCCTCAGCACTTTGGGTTTCATCACCTTGAACCGCTTTAGATATCTGTGAGAAGGAGAGAGAGACGTTTACTTTAGCGTCAGTAAGAAGTAGAAAGGGTGACATTTCTCTTAAAAAGTTCAACGCATAAACATTTGGTCTTTGAGTCTGATATTATTTCTCAGGAAATGTCTTCACCTGCAATACCTGCCTTCACCAGCACTCACGTTTTTAGTGTTCCTGATGTCATGAGTTCTGTTACTAATACGATGCACTTCTTTCCTTTCACGGGAGACTCCCAGAAGTCGTAGAATCGTACAATATTGGGATGTTGAAGACCTTTCAGCATCTCTGCTTCCTCCTTAAAGCGCTGACGTTCCACTTTTGACAGCTTGCGATCCTAATGAAAAAAAAGACAGATGCAGCGAGAAAAATATAATTAGAGTCAAGTCTTGATGATGACATGTTTGTTTTATCATTTTTGCACAACCAGATGGATAAGGTGGTCAGCTTGGAGGCACTTCACTGGATATTGAAATCGTGCATCCAGAATGTTGGAGAAACACTGGTGAGAGAGGGGCTAGTGACATTCTTTGAGCTGTATACTCGTCTCTAATTGGACCATATGTTTAGTAAAGCTAATGGCTGTCAGCATTTGTGTGGGAAGAATTCAGATAAGTGTCTTTCTAATGCGCTAACAAGACAAGTGTTTGATATTTGAAATATATTTTAAGCGTTGTATCAGTCCTGTGTGACGACTTGTTCGGTTTTGAAAGAAGACTGCGACGACACTAGGGGAAGAACGAGCCCATACGTTAACATGGTCACACCCACTACATACTGCGGCTAAAGGTTACATGTCATTGATCCCCTCCATCTATCTCCATCTCCTTCACTTGCTTGCTCACTCACTCTCCCATCCACTACCGTTTCCTCCACCCCTCCCGCCCCCTCCCCCACATCTGCAATCTGTCTCCCTCTCTGCACCCCCTAACCAGCCACTCCCACCTCGATATCCAAACATCCCCTGCACACACAAACACACGTTTGCAAAGGCTTCCTCTCCAACCTTCAAACAATGCCTATCCTCAATCTGGTAGCATCTAACTGAACGTATCATGGAGTGTTTCTTTTCAAGTCATTTGCCTTCTTTCCGTCCACTATGGCATTGCCTTATGTAACAAACACATGTACTTCAGAACTGAGCATGGGCTGGAGGCATGAGCCCACCCCTTAAAGAGACGGATGACACAGCTGATGGAATGCAATAAACATATCCTAGCGGGACCTAATCCATTAAATTATTCAACCACAGTGTGGACTACAGGAGCGATGAAACAACAGAGAATATAACTTCATAAAGTTAACAATGAAGCACGGTGAAATGTGATGCAGTGTGTTAAGGGGTGGACAGTTAGGGTGATAAAGCAGTGTGTGTGTGTGTGTGTGTGTGTGTGTGTGTGTGTGTGTGTGTGTGTGTGTGTGTGTGTGTGTGTGTGTGTGTGTGTGTGTGTGTGTGAGAGAGAGGGGGGGGACTTTCACTGCACACTTCTAACGTCCATGAATAATTCAGTTCTGCAGAGAACCCTTTCTACTGAGGCGAACTGCATCAGCAACGGAAGGCTGGGCTCAGGCTGCTCAAGTTTGGCTGGGTTATCCCCGAGTGCTCCTTGCTCCACATGAGCAGCACGCTGTCCAAAGTTTACCTAAAGCTCAGGCCACAAAAGGAAGAGACAGCAGGGATACACAGGGAGGAGCTCAAAGCAACGTTAACCCCCCGAGCACTGCAGATCTCCTTTTGTTTCTGCTGTGACTTCCTCCTCTCGTCACCTCACTGCACGTTTTTTTTTTTTTAAATAACCCCTCAACAGTGTTCCTTTATTATAACCCCGACACGTTCACATGCAGACCTCCATTGGTTCTTCTACTTCTGTTTTTCCTCCCTCCTCTCCTCTCATTGGTGCTTGTGCATAATTCAGAAGTCACATGTAAGCTCAGAAGTGTTTGTGCACCGCATGGTGAGATCCACAGACGGATGCATGCACGCTGAGCCACCAGAAGAATATGACAGGGCAAACGCATATGCATACACACAGACACACACTGGGCTCCCTGTACACATCAATATTAAAAACAAAAAAAACATTTTGATGCCTTTATGGTATAATTAGGGTAGGGATGGGAGTCTTACTCTTTATAACCTCACATTTGAATTTGGAGCAATGCTGCAAATACATTTTTAACTGTATGTTAGCATGTATGTTTTCAGGCGCTTATCAAGCCTGAACTTTACACCAGGATTAAGAAAGAGCTCAGCCGTCTGCAGCTCAGTGTGGAGCCACCCAGGAGAGGTTAATCAGACAAAGAAAGCCATTTACACAGCACAGTTAAATAAACTGTAAGATTAATAAGAAACAATGTCTACAGATGTGCTCCACGCAACACTCCCTACAACAGTCCCTACTGCTGATATCAAACAAGGGGCCCCTGGATGCGAGCGGGAACAGGTTACAGATTGTGATACTGGTCCTGGGAACTTTTCAGGCTAATACACCATGTAATTCCAAAGGTATGTGTTCAAATCAAATTCCTGGCCTTGTATCACATGCCCTCTCTGATGTACTGTCCGTTTCAGAAGAATGTGGCTGTTTAAAGGAGAGTTTAACTTCTTTACTGCAGAGTGTACAGCTCTGTTGGGCTGTACGTGTCCAGTTAAAGAAGCTTATTGGGTTTTCATAAGAAGGCTACTTGTCAGATATTCCTAAACACATTCCAGGTCTCTAGTTTATGGGTAGAACATGGCACCAACACTGGCACATAGTATGAAATATCAATCACTTATGCTACAGAATGTACGGCATGCACAGCTAGATGGTATCACACTCGCTTCCTTGCAACAACCGAGATAAGGCTACTCTGAAGCAGCACAATCAATCTGGACACTGGTGAAAATAGTGCATTTTGAGTTAGTGGTAAGTGCCAAATCCTGGATAAATCCACGACAGAAATCATGGAGGCAAATCTGTGTAATGCAGTCAACATCTCTAACCAAGCCCATTTATTCGCTGATCAAACTCAAGCAGGGAGCAGAGAAAACACACACGACATCAAATCTGTCAGACAATAAGTGTCAGTCATAGACAATGGTGGTGAAACATCCAACTCTCGAACAAGCACGAGTACTTCTTGAGCAGAGAGCGCTGCGAGCCTGCTGATGGATTCATCATTTAAGTGTCATTTCTGCCATGAACAAAACAAATGACAAAAACCTTCTTTAAAGTGATTGTCCCTAAAAACCGTCCCGCAACAGACAGACATATTTTCCAGAGGGTGGCACTATTTTTGCTTGATTAAAAAAAAAAAAAAAAAAAAGTTGACTGCCACAGGGGGGCTACAGCAGCCTTCAATTGATTATCCACTAACGGAACCTGATCGTCCCACGTAGAGGAGGAGGAGCTGTCAGTCTAAAGAGTGTTGACGCAGGTCTCCTCTGAGGAACATCAATCTGAGAGACACCTGACAGAGCCACAAGAATGACTGATGGAGGCTGACCATGTTCTCAGGTATGGAATTTTTCTGACTTTATAAAAACAATCACTCAGAAACAAAACACCCACGGGTAATAAATTATTAACATTGACACCCATTTGTACACACACACACACACACACACACACACACACACACACACACACACACACACACACACACACACACACACACACACACACACACACACACACACACACACACACACACACACACACACACACACACACACACACACACACACACACACACACACACACACACACACACACACACACACACACACACACACAAAGGTTAGTCATGACATTTACCAAGACAGATTCTTCAGAGCCATAACTGAAGCCAGACACCCAAATAAAGGGTGTGAATTCTCGAGCAGATCCAAAAGCCACAATACAACGTCACAAATCCACCATGTTATTCGTTTATTCCTGTAATACCTGTAATGGTTAACTACAGCCACATGATGGTTTTTTTTTAAACATAAAATGTCTTTTTTCTTCTAAATTGATTAGAGCTGGGCAATATGCAGTAAATAGATTGTTGTTGCTGTATGGTGATTTTTTGGTGACATTTTTTTTTATTTTTTTTATTGAATTAATAAAAACAGATCTCAGTTCTAATCAAATCCACGTGGACGAAATGTTAAAGATCGCACAGGCAGAGTGAAAACTAAATTAATTAAAATACTCCATTAATTATATTAAGCTAATGTTAATTTCCTGTATAATCTTGTAAATTAGCCTAAACGCCGACCCCAAACTCTTCTTGAACCGTTTAGACGAGAAGCACAAATAAAGGTCTCTTTTCAAAGCTAATACTCTGACAAAAATCCTAAAATCTATCTGTCTCCACTGGCACCTGGAAAAAATGTCTACGTGAGAGTGAGACTGGATCATTACTTTTCAGTCCCGGTAAAATTCCTTCTATGATGAGATGAGGAGTAGCAAAGGTCCGAGACAAAGACAACACACCTCTGATCTACAGGCAACAGGTTTGTGCATTAGAATTCATAAAGCTCAACCAGAAGCTAAAAACATTCATCTGATCTGATCCTGAGTTAACAAAGAGCAGATTAGCATCATTTGGATTTAGTACTGCAGCAATAGTGTGACAGGGATTACAATTCAAAGAACGTGTCAACAACTTCAACTATTAACGGAAGACAGCTGAACACAGGGTTCTTACTGCGTGTGACAACGTTTGGCTAATGAGATTATTTATATTAAGAAAAAAAAGAAAAACATTTCTCCTCAGGAAGAACTTCAAACAAACGAAGAATCAGACCAGGATGAAATCCTCATGACATTCAACAGAAACCTGTAAAGATGTTCTCTCACTCACTACTATACTGCTTGTAGTTTGTCACTCAAAGCTTCATCAAATGATTCTTTGACTCCATGCAAGACACTTTTGTTTAACTGGCAGAACTCCTGCCCTTAAACTGTGTTTTATCCACAGCTTACGCAGAGATTTTAAAAAGGGAATCATCATAAATGAATATCTGTTGCTAGGGTTGAAGGTATGCTTAGTTATTTGGCCACATTGCCACCCTCTGCACCCATCCTTAGTAACAGTAAGATGAGTATTACTGGTCATCAGCTGCCATGACAAATGCTGCTGCAGGGGAGCCATGAGCCAGCTGACTGCCCACAGCTGAAATTTCTGTCTCTTCAGTCATGCCTGCAGGATGTCTGTGCCCACATCTTTGCATGTCATTTCTGTTGGGACTATTTCAGGGTTAGCCCGCCTAACGTGCAGGCACTCTACAGCGAGTGGTTCAAAGGATAACAGCTGACATCTGATCCGTTCAGATAGCTCCTCGCGGTTCAGATCGGCCCTTTGGTTCACTCTTCAGGGTTCCGACCCCAATCCACAGATCAATTCGAAAATGATCATGGTGTTAAATAAATGTGCTGCCGCTTGATCTCTCTGCAGAGTCACATTTAGGTAGAGCGGTATGCACCGACAAGATCCACTAAACATATAGGGAAAAAAAATATTTACACAGATCATGAAGTGTTGATATTTTTGTGCGTGGTTACTTTGAATCAAACCGTGCTTCAACTTTTCTCCATTTGTTCTCCCCTGTCTGTTTGTCATGCATCAGATGGTGGTTGAGGAATCACAATAACGTTATCTCACAGCCTTAAACTTAGCGCCATGACAGAGCACTATGTACCGTCCAAAAAACTGAAGATAGAGTCCCTACACAAATGTCTTTGTTTGTACTTGTTCTCAACACACACAAACACTGCAGCTGCAGACTAAAGTATGCACACACAACAACCGCTATATGAAAGATATGTGACTCTTCAAATTTGTGAAAGTTCACACTGTGGTAATTGCCTCTCATATTTTATTATTTGTTATTTAATTACTTGTTATTTTAGTCTGTTTTTTTTTTTCTTCGGACCAATATACCAAGACTAATTCCTCATAAACGTAAATGTACTTGGCAAACCACCCCCCCCCCCCCCCGATTCTGACAAGAAAAAGATACCAGCAAACTAGTTATTCACAGATACAGTCAAGTTCTGTTTTGGTAAAGTTGAACTACTTATTTAAGTACTATGAGAGAAATGATGCAGACTTTATAATAAACTTTTGTATGAAGTTTTAAAAGCACCTTCGAGATAAAAAAAAAAGGGAGCTCAAGAGTGTCCAAGTTGGATACATGTGATGCAGACGTTCAATGATGTTCATGATTAATGATGAATAATCCTGATCATTATTTTTGGCTGAATCCATCAGTCCTACCTGTATGCATGTTTGTGTCTGTTTATATGCGTTTTAGTGTAAATAAAAGATGCGTATCTGGGGAGCGCCGGTGGCACAGTGGCACTGGCGCGCTCCCATGTATTGAGGCTTCAGTCCTCGTGCGGGCGACCCGGGGTCGCTTGTGACCCGCGGCACCTTTACCGCATGTCTCTCCCCACTTTCTGACTCTATCCACCGTCTGTTCCATTAAAGGCTAAAAAGCCCAAAAATAAACCTTAAAAAAAAAAAAAAAAAAAAAGATGCATATCTGGTTTACTGAAGTTTTGCTTCCTATATTGCATACTGTGACATCTTTGATCTTGCAAGACTTCTGAGTTTGACCTTTTAGGGTGTCAGTGGGCCTAAGAATCTTCCGAAGCAATTTACAGTTTTCCACCTGAGAAATGAAGTCATGTAGTGTAACATCAAGGTAACTGTCCAAAGTCTGCCTGTCTATAAGCTTTGCAAAAAGTGGAGAAAAAAAAATGCAACAAGTATCTCACCTGTTGAGCGAAACCAGTGCTCCGTTACGATGCTAACCTTAGTAGACAAAATATTAAAACACTTTCTCCAACCACAACTCCTCGAAGTGACCACATTTTCACCCTGAAATATGGGAAAGGTTTATGACCTGATCTGTGTTTTTAGGATTGACCACTTTTGTGACATCTTCATTCAACTTTAGTTACTGACAGATATAAAGAGAGGAGAGCGTCACAAATCCACTTAAGGACGTTCAAAAAGGTCAATCATAGCAGGTGTCTGAACATCACGTCATGACGATCACAGAAAACTTAAGAAAAAAAGAGGTCGTGAAGAGATTTCATGAGTTCATTGGTTATAGTTAAACTGGCTTCAATTCTTTTCTCTTGGAAGAATGAAGGACTGGCTCATCGAGTGAAAGGTGAGAAGAGCTAAGACTTCTGTGTCGGTAACATGTCTTTTTTTCCTCCTAACTACCCATCAAAGTGAGAAGCTGAAATTGAAATGACACTCTGGCTATGTATTTTTGTCAGATCCATAAAGTAAAACATGACTTTGTATCTTATGATCAATTTGTATCAGATTGAATTGAATCGTTCAAAATCGGTCTATACGTGAATGAATCCTTCCCGAATTTGATCAGAGCTGTAACTGAATCGAATGATCTCGTAACACGAGCACATCCCGCCAGCCTTTGAGAACCAGTATGAAGCAGGACTTCGGTAAATCACATGAGCACTTGTGACTGAAACGACTTGGAAGTGGACCACGATGAAAAGGCACTTGTGTGTTTTAACACGGGTGTGTACGTGGAAGCGTGTCTGCCCGATTGTGACAGAGCGTTAGCAAATGTGGATTAGGGAATACAAACCTCCGATAAACCGCTTTGCCGTCGCTGACTGCATGCGTAGGGTGACAAACAAAACTGTTCTTAACTCAAACACAATGAAAAAGAAAATTCGGATTACACACTTGCCTCTTTAAAAGACTAATGCTGTTATGAGGTGGCCATGACAAACGCAGACGTACATCGTCTTAATTTAGAGCCTGACTGACAGATTGTCGAGGCCACAGCTGATCAGGAGTAAATGGCTATATTTATAACTCATATACACAAATGTACGCACGCTTACAAATCTTTGACAAATGTACCGGTATATGATTACGCACATAATGGATGCATCTGGGATTGGATAATTAGGCCTGCAACTTCTAAAAATAATGACTCATGTGTTCATCCCTTCATTGACTGTTTCCTTTTTTTAAAAGCACAATTGTGTCTGTACTTTCTTCCCTTCTCGTGCACAGGTTCTCCATCTGGCACCTCGGCGCTGTGTGACACACCAGAAAAACTCTCCGCTAATATTATTTGACCCAGGTCACTCTTGCAAAACTCTAGCAGTTTGCAGTTAAATATTGGGACTGGAGTCTTTGGAACAACAGTGAGAGCTTCTGAAACCTCCACCACCTAATTCATTGACAGTCTTCACATACGCTTTTCTTCGACAATACAAAACCCAAATATAATCAATTAGGATTAACACAAACCATGGGAGAGATAAGAAGAAGCATGTTTTGCATTTCTGCAATGAAAATCGACTCATTGTTTATGGGCCTATGTTTTTATGACAACAGCAATATCTGCTGATACAACAGGACAGCAGATGAACTCCTCAGAACAGTCAGTGAAAAGATGAACTGCTTGCTTATGCTATAGTAAAGAAAAGAAAGGAAACCATAACACAGAGAGAGAAAATAGAGGGCCTTCTTCAAACAGCAGCTTAAATCGAGGAGGTTTGTGATTGTTTGGGCCTAAATCTATTGGCTGAACTGTAACAAGACGAGATGTTTAAACTGATTTAGATTCAGCTCACCATTGGATAGAGAAGCCTCTCCATGAATCTTACAGGCTGCCACTTGAAGGCTGAAT
The DNA here is from genome assembly GCF_947650265.1 of Symphodus melops. NCBI lineage: Eukaryota > Metazoa > Chordata > Actinopteri > Labriformes > Labridae > Symphodus > Symphodus melops. Next base: position 16,619,396 of record NC_136703.1, read on the forward strand.
ACCTGGTTCTCTGTGACTCCTCGTCTTCAAATGTGGAGGGCAGATTTGCAAAACAGTTGGGTGAAGTCGTCGTCCCCCCCCCCCCCGATTTGCCATCGAAGGTAGTGGCAGAGGTGTAAACTTAGATTTGCATCAAAAACATCAGCATGTGCTGGAGAACCTGAAGAGCGATGAGTGGCTGTGACATCTTCAACACACTCTTTGCTCGCTGTCAGAATCAAACACAAGCTCATACAGCACAGCTTTAAATAGCTGTGGTGCTACAACATCCAGTTTAGTTATTTTACTCCAGTTTTCCTAAACTTGCGATAAATAGATAAACCCTGATGAAGCCAGCATGGACTTATACAGGCCCAAAAGGGGGCGTGGGGGGTGGGCGGTCATGCATGCGTCTCTTTTCTCGGATGGTAAGGGTTAGAGCCAAAACAACACAGAAGCGTAGCATGGTTGGTTGAGATGTCCTAAGCTGAACTGGGCAGCCTGGACAAACCCCCCCCCCCTTCGCTTTACCACTCTATCAGCCACTGCAGTGTGGGGGCACAGAGCCAGAGAGACAGCCTTGATTCAGCAAAATGCCCTGACCCAGACTAAACACAACACAAGCTAAACAAGGCTTTGCTCTCGTGGAGAATTTAAAGCAGCCGTCTTTCTCAAAGTCGAAAAAGACCCTCGACCCAAAACCTATCACAGTGTAAACGATCACATTGTCACATTTGGATTTTTGCATGACCGAAGAACTGCCCACAGCAACTACGTGGTGGATGAAGAGTCAAAGATGCAACCCCTGCTCATGTTAAGGTGATGCTAATCCGTGTTATAAAGCCGACATCTGCCATACATGAACGGCTTGATGCATGTGTATTGTGTATGAATTCAACCTCAACCCGTAGTGCAACTTCACCGAAAATGAGAAGAGCACAAAGTTACATCAGCAACTCACAAACTCATTCAGTATTCAACAACGCCGCGTGTCGTGAAAACTAGCAACTCCTTGCTTTTAAAATGAGCCCCACATTTTGCAGTAACCTAAATGATAAAAATAATAGATAAATACAGTGTATATATGCAGGTCACGATCTTAGTCTGCTCTCTTTCATCATTGTAAGCAACGCAAGTTCATTTTCACCACAAACCTATCATTATTAATTAACAGTCCAAGTAAGGGTTGTCCAGTTTCTCTTACATACACTCAGGCTACTGTTGTTCTTCCACTCATCATTACATAAATAGCTTAGTGATGCAGAGGTCAACTGGAGTGTGTATTTATTCAAAGTAACCCTTGTCTTCATACCACAGGGCCTAAGCAGGAGGCTTAAAGAGGAAGCAGAGGCACTCCAGATTTTGCATTCAAATGAACCATGTTAAATTCCAAAAGAGATTAGGATTCCTAATGAGCTGTTGTGACACTTCCTTTTTTTTTTTTTTGAAATCGGGACGGATAAGGTCAGTCAAAGGCACTTTGAATTCACTCTTTATCAACTTATGCTCAGACGACAGGAGTGCATGATGAAGATTTCAGCCAGCGTCATCATTATCAGTGAGAGGTTTCTGCTACTGTGTTAAAAAAAAAAAAAAAAAAAAGAAGTCAGATCACTGGACTGCACTCGAGTAGTAAACAGACATGTACATCTGGAAAGAGTCTGCAGATTGATACTTCATTCAAATACATGTTTATCTAATTTGCCACTGTGATCAGATTTGATAATTTGTTCGGTGAGCATTATTATGTTTTTGATAAAAGTAGGCTCACTCACTGAATCATAAAATCAACCACAGTGCTCTGTCATCCTAAACACTACCACAAGTGTGGCCTCTAAAGTCGCAAAACAAAGAAGCAACATGAAATTCTGCGCATGGTTACGACTGGGACTACTCTAATGAAGTGTAGTTCTGTTTGCTTTCTCCACTGAATAGCTCACAAACCGTTAAGTGTTTTGACTTGGTGAGAAAGATCTTACAAAAACATGCCATCTCAGTAAGCAAAGATCTCCCAGGTTCCTTTTCAACATCAAGACTTGCTCCAGCGGTACAATTCTGAGCTCTCCGCTTTTTCTATTATTTCAGACTATGTGCGGCCCAAGCAGGGTCTCCAATTCTGTCCTTTTCTCCCCTGAAATGTGTGACAAATTAGGATATCTATAATGCACTCTGACTTTTTGCCTCGCACTTTTGGATCAATGTTAAATACCTCGATGCTGTAAAAAGGGAGAAATCTGGTACTCAACATAAAATGGAATATACGTACATTCTTTCAGACTATGATTTTCAGAAATGCTTCCAAGAAATAACAGTTATCAATGTAAGATTTAGTTTTCTGCCAAGGTGGCAGGTGAGCTGAAAATGTAACCCGCCACAGCAGCACATGTCTTCGTTTTATTTAAGCGTTATTCGAGCAGGGGGAAAAAAATGGTTTCCAAAAGTGTCCAGGCCAAGACGAGCAGCGGCACAATAATCAAAGTGTATGACAAACAACAAAGCTGCCATACAATCAGAACATATGTGTTATGTTACATTCTCATCTTGGATTTAAAAAGGGGCGTGCTAATTTCACTTCCTGCACCCTGGAGAGGAGGGCAGATGAGGAAACGAAGAACAAATTGCCTACTTGTACTTAAATGCTAAACTAAGTTCTGAACAACACAAATGCATCTCTTCCCCCACATATCAATAACTCCGGGAAAGTTTTTATGATCATTCCGTTTGATACTGTTTCTTACGTATCTTAACAGTGCAAGTTTTTTGGTTATATTTATATCTCATGTATTTTTTAAAGATGTCTGTAAATAGTCCTTTTCCAACACGCCTGTTTGTACTGCTCTAATCCCCAGGTCAAATAGCTGTGGCTCCAACATGCTTGTCCTCCTTTCCTCAGGCTCTTCTATTGGCTGAGTGACACAGGGGCTCAGGCATGCCTGAAGATGAGGCCACTGACAGCATTGTTAGCTGCAGCCACTTGGTCTGATTGCTTCTGCTTTTCTGGACCTGCAAACAGGCCGTAACAAATGACCCACTTAAGCATCTCCAACTTTGTTTGCTTTAAGCAGTCAAGATACCGTTTTAGTACTGAACATGTTATTCCAATGACACAGTCACACTATTCTTGGAAAAACATCATGACCCTAAAAACACGTCTATTCTACAGCGGCAGCAAAGTCATGTATGAAACCAAGTGATTCATGCTATCAAACAAGAAGCTGAAATCTGCAACAAACACTCAGAGGCAGCTTCACATCACTGCCACGGTATCATTGCCAGCACTTCATCATAAACTGAGAACCAGATTAATCTACAGAACAACAAGCTATCGGCCAAATACCACAGAGAAGTCTGTAAAAAAGGGCAGAAGTTCACTCTACGAGAGTTCACACAGCATTCAATACTGCTATAAAAATCCAATCACACAGCCAGAAACATGAACTGTCCAAAGTTTTTTTTTTTTATGAATTCAAGTGATAGAACAGCGAACAGAAACACAAGAAAGGTTTCTTCCCGACAATAAAAACTCACAACCAGGCATCTTTCTCTCAGATTAACATCCCTGCCTGAGCCAGGACCATCTGTGTAGTGCCAGCCGCCTGGCATGGAAACAGAGATGTGGGGGAGATGGGGATGGGAGGACACAGGGAGAGATAGAGACAGAGGAAGACAAGCAGAAAGAAGAAACATAGGGCCAGATTAAAATATCTGGGTAAAAAAAAAAAAAAAAAAAATAGCCATGTGACTACTGGAAGGAGGGGAACAGTGGAAAATCACAGTCATATCTCTACAAAGAGCTCAGCTGTCCAACTGAGCGTAGGAAAGGCAAGGATCGTGTTTGTACATGTGACATCACGGTAAACACGCGTCACAGAGACATGAAATCTTCACTTCAATGTTAAAAGAGTTTGTGACGATATCTCCTCTCGCACCATGTTATTGAACGTGACCAGAACAATCTGTGTACTTGTGGGTAGTGTGTGGGTTATTTGATTAGACCGCCGATCTTTAGAGTATCTCCCTCCACGCCGCTGAATAAGATTAAGATCATCATGCAGATGAATCCCACTGGACCTACAAACACTACATTTCTCTTTAGGCGCGTCAATACGACGTCTCGTTTGCTGCACTAACACAAGAAGTCTACTCCAACTATACTCTGCTGAGGACGTATTCAGTGTGCTGAAGCTTCTCCACATCCAAATCTGTTTACATTTAGATTTAACAAAATACTAAGGCGGCTGGATTACGTCAGAAATCATGATCGCAATTATTTTTTTTAATTTTTAGATTTATTTTTGGCCTTTATGCCTTTATTATAGAGGGAGGAAAGTGGACAGAGTCGGAAATCAGGGAGAGAGAGTGGGGAGAGACATGCGGGATACGGGCCACAGGCCGGACGCGAACCCGGGCCATCCGCGCAAGGACTGAGCCTCAATACATCACGCGCACTGCTGCTGCGCCACCGGCGACCCCAATGATCGCAATTATTTGTGATTCATATTGAGATCAGGGTTATCAAATATGATGACTCATCGATTTTACAACATGCCTTTAATCAAACTTAAACACTCTTCATATGAACAGTCTGAAAAGTGAGCAACACCCTTGTTAGAAAATCGAGAACCAAATTATCAATTGTTCAATGCTTTTTGCTGACACATTATATTTAGGGGGATTTCCAGTATGCTTTTTATAATATCTTACGATAACAGTAGTGGAAACTTTCACTAGGGGAAGTTGCCAGTTTCATAGATTTACTTTTAGTTTGTAACAAAATTTGTCAAATCAGCATGTTTAGTGTAGACCAGTTGCACACCGCATATTATCTACTTGTCAATCACTCAGTAGCAGACTTTTCTATACGATTGTATTAACTAACGGTTTGTGATCACGCCTACTAACACTAATGTAAATTCATTTATTCTGAATAAAGAGCTAAAGCAAAGGGGAAGAAAAGCGGAAGAGGGTTGGCGAGAGGTTGAGATCTCTGAGGCTGCTTTTCCCCTTCTGCAGAAGTGTACAAAGTATATCTTTGTCCGTGTCGGTTATTTCATTATTTGGTGAATTGTATGTCTGAAGGTTAAGGTTAGATCCTTGAACCTGACAACCCTCGAATAATAAATATTTTATAATTTACATCAATCACTACATTTTAAAGGTTGTTGTGCTCTTGTTGCCAACGAAACCTATGGACAAATCAAGCCCAACACGGTGTGCGGCACCGTCAACGTTTCCTCTTAAGGGATTTTGTTTTCGTGATCGTGGAAAGACGTGATTGTAATTGAAGTTCAAAACCTGAAGCGCTCTAAATGCACTAAATGACGCGTGGTAAAAAGCAATTCTATCATCTCTGAGTTCTGGACAGCAGAGGACAAAGATGTTCTTGGTCTTCTTTCTAGGTTTCTTTATTTGTTATTTTTTTGTGAGCTGTGATTGGATTTTCGGAGAGAAAAGGCTTGGGGTTTTTTTTACTTCCATTTTTGTTTAATTCAGCGATTATAATTTAGTTTATTTGTTCTATTAGAGAGCAGTAGAAAAAATATGTTATAATACCAAGTATTGTTTTGTCTGACTTTAGAACAGCTTCAGAGAACTGTTTATGCATTATTTACTAATACAGAATGTTTTAATCAGCTAAGTATTTTTTGTTAATTGAAGACAAACTATTAAAGCATTGTCAAACAATTGATGACATTTAAATGTAAAAAAAATATCTACAGATTAGAGGACAATGGTTTTTTTTCACTGTTCTGTGACTTCTGTATCAAAACTCATCTGAGAATGAAGGCAGGATTAATGGAGATGAGATCACAATCGGTTCTGATTAAGTGAACAAAGCACCACATTCCACCTTATTGACTTGGGCATACAGAGTCTCACTAAACGGTTCAGATCTGCTCAGCGAGCTAACTCAGAGAGCGCTCAGATAAAAGGCATCGATTCTGTTAGCATTTGGTCTATCCAAACCATTCCTTTACAGACGACTGGCTGTTTAAAATGTAAAGTATGCCAGAGTGACAACATGGGAGCATGATAGTGAGGAAAGGACCATTTGAACTGTGATTTACATCCATTATTGACCGTCTGTCCACTAGAGGGAGTTTTAATGTTTCACTAGGGGAGAATAAAACAGTAAATTGTTTCCTGTTCCACAGCAGCTTAGTGTGGTGAGATTGCTCACTGCTACTATCAGCCAGCATGACATCAGCACGTGAATGAAGTCATCATGTTTCTTAGCTTCAATACTGTTACTCACTCCCAGCCAATGGCATGCTACCTTCAAAGTTCTTTCTAGGACTGAGATGCATCACTACTTTTGTGATGCAACAGTCACACACAGAGAATGGTTTGTTTTATACTTCCTCCGTTATTTTCTGTGAATTATTATTATTGATCGTATCAAGTAAGTGATGCTGCCTTTTTTTTAGTGACCATAGCGTTCAAGTATTCACTGAGGTCACAGGACCGCCACAGGCTTCACAGCAAGCTACAGCACCCATCAGCTGCTTCCTGTCTGCCGACCTCCTGTTGCAGAGACGGCGGGAGGTAGGAAGCAGGGTTGCTAGCGCTAAATGCAGACGTACTGCTGGGACAGAGCACACACAAACATCTCGTGCACTGTCTGACCTAATGACTGTGCTCAGTGTCATTACATCATCAGCTGGGAAATTACTACAGTAAAAATGAAGGCTGGTGGAAGTGAACCACTGGGAATGAATCCTTAGCAATTCAAATGTAAATGGTGAAACACTAAGACAACACAGCTAAAGGTTCTCTTTCTTTGAGGGGCCAGTCATGCTTACTGTAGTCCCCTTTAATCCTCCTGGGAGAGAGAGGGGGGAAAGAGAGAGAGAGAGAGAGATTATCCTTGCTGCAGTCTCCAAAGGATGAAAATAATGAGTTAATACCTTGGCACAGTCTAAGCTGGTAATTCTCCTGTGTCTGTGTAACGCAAGACACGATGGGCTCTCCTCGTGCATTTACAAAAACTGCTGATCGCGACACTTCTACGTATGCATCTCAACATCTGCAGCCAAACCACGTCAATCACTTTCCCTGTGTTAACCCATTTAAAATTTAGTGGTAACCCATTTGCAACTTAGTGGATTCCTTCACTCCACTCAGGCTGATTGACAGCTCCCTAAAGACATCACCATCTTGTTAACAGCATGTGTGCACAAGGGGGGGGGGGGCTTCCTCTAAGAGTCAGGCATCAGTTGACCAGGTTATACCACTCTCATTCAAAAGTGTCTCCCATGACCACCGTTAAGTTGAAATACAAAAAAAAAAAAAAGGTGGGGTGTGGTGGATGCTTGAAGAAAAAGAGATAGCTTGTCAATTAGAAAGACAGTTAAATATTTTACCTGCAGCTCACACCAGGCAACCTCCACCCAGGTCTCCGTATCCAGACCCTTGTAGACCGTCTTGAAGGACCCTCTCCCGAGCTCTATATCAAATTTGAGGAATCTCCCTCCCGGGGACGTGGACACCGCTTTCATCTCAGCCTCCTCCTCGTTCTCCTCACTTGCTGACTTGACAGCAGCTTTACCCCCATCGTTGCATGTAACGTTTAATGCATTTCCACTTTTCTCTTTCTCCTCGTCAGCACTGGCGCTCTCTGTCGCACTGTCCTTATGCCCCCCTTGGCTTTCAGTACTTGAACATTCTTGAGTCCTGCAACTAGTCCCCCGCGTCCTGTCCACTATAGTTCGCAGGTTTATGTGCAAGATCTTACTTCTGTTGTCGCATTCAGGTGTTTCAAAGGCCTGCTCATCTGTGTCAGAAAACCACAGGCTCCTCCTGATGAATCTCTGGTGAACACTTCTCTGATAACTGGAAGAAGGATATGTACTGGGGTCACTTACCCCTCTTACTAGTGAATCCACATGGTTGACATTTCCGTCACCCATAGACTCGTACATGTTTGTGGCTAGTTCACACTGAGAGTTGGGTACAGGTGGATATTTCAGTTCTATGGAGTTGGAATTGGGCTCCGGCTCCATGTCGATTTAAAAGTCCAGTCGCTTTGGTTTCCAGGTCATTCTTGCCATGATGGCTAGACTTGCCAAACTGCAGATTTAGAGTTGAGTACCTGCAGCGCCCACTCGGTGACGCAGTTTGCCAGCAGAGGCCCCTAACAAAACTGGGTGGGATGGCATAGAAGAGATTTCATTCGATATCAAAGAGCTGCAAAAAAAAAAAAAGCAAGTTAGTGAAAGACAACCAAACATCTGCTGGAGTGTGAGGCAACACTCAAGCTACGGTGAAAACGCGTTGTATTCATGGGTTCAGTTATAAAAGAGTTTAAATGAGTCGAACAAAAGCAGGTGGATAAAGACAAGCTCACAGTCTCGCACTGTTACCAGAAGCCATCACTGGCCAGGTGAACGAAAAACTAGCAAGCTGCTGCTGTCGACACAAGTTAACATTAAGTTTGATATCCTTAAACCGGCGGCTGTTTGAACGAGCTCATTTTGTCGTCACAAATTGCGTAGTTAAGTGTGCAAACATGTAGTTTGTTTAAACCTATGGGACACGACTTACCTTGGTTCAATATCAAAGAAAACCGACCAAACAAGCTCGGCAAAACTCGCACTGTGCCGATACACGACACAGAAGAAGAAAACCTCCCAGGTCCAGTGTTGGAGGAAAAAAAACGAGCTAACGTTAGCCGTTTGTCCACGGAAAAAAAGGTGGACCATTAAACGCCCAATCTGTTTATTATCCTCATTTTTACAAACAAGAGCCAACAAAACGGCCAAAAACGAATACAGGATTAAGTTGATTTTTTGTTACTTAAAAAAACCCATATTGACAAGAAAAAAAGACCAATAAATTGAATTTATCTCCTTTAAAGTCACCGCATCCTTCTCTTCTTCTTCTTCGACTGCAGCTCACGGTGCCAAGTCTCCGTCTCCGCTGAATGCGGAGGGGTGTAGTTTAGAAACCACTCCGGCTGCTCAAAACACACCACAAATGTTAGTCTGCCCCGGTCGCTGCGTCCTCGGATATTAATTTACGCGGACAACTATGCTTTTCGCATGTCATTTTCTCTCCTCCACAGTGCAGTTAATACAACGGTGAAGCGCACTCAAACGTGTTTCCCATTCAGCTTGCTCGGCTCCTCCACGCCCCTGGTAACTAAAGACTGGAGGGACCGGCCAATAACACGACACGCTGGGAGGAGGGCACCACACAGACCCTCCTCATCATCATCATCATCATGCTGCTTTTCAACGGCGAGAGAGACACATATCACATATGAAAAAGAAACAAAGAAATCAGAGGATGGAAACGGCAAAGGGCATGAAAAGATTATTCCCTGCATAAAGCCATTAAACGTCTGTGTAAAATCTCTTTCACGCCCTTTTTACCGACTCATCAAATCACGTGGCTCCCCCTCTCACTCAACTCAACAGCTTGCTAAAGCCGACAATAGAATTGTGTAATGAGAACATGTAGCCCGACATGTATGCTTTTTTTTTCCTGTGGCAAAAACTGTAATAATAGGCACGCCTAAATGATTTTACAGACGCAGCTCTGTTAATGAGGCTGTATGACTGCAGGTCCCGTAGCCTGCTCTCTCCCCTACGACACTCTGAATCTCAATTTGACGGAGCCGCAGCCTGCAGCTGAGGCGTAGCCTTTATAGACACATGGGAATATGATGATGATCAGCAGCAACAGCAGGGAGAGTGGGACTGAGGTAAGAAATTGTTAGGAAGATAGCAAGCAAATAGCCTAATATAGGTTGTGAAGGCCTATGACTTTACTTAAGTAGAATCATAGTACAAGTGCAAAAATAGGAGTCTGATTGTGGAATTTGTCTCCTCTGTTGAAGCTACAATGTAAAAAGAGTGTCAATGTAAAAAGACTAATTTACTGTGGCTCCTGCATTATTATTTCACTTTTGGTCACTTTCTCATGTTACAACTAAATGAGGGTAAACGAATTACCTAAAAATGATGTCAGATTTGAAATCTACAAGGAAAACAAGTCAATAAAAAAAAACATTTCTTCATGTTTGGTTCAGGCATGCTGCAGGGTCAGATGACAGTCTGGTTCATTTGAGGAGTGAGGCATTGTTGGCACCTGAGTGACCTTATAAATAATGAATACACCCCTTTGTTTCCACTTCAGTAGCCAAAATGAACACAAAAACACTTGCATAGGTTGTTTTACTTTTACATAATGTCACCGTACTTTGTGCCACGATGAGATTGTTGCAGGACAAGAAGTCTTTAGTCTGTTTTATGCGGCAATAGAAGTTGCCATTTGATAAGTAATTAAAATATACGCTTGTATGGAGATTCATCCGGTTTTACAAGGCGAGGAAATGGGCTTCACTATATGTCATCTCCATAGTCATTGTTTTAACAGTGTCATTTACATTCAGATAGGAGTGTGTGTGTGTGTGTGTGTGTGTGTGTGTGTGTGTATTTTAGGAAGAAGCGAGGAGGAAGAGAGAGAGGGACCTTGAATGGCAGCCAGAGATACTTCCGTGATGGTCAAAGCTCAGCCAACAAACGCAGAACGTAATACCCTCACACTCAATAAAATGAGCAACTGGTCTCATACGATGTGTCTTCCATAAGTGTGAGTCAATACGAGTGGAATTAATCGGTTGGTTTTTTTCATCAAGAAGATCTTTTATGCTGACCTTCCACAGGCTTTTAATATCGGCATATGTGCCTGTGTTGCATTGAAATCTCATCCTGTGTCAGATTTCTGTTCATCTCGAGCACCTCCTTTTGCCTTTGAAAATCACTGCAACTTTTTTAAGGAAGAGAAAGTGTTCCATCCTCCGAGTGCCATGGTGGGATAGAGAAGTTATGTTTGCTTTGCACTGTGTAAGGCTGTAAAGCTAAAAGCCCTACAGAGAATCAGAGAAATTAGATTTGCAGTTGGGTCGATCCTCTTCTGGAGGAGAGCCAGAGTTTGAGGTGAGTGAGAGAGGCAGGCTGCTGATAGGACATGATAGATGGAGAGAGCAGAGAAGTGCTGATGTGTAAGAAAAAAAGGGATGAGAAACACACACCCATGCATTTACAGATGCAAGTTCATTGGCTCTCTCATCATGACAGTGAACAGAAGCAGGTTCGGTTAACTAAATAATAAATGCAGGGTCCTAAGTGATGTCTTTTAGTGTTGCATGGATCTTTCTACTTACAGAAACAGAACTTTGTTGAACAGAAAATAAGGTGGGTGACATCACAGTATCTGATGAGCTTAGTTTAGCCGGGCAGTTTGATCATATGGGCTACGGGCAAAATTTAGGATTAGGTGTGCAAGTTGAGTGAGTTCATTTCTTTCTGTGGGCAAAACTTGAGTTGGCTTTTGGAATGAAATAATTTTTTTTGGTGCATTTTGGTTAAAGGTTTACTTTCAGTCTCAACAATTTACAATCTGAATCCTTTCCAGAGTTTTCAAAGAATGTTGCGTTTTGTTCTGCAAAGCTACAAGGCAGACATCAAGGTAATTTATGGTGTAACACAACTTAGCTCACTAATATTAACTACTTTAACATTTTATTCCTAAATGTGCTTTTAATGTTTGGATTATTGCTTGTGTGAATGTTAAGTGATATTAATTTAATTGTGTCTGTTTTATTTGTGTGTCTTATGTCAGTGATTCTACACACATATATTTTCAAAATGTAATTACATTTCTTTAAATCTATAACAGGTAATCCAGGATGTTTCCTGGACATATTTTCCCCCAGAGACATATGTTTGACCTCCCATTTTAGTCAACATCAATCATTTAGAGAGATCATTCATGAATAAATTATACGTAACTAATTTCATTTATCTTATACCCAATATAGATGTCATCAGATTTAATGAAAGAAGTCTACTTTAAATACTACTGCATAATTCTGCTATTCCAAGTGATGCATAACTAAGAGTTAATAAATATTCCCACTTTTTTTTTACTCCCTGTTTTCTTTCCTATCTGCATTTTCCTCTGTGTGTTATTTTAGACAAGGAACACAGTGTGAATAATTCATTATATTAATAAGCGTTGAAACCTTGGAAACGTTAAGAGTGACTGACTTAATGAGGACCCTTTGTTTTAGATTTGTGCAAAATAACTAAAGGTAAATGCCTGGGTGACTGACAAGAGTGCTGTTTCACGTATTGAAATGCAAAAGATAGTGTAAATATGCAAATGTGAGTAAGTGTGTAGACACAATGTCAGCCTTGTCCAGGTGCATCCTGTTATTTTATTTGTATTTTTTTAACAGATGCAGCATGCTCCACACTCCCACCCCGACAGCATAAAAAACACAGTGTTATATACATTATTCACTGTCTTTTTGTTTCACATGGTCTCATCTGCTTTGATTAGTGGTTATCTTATGTTCTCAGCAGTATACTTGGTGCATCGAGGTAGGTGGCCCTTAGTCTTTCCCTTGTGTGTACACAATGCTCAGAGTCTGAAATAGTTCTTCATATTTGCTGACGAACTCTGGAGAAATATCATGTGCTGTACTTTCTAGACATTCTGACTCCATCCAGTGATCTCACGACAACATTTATCTCACTGTGGTCTGTTGACTCGGGGATAAATGGGCTGTCTTTAAAAAAAAAAAAAAAAAACCTTAGTCAGTGTATGAGAGCAGCATGTGTGACCCTGACACGTCATGACACAGTGCCATTTGTTGCATTTGGCACAAATCACACTCAACACGGGAGGGGACCTACACTCGACACAAAACTTAATTACGCTGTTCCTGAGGAATATAGGTAAACATGTTTTGAAGAGCTGTATGACATATTGTTACAAGTCTAGTGATGGGAAATTATTGCTCCCAGCAGGGAAAAAAAGATTAGGAGATTTTTTTTGAAGGTTTGCTGGATTTTATTTGGGATCTCTCTACGATGCTCTCATGAGGCTATGCCAAATAAAACGTAAAAAATGTGGAACTAGGCCTGTGAGACATGTAACCATGACTAATGTCTTACTTGAAAAATTAGACATGGCTCTTTTTTTTTTTTACAGGGTTTTAAAAAAAAACAAAACCATCACAGTAATTACTAAGTACAACCCCCACAACCACACCTTCTGTGCAGTTTGTACTTCCCCCTCGTACATCAACAAATCCATGCCATGTGATTGTTGCGAATCTCCGAAAGACATTGTAATTCAGATGTAGTAAATTAGAGGGTGCAGCTTTTAATTTTCCTCTTTTTGTCTCAGCTCAGAGGGGGGACAGTTCGTACCAGCTCTGTGGTTTGGTTAATCCCTGACAAACTGTGCTCCCTGCAGCAGCAACAGCAGCAAAAGGGTGTGTTGTGAGAAAAAAAGAGGAAGGCTTCAGTGTTTCGAAGTGGTGTGTGTGTGTGTGTGCAGGATACTGCTCAGGTGTGGGTCAGGCAACACTGAAGAGTGAGTGCAATTGGATGTTCATTCAGCAGCAGCGCCCATGATGGAAAAGGTTTTTCCTCCACACGATTTCAAAAATAGAGTTATTTCTTATTGTAACAAGATGACAGTTTATTCAGCTCTTGCTGACCCTATTTTTTCTATCCCAGGCAGAGTCCACTTGGATGGCGTACACACATACACACAAATCCTGGCTACGCGTCTGTTACATAATCTTCACCCACACAAGGATCAATAGGTTGTAGAATTAAACAAAACCAAAAGTAGATTTTTGTAGATGATTTCAGCTATCACCTGTTGAGCCCTTATAGAATAGATACAGCCGAAATGACTCTTCTTTTTCCTAACCGAAAGAGAAAAACCCACATCATAAAGCAGGATCAATAAAAATTGCTCTAGTTCTTCAGAAAAGTTGTTCGGGGTGTACTTTGTTAAATTTTCTCTCTGATGGGGAAGGATACAACCAAAGGTGAGCAGCATCACACGGTACTACAAACATGATCAATAAAACTCACCGCTTGGATTTAAACACTCAAACAAAATCTAGAACAGAGGTCTCAGCAACACGAAGGGTAAAATGTGTTGAAACTGATTAAGGAAAGTTGTGGACTGGATGTGTCTATTTAAAGCTACAGTCACGTGAGAGCCTTAAACACTACACATGCAGCTGTGTTTCATGTCCACTAAGGCCTGTAACCAGTGTTTAAGTATATCTTTACTGCACTACTGACTTCTTGTGCTAATTAGGTAGCATGATAACCAGATCCTTCGCAGCACTGCACAGGAAGCACAAAAATGACTGCTATCATCATCAGCATGCTGCCGCCTTGTTGCTCTGCAGGGACAACAAAACAGCAGCACAGAGCCTACACGCCTTTCTGTTTAATTCCAGGAATTCTTCTTTCAGGCATTGTCTAAAAGCCATAAACATTTTATCTCCATGCCAGATACTTTCTTCTTCCCCCAGGCCTCTCATCCAGATGCTCTACCCAGCAGCCCCACCCCTCTGAACATGAACCACTACACCAACAAGAAGAGTGCAGCAGAGAGCATGCTGGATGTGGCTCTGCTCATGGCTAATGCTTCCCAGCTGAAGGCAGTGCTCGACCAGGGGCCTGACTTCTCCTTTTACACCCCCATTGTCACCTTAATCAGCATCTCCCTCTGCCTGCAGGTCACAGTGGGGGTCCTTCTTATCTTTATAGGTGAGAAAAAAAACAGTCCCCCTGAGACCTTTTGTTGCATTTGTTGTCTGATGAGCATCACAACCTTTGCTTGCCCTTTGAGTTTCCTCTCCTCCACGCTGTCCCTTATGCAATTTCAAGTCCACCAATTTCTCATAAACAACTCATTACTGTCTAGTTGTAACCATGGCAACTCTCCTGCCACCAGGTTAAAAGGTCAATATGTTTTGGTACTACTGGGTGTCAAGGGAAGATGTCCAATATGTCACTGTACCTCTTATAAATGTCTAGAAGTAAGGAAGAAAGCTAATAATGCAATAGCCATTTAGTGACACGCCCAGTGATTTTGAGGATTTCTGTATTTATAAGTCACGTTTGGAGTTAGAGAAATTGGTCTATTAAGATGAAAAGATGAGCATAGGATGAACTATAACTATGCATTTTACACTGCTGTTCAATGTACTCTGACATGAAGCGGGTCAGGGGACTTTAGCCATGTCACACTGACTCATTTTAGCTCGAGCAGGAGGAGTAAATAAAGAGTTTTTGTCAGTATCTGCCTTTGAAGTCTTTTAAGATATAATCACCCTATCATAGAACCTGCCCACCCCACCCAGATTAGTAATCTATGCTGTAAAATGAGTCTATTTTGAATAAAATCTCTTAAGAGTGCTTTTTTAAATTCCATTCCTACTTTAACCTCTGTTCTTATATTACTATAATACAGATATTAATTATTTAAAAGGAATTAAATACTTATTATAGTCATCATTATCATTATAGTTTATAATCATGTCTAAAAAAAGATTCCTGCATTTTGTTTTGCTTTTTTGTTTGTTTTTTAAAGAATCATGCGTCAGTGAGGTCAGTCAGCTTCTTAGTCATCACACATTCATGAAGACCTGACCCCCTCCTTCCACCAAATCAAGTGACTCCTCTGCCACCCCCATATATTCAAACACGTCTCTTTTCATTCCTCTTCTTTCATTTTCTCTGACTGCTTTGAACCCCGTTGCCCCCAGCCCCCCCCCCCCCCCCCCCTCCCTAAACCCTCCCCTCACACGCCTGTGGATCCAGCTCTGTCTAATGGAGCCAGTGGTGCGTAATGTGAGTGGCCTACATACCATCACCATCACCACCCCCAACCCCTGTCCACCCTAAACTATCCCATCAGACACACAGGCGGGGTCCTGATACACCATTTAACCTTTGGTTATCTCCCATGAACACACACATATATGCACACATATGTACGCAGAGCATGTGCCTAAGTCCTATCAGATGACACCCCCCCCCCCCCCACACACACACACACACACACAAACACTCACATGCACGCACAATTTTTCCTGATCACACCCAGTGTTATTCACCGTTCAGTCCCTGTGATGATGAAGATCCCAATAAATCATTATCTCACGCACTATTGTTTCCTCGTGTTTAGAACTTCGAAGCACACATAAAAAGACACATTTTTGCCAGAGGGTAAATATGAACTTCCCTCAACCAGACCTCTCTTTCCTGTATTGTGCTCTCTGTATGCTTTGAACCAAAAGTTTGTTGGCCCATAATGAAGGCTGAAACATCTTCATTAACTTTGTTTCTCTTTTGAATGGTTGAATAAGTGGTGAATTGGACAACATATTTAATGAATTAGTTAATGCACAGGTTAATCCAGGGACAGAATATGACTTTGTTTGCCAAAGACAGAAAAATGTACAGAACACTATGTTCTGGATATTCTTGGTATAGGCTGTAGGCCGGGGTTATGACCCCATAACCAATAATAAAAAACCTCTAATAACAAAGTATAAAAAGGTTTTTTCAGGGATTTGGAAGGAAGATTTGGGATTTATTGCTAAAAAATTGAATCGATATTGAAGCAGATTAACCTGTGGGCTTTTAGACATTTGCTGGAATTTATTTGTAGCCTGTAATTTGTGGCTTAAAGTCCTAGAAATGAAAATGAAATTATTTATCCAGTCTTCCTTTGTTAAGTGTTAACTTATCTGCCAACTCTTTTTCAATAAAGCATTATATGTCTGTTTTTACTCTAACCCTTTCTGTAAAGCGCCTCAAATGTCTCATGATGACTCATTCTTCACATGGGATTTAGAAAATGTTTTCGACTTATTAAAAAAGCTTTCCTGAAGCTGACGATCCAATCACATTCATCACAAAGTTATGCCCGGTCTTCTATCTTGTGATTGGTTCGATCCCATCTGAATTGAAAATATATCAAGAAAAGGCAGTTAGATATTCTTTGAAGTTCCGCTTCATAGGGATCTTATGAGCATTCATGATATGAACGTTTCTAAACACTAAAAACTGAATGATGTTCATTAATCTTTATACGTCCTTGTTAGAATGTAATATTTGTTCCTCTGCAATGTCAATGCGATCACTTGTTAATATGCACCCAGAATGATCTATCTAAGGATTTATGGTTGTCAGTAAATCAGTTTATTTCGGGTTGGCCTGAGTCCCAGTTAAAAGTTGACTGCCTATGTTTAAGTGTGTGTTTCCTTTTTTTGTCTGCAGTTCGATGGGACCTGAATGATGAACAAAAACACTGGAGGTTAGACATTTTGGAGGACTTGGCTACATGTCTGGTTTTTATTATAGTGGTTGTGAATGTCCTTATTACAGCATTTGGCGTCAACAGGCCTAATGAATGAGAATTAACAATAACACATAGGTATTTTTATCCTCTGATCAAAATATCCTATCTCCTTTTCTGCTCCTTGTTCTCACTACAAGTAGTTGGCCCGAAAGACATGCATGCAGTTAGCATATTTTTGGGTTTTACCTCCACTGACCCGACCTTCACAATCCTCCTACCTGACCTAAAAACACACTGACCTCTCCAGGCTCTCAGAGAATTTTCCACCGGAAAACAAAACAAAAACAAGAATCCAACAGCTGGCTCATTTACCAGAAAATCATTGTCCTGCACACTGCTGCAGGCAGACTGAACAAGAGAGAAACTGCAGAAACTACAATGGGGTCTGGTGCATAAACAACCCAACATTTGTTTCTGATGGACAAACAGGAAAGTGGAGACAGCAGCAGTCAGGCACATGTGACCTCATGCTGTCTGTCTCCTTTGCTGCCCGAGAGTGAACTAAAGCCCTGCCTACAAAGTAGGCCCAGTTCCACGTGTATACAAATGGAAAACAGGCTTCAATTTTTAATAACATCAGTGACGTTCGTGCAAGATGTCATGGTTTCTGTCTGGATTGCTTGGACCAGGGGGGCGTCATGGGGCAGCTGAGGGAATGTACACAGAACTGGGTGCGCCTCATGTGAGTCAAAGTGCTGTCCAACCTCTTCAGGTTAGGCTCAGCTGTCCACAACCACAGGCCACAAGCCTAACATAAAATTAAAACAATGTTTGGTTGTGTCTCGACTCTCTGAGCAAAGCTGGAGTGTGTCTGTGGTTCTCTGGACCAGCAGCTGGTGAATTTGTCAACACAGCTCAGGGCCCAGCTGAACCGCTTGTTAAAATGTAAGCCTTAATTAGACAGTGTTTCAGCAATGTCACAGAAACCCCAAATTAGAGCAAAAGCAAATGCTCAATTTACACACTTGAGTTTTTAACCAAAACCAGTTCTTATCAGTTTTATATCATCTGTAAAACACGTGAAGATCACTGAGGCTAGTACAGTAAGTAGAATATCTTCAATTGGATTGTGACAAAGCACCTTTGAGATGACAAACTAACGTCACAATCTCATCCTCTTCCTCCTCCACAACTATCATTGGTTACCTTGGAAACAGGACGACGAGCAGTGAGCTAGATTGATGACACACACAGCTCCACTCAGAGCAGATCTGTAGACTGATATAGATACATAATGTATGTCTGCGGCTCCCACACTTCTGGCTCCATCTCGGTCCTGGCTCAGTAGGGGTCTCACTTTCAAAGGAGGCAGTTGATCAAGGAGGAGTTTTAGCTTGGTTAGATCCCCCTTGGGAATGATAGATACTAGCATTCAAACTGTACAATCACCCGAGTGACACTTCCACCTCCCCTGCCCTCCTCTTCCTCGCTGACTCCCCTCTTCATATTCACTGCTCTGTCTCTGCAGAGAAGACAGAAACCTTAGCTCTCCAGAAGAGAAGCATTGTATTGTATATAAACCCTCTTTGATGAGGCTATTTTCCTACTGAATCATCACAATCACAGTAATAATTTAAAGGGCTTCAAGTGAATATGACATTAATGTACTCTGCACAAAGGCCTATTTTGAGCAGTCAATAGTGTGCATTTAATTAAGACAGCTTTATTCATCGATCAGTTTGATTGTCATTATTAATTTATGTTGGTTGTTTGTTGCCCTGGATTGTCATTGTTATAGTACACCAGAAGGCCTTCTAACCTTGTTTCTCATTTGGGTGAACTGAATGAGGCAGCGCCCTCTAGTGTTTTCATTGATGCCTATCAAGCCAAACTTCATTTGAAATGATCAGAGCAAACCTTGGTTTGGTAGCAGCATCACTGTGTCAGTAACCAAAAACATTAACTATCGCTGTACTTTTTGACTACAGTTCCATAGAGTCGACGTTATTTGATGCCTTTAAGGTGTATGATGTACATCTTTGTTAATTCTTTGTTATTCTAAATAAAATAAACAAGGTATAATTTCAGGTTGTGTGCTTTATTTGAACCAAACAAAATTCAACATTCTAATAACCCACTCACAATCACAGCTTTAGTCATTTTTGTTACTTAAAAGGTTCTTCCTTTGGACATTACATTTCAACACCTTTACTTCTGGATTATTTGTGTGCCGCATTTGACAAACATGTTTGAGTACTTCTTTTTTTTTGCTATATTAAAGACACATGGCATGTCAAATCTAGTTTGCAGAAAAATACCAGGCTGTCCTACTAAAGCATGCATTTTCCGCTATTCTGTCCCACAATCCTCTGTGCATGTTTCATTCCACAGCACCACCAAGAAGGCACAGAGAGATAATGCGACTTTTTTCATTAATCAATCGTCAAATTAAGATAAAAAATATATTTCAAGTGAGGAAGCCTTTAATTATTCCTATTTATACTTAAAGCAGAGTTTGGTGACATACATGCGTTATTGCCAGCAAAGCTTCTCCCAGCTTAAACTTAAGCAGAAGTTGTAATGTCCTGAGTGCAGGCAGTATTTACTGAGAATATGTGATCAGAATCATTATATACACAAAATAACCTTTATATATATATATATATATATATATATATATATATATATATATATATATATATATATATACACATTCACATACACAGACGTGTTAGGGTATAACATTACATGTTTTTATAAAACCCAGATTCCAACTATGGGAATCCATGGTAGAATGATATGAGTCCATTTTTCTTTCACAAAGTCAGTACTGCTTAGAAAACAGTGATATTTAAAAAAAAAAAAAAAAAAGCTTCAATGGCTCTTCAAGTGGATACAAGTTTGGCACTGCAAAGTGGCACATTAAATGGCTTGTTCTTGTCAAGGGACCAATTCTTCAGAATTTTAGCAGCACCTGTCCTCTTCTGTTCCATTTTCAAACCTCAGCATAGCAAATTAAAACATCTTTAGCACCTTTGCCCAGTGCTGCTGCAGAGCAGTGAAGAAACGGACCAGTAGATCTCAATGTCTCATCCTCTGTGGGGAGAAAGACCCGCAACATAGAGTTTATGTTTTTATGGAAAGAGTGGTTTAAACATTGATAGTTTTACAAACTATGAAGATGCCTTGGATACCAATCTACCCTTCTACCATTTGATGTATTAACAATCATTTTAACAATCATGACTCACCTCCGTAATAGTAGAGTAGTGCAACACCAACAAAAAAACTGAAACAGCTCAGGAAGAACATTGGTCCTGCAGAGAGAAAGAGAAGGGAAAAAAAGTCTCATCAGGGACTTTTATAGACGAATAACAGCTATAACCATATGAGTGATCGGCAGGTGAGCTTACATATTGTTCATAGTGAAACAGTGTCTTCTTAAAGGTTCATTCATGAAAATAGAGGCAAACTACAAGGTACAATTAGGATACGGCAAGACGGAAGAGTACACCTCTGTAAAAAGATCGTTTTCTTGTTCACAGTCAATGCCACATTTCTTTGTCTTACATATGAGTGGGTGTCACTGTTTCACTACTTCATCGATGACCCATTTTCCTGCTGACACACCTTTGACCCTAGGATGCGGTCCTGACTGTTCAAAAGGAATGCAGGCCAGAGGAGGCTGCTTTGGACAGAGGGGTTTACACGTGAGGTTAACTGACCCGCAAAATCAAAGGCCTGGATGCAACGGGATGATAGATGGTGAAGCAGTGGAGAGCAGAGGGGCCCACATTGTGATGCTCGGGGTTAAAAGGTTCAGCAGACAAACTATATGCGCTGAAGAACAAAGCTTAGTTTGGCTTAAGGGGCTTATCTGAGGATCAGCGAGGGGTGCAGAGGCACCCTGACACGCATAAACTGGAAGACCGCCATATTTAAAAAAAAATGTAATGTGTTTTGGCCCATTAACAACAAATTGGTTTTTTTTTTTTATTGTACTACTGTTCATGCACATATAAGATAAGTATACAATCAAAAACAGAAGCAATAAAAACAACAGGTAGAACAAAAGGAGAATAAAAGATTAGATGACTAACAAATACAAAAGTGTGGTATAAATGTTGAATGTTGTTATGATGAAAAGCTCTGAGAATTCAAACTGTTGTGTTATTATAATGTAATGTGGCTTTCAGAGGCAGCTCAGAGCTGTGCACTTCTGTTATCCTGGAATGATATCACACTACATTCAAATAATCATGACCTTTTAAAGTCTTAAAGATAAAGATAATCAAGTTGCCATCACTCTGAGTGTCGCCCTGACATCTGTGGTCATGAAGTCCTTTGAGAGACTGGTGTTGAGCCACCTGAAGGACAACACAGGCCCCCTGCTGGACCCTCTGCCGTTTGCCTATCAGGCAAACAAGTCGGTGGAGGACGCAGTCAACATGGGACTGAACTACACCCTGCATCACCTCGACTCCCCAGGGATCCTGTTTGTGGACTTCAGCTCAGCGTTTAACACCAACATCCCGGATATCCTGCACCGGAACCTCACCCAGCTCACCTGTCAGTGGGTCACCAACTTCCTGACTTACAGGAGACAGCAGGTGAGGCTGGGGAGCATCACATCCAGCATCATCGCCCCTCATGGGTGTGTTCTCTCCCCACTGCTCTTTTCCCCTCTACAACCAATGACTGCACCTCAGGGGACCCTTCTGTAAAACTCTAATAGTTTGCAGATGACACCACCGTCATCGGTCTCATCCAGGGCGGTGACGAGTCTGCCTCCAGATGGGAGGTGAAACAGCTGGCTCTGTGGTGCAGATGGAACCATCTGGAGCTGAACCCGCTCAAGACTATGGAGATGACAGTGGACTTCAGGAGAATCCCCCCCTACTCCCCCCCTCACTATTCTGCACAGTGGACTTTCAGGTTCCTGGGATCCACAATCTCACAGGACCTGAAGTGGACCTCCCACATAGACACAATCAGAAAGAAGGCCCAGCAGAGGATGTACTTCCAGCTCAGGAAGTTCAACCTGTCCCAGGAGCTGCTGATCATGTTCTACACCTCCTTCATTCAGTCTGTTCTGTGCACCTCCATCACTGTGTGCTTTGGATATGCAACCAAACTCGACGGACACAGACTGCAACGGTAGCATCACTGCAGACCCCTCACACCCTGGACACAAACTGTTCAAGCTCCTCCCGTCGGGCAGGTGTTACAAGTCACTGTACGCCAAAACAAACCGTCACAAGTCTTCCCCCAGACTGTCACTCTGATGAACACTAAACAGTCACAGAGTGTCAGACCTGCTGCTGTGAAATAACCCTGGAACTAAACTGTCACTGTGAATGTACATGTATTATTTACTATAAATGAGATGACCACCCCATGTTGACTTCATCATCCTTTTGCACTACTCACCACTGCACTATTATCTTAATTAGTCTTGTACATACTAGTCTTTAATTACTTGTTTATATTTGTAGTTAATTACCGTAAATTCCGGACTATAAGCCGCTACTTTTTTCTCACACTTCGAGCACTGCGGCTTCTACTCCGGTGCGGCTAATGCATGGATTTTTTATGGGGGACAATGAGCTTCTGCCGCAAAAACATTTGACTTCGTCACGTCGGATCTTAATATCAGTCATTTTGCGCTTCATGCACGCACCCTCATCATGGAAAACACACGGAGAAATACATATGATGTAGCTTTCAAGTTAAAGGCGATCGACCTGGCTGTCAAAGAAGCTAACAGAGCTTAAGATGACACTGACAGCGACAACAGAGACTGAGGAAGTGAGTAATGAAGTCATTCTGAGGCAGTGAATGGATGGACTTTTTCTTGTGAAATATATTACGGTCATCTTTTTCATCAGCCGTGTTACAGACACCGTCGGCTAGGCTTCGTATTGTAACGGTTCATGTTATAAAGTCAGTAGTTGATAATGTGTTCATAATTCCGATTATGTGGAGAGTCAGTGAATGCACCAGCGAGAACGTGTTGAGTGGCTGTATGAGAGAACGCTGGGGGAGAGAGTTGGATTGTTACGGCAAGTTATGTGTTGCTCTCTGCTGTAAACGGCGTGGTCACGGCGGACAGTGATGGGGTTATTAAGTTATTATTTGAACGCTCTCGTCGTCCTTTAACGTCCGTACGGACGCTACAGTATTTGCGGATGTTACCGGTAGCCTACGTCTGTGTAAATAGCTCTTGTTATAGCGTGGACACCTGCGGCTTATAATCAAGTGCGGCTTATATATGTACAAATACATTTATTTACTTATTTTTAGCCGGTGCGGCTTATATCCAGGTGCGCTCAATAGTACGGAATTTACGGTAATTAATTAATTAATGTTAAACATACCTGGCCAATAAAGCTGATTCTGATTCTGAGTTAGTTCTGAGAATAATGTGGATTTAAAATGTAAACTCGGTAGAATGCAAATAAGTTGTTTTCATAAAAAGCTCTTTGTTTCAGCAGCATCTGTTTTGAATTGGCAATGTAAAGTGATTGACTGACTGCAGGGCTTACTGTGATGGATAACCAATGTTCCATCTCAAATAATTCTCAATCTCTGTAGGGGGTTTCCCTATCGTTCTCAAAATACACACTGCCTGGAAAACAGGCAATTATTAAGAATGTGCAGTGCTTTTTACAGTTTTTGATTCTTACTCAAAATATGCATATATTATCTGTATGTGACTAAAACATAGAAAACAACAATAGGGATCTTTTGCATTACAGGAAACGTTGCACCCAGACTCATTCAGTTAGGTCATTAATTACAGATGATTATAAAGTTGAAGAAAAAAAAAAACCCCAGAAAGAACATGATACCTTTTGTTCCTCTTTAGAGTGAGGGATTTACAAGAAACTAAAAGTAATCACACTGAACGTCCTTTCACATCTATTAATCTGGCTCGGGCCTCGATGAAGGCTCTCTGCTGACTTTTCTTATTTCTTTTAAGTCTGTTCATGGCCGTGCACCTGAAGAGTTTTTATTCAGTGATTGTGCTCCTTTTTCTAATGTTGAGTAGATTTACCTCTGTCATTAAGAACAAATCGCTCTGGGGAGCTGGTCACATTGACAGTCCATTTTGGATCTGCAATATCTGAAACAAAAAGAAAAGAGTGATTAAAGGGAACACAGCGCTTCTTTAAGCAATAGCATTTGTGATGTAAGAGCCACTACACAGCATGCAGGCTGTCTTTCTATTTCTTCTCTCTCTAACTTTAACAGGATAAACCTCCAAATGGTCACACAGGGTATTACACAGCAGAAGGTGCAACATTATTGGACTATTGGTTAGGAGATTAGTGTCATCGTCTCACCTGGCATATTGGACAGCATTACTTCAGAAAATGTAAGAGAAGGAAAAGGTGCACTTATATGAATACAGATCATATAGAACAGGTGAATGCCAGCAGTGTATTCAACTTTCATAACATAGCAATATAGAAGCTAAAGAAAGAAAGACACATCCATTTCATCTTTAAGAGCCTACTTATCAAACGTTTGTATTTTTCAATACTAAGCTCTTCTTATTCTGCTGTAAATATATTGTAAAAACCCCAATTAATTACTGCGACCAATTACAAAACGATGACGACTACAACTTTACTTTTACTTTACTACAGCTACTAAAATGTTTCTAGAACCCTGCACTGTGGATTTACCTCTCTGTCTGACTCTGGTGGGCAAGCTGGTGTAGACATCTTCAGCGTGAATGTGAAGTCCTCTGTAGAATTCATGACAGGCCTCCTCTCCCTTCAAATACAGATGTGTCAAGAGCTCTGGTAACCGCACCTCGGTGGGCACGCTCAGGTTCCTGAACTGCAGGGAGAAGCATGCTGAATCTAATCACATACTGGTATACCGTCGTTGCAATTTAATTCATTTTGTATAGTGACAGGACTCAATGATTTTCTGAACAGTTTTAGTATAATATGCAGTATCATCTCTAGTGACCCTGTGGGCTTCCTTGTCGCTGAGTATCTGGGGGTAGATCCTGTTCAGCTGCAGCACCAGTCTGTCAACCAGTTCAGTGTCCATCCTCCGATGTGAGCACAGGAACTGGGCATCCCTCTGGAGCTTCTCATGGCAATCGTAAACGTCTTGTCAAGGACAAGCAAGAAGTAGTGTTAAATCAATGCATTTTACCCTACAACAAACACACTGTAATTGCTGACTTGAATTAACAGAGGCATTAGGGATTTAAAAGGTTGTGTGTGCTCTCGTGTGAAGGTCTGGTCAGCAACAGGTCATACTCTTGTACAAGTACAGTTCACTAGAAAAGCTCCGGGCCTAATTAAACACTTGCAGATTTGATGTCTAGCCTGAAGTAGTTTTTCAATAAGCCGGTCTTGGCATTCGCCTAGTGCTGAAAATAACAGTCTAAGAGGTTTATAAGGTCGAATAGGCTGCACTTTCTAGATAAGGAATATTGTAGCAAAACGTAGGTTAAATAACTCAGAAATAAGACAGACTGTAGGGAGCATGACTATATATTTGCAGAGACACTCAGAACTTAATCATCCCTAATTTGATTCAATTGAGGCTGACTTCCCGGACACATACAATATATATATATAGCCTAGAAATAATTGCTTTTAACAGTATGAAATAAAAAAAATGTCATCATACAAATAGGGTCATTTAAAAGTGCAATCTTTGGATAGCTCTGACAATGACTGTCTATCACGAAAAGCAATTACTTTATTTGCAGAACGAATTTAGACACAATTTGTTTACATTGCACAGCAACGTCCATTAGGCCTACTTGTTTAAATAAAGTCTAAATTAACGTATTTAAATCGCAACAACCCGAAACTGCACAGTAAAACAAAACCAGTGCAACAAGTGGGCGGCAGCTATAGTCCCGTCACCCCCAAGTTAGCGCGAAGGGATGACTGTAAAAGATCCAAAACAAGACAAAACATCTTACCCTTGTTTCACACACCTGTCATACTGACAAACACACGATGGGGGCCCCTTCCCACCGACCGCTTCTTCGTAAACTTCCTGTTCCCTCCGCTGTGTTTCTCTTTTGTCCAACAACATCAGCACCTACACAGCGTCGCCGTGCGCTGCACCATGCCAAATGATTGACCTCAGCACCACATCATAGGTATCAATCCGCAGACATTAGGCTGACCTGACTGACAGGCAGATTAGTCAAATCTGCTTTCAGGTGCACCCATTGGATAGCGATGTCCGTAATCACCTTAATTCATTTCCTGCGCCCATTAATACCAATGAGTGCTCTAGTTCAATTAGTGAAAATAATAAAAAATAAATATTATTCTTGTTATAAAAAATTACAGTTTGTTACACATTTTCTCATTATAAACACCCTTAATTACCATATTACTCATTTCCTAGCGACATGGTCTGCACCATCAACATTATTACTTGTACACATTTTCATCCATCCCTAGAGAGAAATGTAAACCAAACACTGCAGACTCTCCATTGCAAAACAGTTTCTTTTTAATAATTTTAACTTTTTACATTATTTGAAATTATATTTACATACTGTTCTGGTCAGAGGTTTCTCGTTGCTCTCCTCATCCAATAAACCAGACTTTTCTGCTCAGAGAGGAACGTTTTTACACAACTTCTTGAGTTGCCAACAAATGTTGTGATATAGTTAGAATAATGGTGTACATGCATCTCAACATCATAATGTAATTGGTTTCTGAAAAGCTCAATTACAGGCGTGGAAGTCTCTTTAAATTACAGGAAGCCTATAATTAAACAAGGCTGGAGTCCTGAATGTTCAGTGGCATCCCTTCTCAGACAGAGGGCAGTGTGCCATCACAGTTTACAGAACGCACATGAGTCCTCAGGTCCTTGATGCCTTCAGTGCTGTTCAGAGCTCCACCATGGTAATTTCAACGCTGTATAGTTTTCACTTATGTTTGATCTCAATGATAAAGTTGACAATCTTGGTCTGTAAACAAGCTTTTTATGCATCAGAACACTTCGGCGGGATGTTTCCTCATACTGATATAACCCGAATTGAAAATTCCTTCTTTAAATTCCTCATGTTGGTCTCATCTGTGTTTGATGGGTTCCCTCCAGACAAACTGGTCTGATGTCCTCCATACTGCCACATCCTATCAGAACCTACTGCTGGGACCTGGCCAGGGCCTGGACTTGCACTTTGAAAGGTTGACTGAGGAGGTCTGTTGTACTGAGGTGGTTCACTGGACATCTGTGCATACTGTGGGTTTCTGGGTAATAGAGGCTGGTCACAGTCACAGCCAGGGAGTGCAGACAGCAGAGAAACTGGGCCACACATGCAGGCAGGTTGATAGGTGTACTGCTGATGATATCTGTGGGGGAAAAGACATGAAGTCAGTCATTTAACTCATGCCTTATGGGACTTCTTACATTTTTCCCTTTTGAAAAAAAAAGTTGCCTTGGTTCTCACCTGGAGGCCCGCATGTTTTCACATGAGGTTGAGATACTGGTGTCCCACAGTGAACACAGCTTCTCCTGAGTATTGTTGTTATTGTTCCTGCCTTTATGACTGTAGCGAGTCCGTCTGTCCTCTTGTTGTTGGGCTTGTTCCTCCCACTGCCACATATCTGGATCACTATTAAAAAGTTCAGTTCAAACCAGCAGGTCAATCTTTCAGTTTGAATATGAATAACACTATCCTCTCTTATGTCTCCATCTTATGCATCCCATTATAAAAAGTTATAAAGTAATTTTACTCAAGCACAAACTGAAGGCACTACTTGACGACAATGTTAAATAATGGCAATACTTTGCTTAATTTCAAAGGCTAATGTAGTTTTTTCCGTTTTACTTCCACTGTAGTAATTAATAACTTCACAAATTATGACTTTAGAATAAGACAAATTAAACTTTTAAAAAAATCATCTCGTAGCCTCTTCATTATGTTTTCAGTTTTATTTAAAGAGACATTTCTTGCAAGATAGTTGTATGAAGTCAATTCTTGCAATAAGAGAAAATAGATATTATCAGCCAATACTTCAAAAAAAAAAAAAAGAGCCCACATTTAAGATATTGATGTATTTCTTAGGCATCAGAGGGATTACTGCTATACAGGATCATTTTCATTGTTGGATTTATTTCACAGCACACTCCTGCCAATGGTTTCACAATCTTTGACTGATACACAAGGGATTGGAAACAGGCCAAGACATGAAGGAAGAGGAGGGACATGAAGAAGAAAACATCTGCCTCCGAGCACACACTGTTTTATTATCTATAATACTTAAAACTCAGCAGAAACATGCAAACTTCTGCTTTCATTCAACATGTGTACAAGCTAAAAGATAGACACACAGCCTTTCTATTGTGCTAAATGTATACATCATGCAACTGCTTGTGGTTAAGTATTCCTATGTTGGGGTAGTTAATTTAAAAGTTGATCTGAGCACTTCTTCAAACTGTTCACTTCTCACTCACCTCTCATGCGGTTTCCTTTTGTCCTCTTTGATGCAGTCGAGCAAACAGCAGGTGATGAAGGCCATGGACATGAAGAAGATAATGGCTGAGCTCACAATAGATGCCAGCACAGCTACACGGAAACCATAGTCCTCAAAGGGAGATAGAGCTGCAGTGTCAGAGAAGAAGACTGCTGACTGCTTTTGTTGAGCTTAAATTCAAAAGCATGCACAAATGTTACAGACAGCTGCCTTCATCATGCTGCAAAAGTGAACTATCATACAAAAATAGACCATCTTGCAACACAATTAAGATTCTGCTCTCACCTTTTCCAGTCACTCAGCAAAAGGACAACTTACTGTGCACACTCTGGAGATTACGCCTGCTTTCCTATTGAATATTCTATAGTAAAAATTAAATCTCTCTTGAAAGCTTCTCTAAGGATTCAACTTTCATAGCCAAATACTACCTGAAGTGTCTTCATTAAATGTAATGTCTGTCACATAATGGTTCATTTAAATGCAGTTTCTTCGTAAAAGTGAGCAGAGGGAGAGCTCAGGAGAAGTTTTGCAGCTGCTGCAAATTCTCCAAGCATTAAAAACATTTGATCTGCACACATACACTTCTGATTATGAAATATATAAACAGCCAGATGCATTCGGAAAAACACAATAACTGTCATTTGTTTTTACGTTAACTGTTAAGAAAAGGCCTAACTCACGTTTACAGTAGGTCTGGCCCACCCACTGGGTGCTGTTTGGGCCTAGCACACATGTAAGCTCCCCTCCCATCAGTTTGTGTCTTTCTGGACACTGCAGGGAGATGACTGTGCCCACATTGGTACCATTTCCCTGGATGATCTTTCGAGTGCCCAGGGCAGGTAAGGGAATAGGTGTGCACTGAGCCTGGGACTGAACTGAAAAGCAAAGAAATCAGTTTTGACAAAGATGATCGTCCAACTCAGGGTTGGACACAGTCACACAACAGCAGTGCAGGATGAGATGTGATTCAGTGAGGGATGGGACAGTCTTTCCACAGCTATCAGCACTGAACTTCTGTAAGGCTGCACAACTTTGCATGATAAAAGCATAACCGTGTAAATAGGACTGTTGTCGTGCTGCAACAAATTCCTACAGTATCGAAACAGGAAATGTGATAAACCATTAAACCAAACGACTGGTGGAAACAAACAGGCCATCTGGAGCCATGCTAATCATTCCGTTATCTTACAGCGCAGCACGCTGCTCAACATATTACAGGAGGAGGGGTCAGTCTCTGTCAGCCAGCAGTCTGTCACTATGAACCTACAATATCAGAGTTCAACATGACACAAGCTGCTGGAATGCAAATAAAAACAATGACATCAAATCAGTAATTTCCTACAGGATTTATCATGTGATCCGTCCGAGGGAGTGTCAGATGCAGCTTGTTTGCTAAGGGAAACCTGATTCTGATATCCAACCTAAGCAATGGACATGTGACAAAGGAGAGATTTTGCAATACTTGTCTTTGTTTCAATTAAATGAAGAAAAACATCAAGGAATATGACATTGGCTGTGCTTTTCCAGTAAAACGTGTTGTGCACCTGTATCACCACAAGGGGCATCAAGTTACACCAAAATCTTATTGGCAAACAGAGAAATGATGTTAAGTGATTTATTTTCTTTGCACACGCTTCTGGACAAATGTGTCAATTACATTGGGAGAGGCACAGCTGGAATAAATTCTGCTCTGAAGGACATTTGCGCCACTTTATTTAAGTTTATATAACACAAGGACGCAGCTCACTGCCGATCACTTTGAGAAAACGTGTCTGTTTGAAGCTTAGGCCTATGTGTTATGTGGGTGGCTGCTTCAGATTCACTGTTTAACCCCTAGCTGTGTATCATTGGCACGAGGACTTTCTGATGATGAAACCACAAACAGTTGCCTCCCTTTTCACTTCCTCCTTTTATCTGCTTTTTAAAGCAACCCATGACATCTGTACAAATGATGGGCAAATGCACCAAGCACTCTGCACGTTTTCCCTTGAAACCCGCAGATGGCACATGGTGAAGATGATGATTAAGACGATTCTCTGAAAATGCATCACATTATCCCGCCATGGCTATTAATCCTGCAGCAATTGTTTGCGAACTGCTGTCACAGCAAGTATAAGCGACTGTAAGACCATTAAGGGATATTGCAGAAAGAAGAAGAAAGAATGGATCACGCATTAGATGCATAAATAGGCTCCTGTATATCTGAGTTATCAGTGACTGCATGTTTTAATCGGAGGCAGGTAACTTTGCAAGTCTCCATGTTAAGACACAAAACAAATTCCTGTGCAAGCACGTCACTTTGAACTCGAACAGTCTATAAACTGGACACCTTGGTCTTACCTGAGCTACTTAAGTCACGTCCGTTAATAAAATTTGTCCTGGACACGTCTGTTATTGAGGCTGTTGCCGCGGACATGGTGTTGATTGACAGGTCCCCCCTTCGTCCGCTCTTTTGATTGTGCGTAAAGACTGCGCAACGGTGTCTCTCTGTGCCCGGTACAGAATAAACACGTCGGGATTCCGTAAACTCCAGAATTCCGAATGAGTCTTTGCTTGCGTTTTTTTGTCGACTCTGTACCTCCAAAAAAAGCAGTTTTTCGTCCAAAGAATCCTCCGACAATGCTTTTCTCACTGCATCATTTACTTCTTCCAGTGCATGTTTTGGACAGGGCGCTGTAGTGCCTGCTCAGGCGCGAGAGGCGGATGAGCCCTCGAGAGGACGGCGAGAGATAAAGTGATCGGTCGAGACCTTGTCGACCAAAGCAGAAATGACTTTGTGGATTACACCAGGTCAGGTCAAGTTGCACACCACAGTCGGTGTGCTGGACGGTGAAACTTCAGCAGCAACGAAACCCTGTGTAGGAGGATGTCAGAGCGCTGTTCTGTTTGAGCCTATCAGGATGTAGTGGTTCTGATAGGGTGGAAAACAATGTATGCAAAACACAATCAGTGACGTTCACCTCAAAGTTAAAAGAATCTAAGAGCAGTCTGGCTATTTGCTACATGTTGGGCGGTTAATGTTTGCATCTACAGTAAGTCTGGCTCAAGTGGTTCATAGAGTGGGTTTATCATAGAGGAGTGGATTATAAAGACATGTGTTGCTTATGTCAGAGAATGTATGATTTCATACTCATAATATAAAAGGAAGGGTCTTTTTAAAGTGGCTTTTATATATCACATAACTCCTGATGGTGTGTAAGTAAAACATTAGACTTCACTGTGTCTACAGTCTCAGTGCACACAGTCTCACTTCCCTCCTACATGTCTTGCTTTGTGAAGGTGCTTTTTCCCCTTTTCTGCCAAGTTTTTTAGTAACGTACAGCAGGTAACATAATTGTTTTATCAGATATCTTTTCCTTCAGCTCTATAAAATAATTTGAACTTTGGGTACATTTAATTTAATTTAAAAGGGAAATTAACAGATGTATCACTTTATTCTGAAGATCAACATACAAGAACACAACAGAGGGTACGCAGTGGATTCTTGAATATTCCTGATTCGCTTGTATCTCCGGACAGCGTCACCTTCCTCTTCTTCAAACATTACATTGCTCCTTTTTCATTGAGAATTCTAAGCATGCATGAGACTGATTCTGCTGTGGGTGATAAGTGTCTCCATAGCTCAGCCCTGTTCACCTGAACAAACCTCCACACACCACCTCAGACGCTCTAGGAGCCTCTGTTTAGACAGCAGTTCCCCTTGAGATTCATGCATATATTAGCATAGCTGATTAATTGCATTCACAATTATGTCAGTGCTCATAAAAAGCTGCATTCAGATCTGTCCTGGTGTGCACTCCTGATGTAAGGGAGTAAACACTGTTATTTTTAGGAGACCCTTCTCAAAAGAAAACGTGTCAAGTTATCTCGCAGTGTGTTTTTTAAAACATTTTATGGTACCTTTTTTCTTTTACTCAAGCAAAGAATTCCATGTCTGTAATTTCCTTGAGTATGTCTATAGGTTTAGGCCTTTATATATTTTTTAAAAGCAGGGGATTACGTGTTGAGAAAACTTTAAACCTTACAAATATAGCACACAGATGAGGATGAAGTCAGTATTTTTCTCATTGAGAGAAGTCCATCTTAAAATACAAACTCATACTTCAGCCCCTCATTGCAGGACATTTAATGTTACTATATAGTTTGATTATTTTCCCAGTGTGGTGTTGCTTTTGAATCTGTAGAATTCAATAAAGATCTAGTTGAAAGTTTGCCAAATCTCAGAATGTGCACACCTCCCAGGGACATTTTTTTGCTCAAATTTAATGAAACCCAAATATCAACCATTACACATCATTCTTTTAATTTTCCTTAACTTTACATTTAGAAATTTAAAAAGGAGCAAGAAGAAGAGACACAGTTGAAAAGTTGGTATTTTGGAGAAATTGGTCAGTTTAAAATGTTCAGATATTCACAAAATTTGGACTGGTTGCTATAGCAACAGTTAATATGGTTTGGTATAGGCAGTAAACCGTCTCTCACTTCCCCCAGGCCCAGGCTTCACTGCTCTGTACTCTGTATCATCCAATGAACAACCCAGAAGCTTGATAATGAAGGTCGATACCACCTCCTCAGTGAAAAGGAATAAAAGTGAGGTTTTTGCTTCCTGACTGGCATCTTCACCAACAAAGAGGTGATAAAAAGCTTTCAGGCCATGTGATTTTATTATTATTCTGACCTGACAAGAGAAACGGAGAAAGGTGAGGCAGACTGGTCAGCGTGTCTGTGCTGCCCCTGACACAGTGTGACACAGCAGCTCTGCTGTTGGTGGTGGTGGTGGGGGGGGGACTTCATCACACAGGTAATTAAGTAGAGCAGGAGGGTCCCATCAACACTGCTGCTCCAACCAGGCCACATATGGCTGCAGGTCTGGGTGGAGGAGACTGAAGGTGCCCTCTTTGAAGCGTCCTTGGTAAGTGCCTATAAATGTGATCCAAACAAGAGTAAGATGTTAGTGCTTGTTGTTTGATGCAGCACAAGCCAGGAAGTCTCTCTCTTTCTTTCTTTCCCTCACAAACACACCTGGTGATGGGTTCATAATACCATTAACGCTCCTTCTCTGTCTCATGTCTGAAATCTCAGAATAAATCACTTGTTCAGGCTGGATTGTGGCCACCAGCGTCTGGGCCGCTCCATAAATCTTCCCCTTTACGCGCGCACACACACACACACACACACACACACACACACACACACACACACACACACACACACACACACACACACACAGACATAGAAAGGAGATGGAAAACAAGTGGTAGGTGAGAAGAATGAGACTTAAGCATGAGTTGATCAAGCATTTCTTTGCCGATGTGTTTCCTCTGACGTGCACAGCTTGCAGGGTGTAGTGTTTCAAATTCACAGTATTAATCAGACACCTCCGGAGGATGGGAGAGAAAGTGAGTCAGTTCTGAAAACTTTTCTGTCTCTTTAGTTCTTTTGTAGTGAAGAAGGTTGGATAGTGCCTATAATTTAGTTTACCTCAAATGATCTAGTAGGTCTTTGACTAGCAAATTATTTTCTTTATATATATTGTTTTTATTGTGTGCATTATATACATTTTATGTTAAGGGACTAAAAGAAATACCCTTTGAGGGGAAAATCTGAAACTAAAACACAAAGACAGATGCAGCCATGCTAGCAGCTCTGTAAGCTAACTGTGCTTACTTTTGATGCTTACCTATGTTTTTTTTTTTTTTTTTCCAAAAGTAGACCCTTTGTTCCCTTACCCTAACCCCTAATTCTGTGGGAACATAGAGCTGACCCTCTTGCTTTCAGCTTGAGACAGCATGCACATATGCTACAAAGTATAATGTTATGCTAATATTAAGAAGGCTAGTGTTAGTTTTGTAGATAAGTATTCTTTCATTGGACACAAGTAGCGTGTGGTTATTTCAAATAGTTTGTAAACTAGAATGTTAATGACAGTTTATGAAGTTGAGTAAGCTAGCTCATATGCTAACTATGGAACATCTTGCTGCAAACGCTAAAGGATCTCAGCTTCCTCAGAAAGTAGAGTCTGCTCATCCCCTTGTTGTGCATAGCCTGAGTGTTGGCCTTCCAGTTCAGCCTATTGTCTATGTTGACGCCCAGGTACTTGTACTCGTTGACCACAGTCACATCCTCTCCCAGGATACACAGTGGTTGTGGCTCTGTCCTCTTCCTTCTGAAGTCTATCACCATCTCTCTGGTCTTGTCCACGTTCAGAATCAGGTGATTTCTCGCTGTCCAATCCACAAAGTTATCCACCAGCGCCCTGTACTTTTCCTCTTGCCCATCACTGACACACCCCACCACTGCAGAATCATCAGAACATTTCTGCAAATGGCATGACATGGAGTTGTAAGTCAGAGGTGTAGAAGGTGAAAAGGAAAGGAGAAAGCACAGTCCCCTGTGGAGCTCTCTATCACTCTAGACTGAACACTGCCAACTTGGACAAACTGTGGTCTGTCTGTCAGGTAGTTGGTAATCCAGGAGGTGATGGACGAGTCCACCCCCATCCTCTGCAGCTTCTTGTCCAGCAGTTGTGGCTGGATGGTGTTGAATGCACTGGAGAAATCAAAGGTGATTCTCACAGTGCAGCCCTTTCCCTCCAGATGTGAGTGAGCACGCTGTAGCAGGTAGATGATGTGATGGCATCATCCACTCCCAAGTGTGGCTGGTAGGCCAATTGTAGAAGGTCAAGAGACGGTTTCACTTGTGGCCTGAGGTGGGTCAAGACAAGCCTCCAGAACATTTATCACATGAGAGTACTTTAACTATATCCTCCGGCCCTCCACCCAGACGCCGATATCATCTCACCACCTCTGTCTACAGAACTAGATAGAAATGTACAAAAACAAGGGAGAAAGGAGATCATGAAACGAAAGCACAGGGAGAATTGCGTAGGATTCATCTTGTCACTGCTTCCTGGTTAGTTCCTTAAGAGCACAGGCATCAATGTTTGCCAGTAAGGCAGAGACAACTCTTACTGACGTACCTACAGAGAGATAACAACAGGGCAGCCAGATGGGGCTGACGACAAAAGGCAGATGAGGATGGAGGGAGAGAAATGTGTAAAATAATTTATAAATGGAGATGACAAGTTGCTAAGGCTTAACATAAAAGGTGGGAAACATAAGGGAAGTGAAGATAGACTGGCATATTTATGGCTAAGTTTGAGTGTAGTGGGCCGAGGCGTTAATCTGAGGAAGCGGTAGCACTTCTCAAAAGTTTTCAAAGAATTGACGCGCCAGCTAAAGAAAAGACAAGGTGCTGAAAGCAGAGAATGTTGAAATCTGCTTTTGCTATCATCGCTGCCACAGTCTGGTGGCTCCATTTTGATGTTCAACCACTTCTCATCGTGTCTCTTTTTCTGTCTCTTTGTTCACCCTTTTTCATTCACGGGACAAACTATACAAGCTCCACATTATTACTGAAGAACATACCCTGAGAAAACGTCTTATGGAAACATAACAATGTGTTGAGATGCAGAAGACAACAGGCAAACCCACCTTGTACTGTGTGTGTGTTCCAGGATACACAAGCAGCTCTACTAGTGACAGGATGCAATCCTATCATAAAAATGTTGTGCTTCAACGATAAACGGGTCCTTTCTGGTTTTGTTTGCACACATCAGGATTGTCTTGCTGAAGCCAACTTGACTTTTATTCTCCACTCCTGTCCAATGACTCATTCTGTTATGATTGCAATTACTCCAAAGTCCTCACTGTTTCATTCAGTGAGCTTTCACAATGTCGTATTCAAGTGGATGTGATATCAAATTTCTCATTTTATAACATATTCAGGTGCTCTCCAACATCATTTCTTCATGTGTCCAGAGAAGACATTGTTCGGACCTTTGTGATGCTTTTCATCATGATTTGTGCTCATTAGGCTCTAGCAGGATTTGATGTGGTGTCAATATGTGATAGTTCAGGTACAGTAACATATCTACAAATAAAACAGGTGTAAAGCTTAAATAGAAATAAAAGGGCTCCAAGTAAAGTAAGTTGGGAACCAAATAATTAAACTTTCACCAGTGACAACACTGACAGTTTTCTGTTGACTTTAGTTCTGTGATGACTGCTACAGTGTAGGAGTCAAAGCATGCTAAATGAACAGGCCTTCTTTCATATTGTCTACAACAAAGATTCACAACGAGTTATGTATTTCAGTGTTTAAAAAAAAAAGCAGTATAGGATATTTTGACGGAAAACAAGACTTACACTTGTCAACAAGATAAGCGTAAAAATAGGATACACTGCTTTGTCCACAGGGGACTCCAAAACCAAAGCAGAGTAAATGTTTCTCACAGGCGCTTCAAGCAATTAATTGCAAGAAAATGCATTTTCAATAAAAACAAAAAACAAAAACAGTTGTGGTTACAGTTTGTACCTTGATCACATGATCATTATTTACAGTTTGAAAGTATGTGTCTAGTTCATGTGATCATGTATGATGACTGCCTTTGAGGATTTGTACCTAGAAGTTTTTGTTAAACCTTTTATTTAAAGGCGCCTTTCAAAGCGTGTAAATTCACCTTACAAAGCAGACATTTAAGTACATTGATAACTTGTAACTTAAAGAATCAAACTTATGGCCCTTGGAAACATAATATCCCATAAAGAATAGATAACTTTGTGGTATAAATACATTTTTTTAGGATTATTGAGTAATAAAAACACTGTCACTCTCAGCTCCCAAAGTTCAATGATATAATGCTGTTTTGTCTTGTTGGAGGGTGTAACTTGCAGGATTCGGGGAGAAGAAAAAGTTAGGGGTTTTCCTCAACAAGACCACAAATAATACATCTCTGAGGGCATTTTGGTCCATTTGATAGACGTCATATTATTGTCCTTAAATATTGCTTAAAGGTTTCTCATAATCGCTTATAATGAAAGGGCAATCAATACTCTGAAGTGACTATGAATCTGAGTGAACATTTTCTGTCATACAGAAATTCATCATCATCTTCTGGTAAGTCTTTGTCATGCACCAACAGATTCTGTGATAAATATTCCCAAAGGTGTCTGAGGGACTTTTAGTTGTAGTACAGCAAGAGCAAGGGTGTGACATGCTACAGATACATCCAAGAACAAAGGTCATAACATCCAGCTTAACATTCAATCTCTCCTCCAGAAAACAGTTTCACACACAACAGTCGAGCTTGAATCATCACATACCCGAAACTGGGAGGTAGACAAAAAGAACTCGTGTAGACTTGAGGACACCAACACGTCAGGAAACAGTTGTTACCACTTCCTTTACCAGAAAGAAGAACTGCCTTCTTGCTTCTACAGAAAGTAAAGAAAAGGTTTCAGCGTGTGCATTTGCATGTGGGTTTTTCTGTAGATATGATGGTCTAGGGCAGCATGCAACACATCCTCATTTGTATCACGAGTTTAAGACTCTTTGTC
The DNA here is from genome assembly GCF_947650265.1 of Symphodus melops. Lineage (NCBI taxonomy): Eukaryota > Metazoa > Chordata > Actinopteri > Labriformes > Labridae > Symphodus > Symphodus melops. The sequence continues at coordinate 16,657,386 of NC_136703.1, forward strand.
TTTTACATCTTATTTTTAACCAAGAGTGAAAGTTACAAGGTAAAAAAAATGTAATGCAACGTAACTGATGTGGTTCACTCTCAGCACACAGCTGCACATCTTATCAGCACTAAAGAGTTAGCAAAGTGCAGATGAACACGTGAGAGTTTTAGGCAGATGGAAGTCCAGAGGAGCTGACCAAAAACAAAAGTTTAATAGTAGGCCTATCTTCACCACATAGTAAAATAACTCAAAATGTTCTGAATATGTGTTTATATAGATATGGAATTGTTGTTTGTTTGTGTGCAACAACTCCAATGATCAGAAGAAGGGTAAGTTATGGGCTAATGGCAAAATGATTTTCCAAAATAGAATAAAACATTCTTTACTGTACAGTTGACCATACATACGTATATGTAGCCCATTTGTAACAAACTAAACACTGAGTGAGGTGAGGAGATGAGAGAAGAGACAGGAGATAAATTGTCTTTCAAACCATCCCCAAATAGGTCAGTCAGCAGGGGTATGTATTCAGAGAATTAGGAGAGCAAAAATGCAAATGTTTCTGGGGCACACAGATGCATAGACACACACGCACGCACACGCACACACACACACACACACACACACACACACACACACACACACACACACGCACACACACACACACACGCACACACGCACACACTCACATACACACACACAATCACACACGCACACATGCATGCGCACGCACACACAAACAGCTGGTAAGCGGCTTATGCTCCAGTGCAACAGCTTTCCCATTAAAACCATTCTCCTCATCTGTTGTTGGAGAAACAAGCCTCCTAGAATTGTGACCACAACCCAAAACCCTCAAACAAAAATCCTTGTACAAGTTTTCTGCCCTGCTGTCACCCATAACTGCCCTGCATTACATTTCTGACTTCAATAATGTTTAACCTTGCTTGTTGTGCTCATTGAAAGAGGTCTGTGTTCTTGATTAATAGGGCCATTAATGAGAGCCTTTAGGCCTCTGATAGAGGTCAGTCAGACATGTTACTGTTGCACTGCAACCTTGCAGCTATGCAGGAAAATAACAATATTGAACTAAATGCAGTGGAGATAACTGTGAAACAGATGTGTATACACCCCGAAAGGCAAAACCACACAGACAAGACAGTGAGAAAGAAACACTTTAATTCACATACTTAACTCATTAAAACAAATACTCAAGATTTATTGGAAAGAAAAATGTCACACATTCTCAGCATGTTGTCTGTCCAGCAGTAAACATAGTACCCACCCTGTTTTACTTTGTTTGAGATGTACAGCATTTAAGTTTGACAGGAGAAGCAGTCAGCAGTTTGCTCTCCGTATCTGCATCACTGCTCACGACTCCTCAGAGACAGCTGCATTCATATTAATCATTTTGACATCCGGTGTTGACTTGCCGAATAAAGAAGTTGTTTTTCATATCATCCATTAATAACTGTCCTTTCTCTATTGTTTTGGTAAATTGACCTCAGTAAATGTATACAGACAGAACTGAGGAAACAAGCATGAGGACCACAGACACAAAGGTGGGAGGCTAAATAAAACTGAATGTAATCAAGATGGAGAGAAATGGACCTTAGGCAGCTACAAAATGTTTTCTAAATGTATTCCACTCCTTCTTTTATGCGCACACACACACCCCCACACACCCACCTACACACACACACACACACACACACACACACACACACATCTAAGAGTTGTACCCAACCCTTTCAGAAGAAAAACTGCCAGAACCTTAGCTGTATGATGAAAAATGAATGTCCAGAAACTTTTCACGCAAGGGTGTGGTGACAAATGCTTTTGGTCTTTTTGTCTCTCAAAGAACAGAACTATTGAAGGATTATATTTTATTAAATTCCTGCCATTTTTGGGGTCACTCCTAAACATGTTGCACACCATCTTATCCCTATTTTGACTTTGTGAAAGTTCCAAAACATTTGAAACTTGCCAGAGTCATTCCACCATACATCTAAGGGATCCAATTGGTAAAAGGACATTTTATTATATGTATTTGAATCAAATAGTTTAAAGAAGAAAAAAAAAACAAGCACATGAACAGCTACACTTGTGTAATTGGTTTGTTATATGAAATGCTGTTTTAAAAACAATTAGATGAGACGGAAATTGTTATATTCTTTGACATGAAACTTTTCTTGAGGAAAAAATGTTTACTCTTTGTTTATGGATACATATAGTAAGTAGCCCATATGTATAGAGAATATATATACTATGACTTGTAGTGTTGTCTGTTTGAAACAGCAGGAATGAGTCAACCATGTAGTGACCTGCTTTATGTTAAGAATCGTGTCGGCAGTCATCATAGTGTAACTAGTTTCAGTTCAGTTCTGAACATGTCTATGTTGCTGCACTCAGAGAACTTTCTTTAAGGTACAGTGGTTGAAGTTCTAATTGACTTGCGATAGAAATGTTATCATGCAGAACACTCGCAAGTCGATGAAATGAAATTCTTGACCCCGGGGATGACCATCAACATAAAAAAACCCTCAAAGGATTCAGTAAAATATCCTGAGACATGGAATAAGGATTTCCCAAAAAAACGTGTCACAAACAATAAGCTTCTTTTCAGGGGAAATACATTTTGAAATACTGTCAAAAGTGTGATTTTTAAGATAAGACTGTCAACATGTGGATTTTTTTCCCTTGGACTTTCCTGGAAACGCAACAACATAAAAGGAATCACAAACAGATGTAGATATACCCAGTTTATGCATGCAAATGGAGAAATTACAATTGTGTGATGATTCGGCCTTGTATTGCACACATTAATATTGCACTGTTTAAATTATATTTTGCACTCTTTGATCATTTATATCATAATTTCTAAGGATGTTTATGTTCATGGAAGAAACCTTCTCATTTGTGACAATTTTAGTGCCTCCTATGGACACATTAGAGTATCTAGTTCACATGTTGAAAACTGAAAGTGACCATGAAATCAAGAGAGGAACCACTACTACAATACAATGACCCTAGATGACCAGCAGTAATGCAGACAGGAACCTAGTTGCACACATATACAGTATATTATACAGGATTTTTAATCCTCTTTCATTCTATCAGTTTATTAGATCCAATAACTGCTGGCATTAGCTTTCAGCAGTATTGATATCCCACGTGTAAAGCTGTAGTGAGTGAGTAAATGTCCATGTACTGTATGTCCCTGTCTGTGATAGTACTTTCACTTCTTCTCAAAGAATGTATCTGTAGTCCAAAGATGTTTCATGAAGGAGAATAAAAGAGAAATAAAGGCAGACAGAAACTCATGAACGTCTTGTTTAACAGCATGGTACTGTATGAATCACAACATCCGTTTTATTGATGATATGCTTGAGTGCGTTTTCACTGTGCACAATCCATGTTTAAAAAACCTTCAATGCTGACTCTGCTCACTTACAGTACAACAAGAATGAATCCTGGAGCATAAAAATGGGGGACAGGGGCAATATTTCATAGCACAGGTACATAAATATGAGCGTTTACATGCACAAATGATCCAATGACAACTTCCTTTTTTTGCTACTTTTGCTTAAAGGCTGGTGCTGATAGGAGCAGGGCACAGGGGGCAAGGCAGAATAAACAGTTTTACAGTACAGTACTTAGTTTCCATCACATCAACATGGGGAGGGAAGCAGGGAATCAGTTGCTATGCAGAAATAGAGAGAGAATAACATGGAAGAGATTTATTCAGCTTGTGCACAAGTGGAAATATTGAGCAACTGAACCTGGGTCACATCCCATCCTGACTGTGGACGATTCACAATAATGAAAGAGAAGAACTATGCTGGATGAGTCTCAGATTAAAGGTCTCAGAAGTCCAAAGACAAGGATGGAAGCGAGTTATTACCAATAAAGAGGAATAATATGGGAGCTGACAGTCGGAGCATCAGGTGGCCAGCCACAAGCTTACACATCTGTGTCTTTTTAAGTTAAAATGTCTTTTTTTCCTTACATCACACTATAGTATACATACTGTACAATACCCACCGAATTATGTTCCACAGGAGGAGAGAGAACAGAGAGGTGGCACAGGTTTTTCTTACACTAACATTCAATACTTAATAAACACAGGAGGGCACTCACGCTCAAACTCAAACACACACACACACACACTCACTTTCGCACAAATGGAAAAAAAAACGGACACATAAGATTTAATGCTTCACAAAACAGCCTCATCATGTACAGGAAACTTCGTCTTTAAAAAAAAACGTCTTTACTATATTACAAATAAAACATTAAGCCGTCTCCTGTTGTTGAAAACAGTGAGGGTAATAAAATCATCCTAACCACACAAACAAATAATGGTTATTTAACTGTAAAGTCATTCTTATTTTTGAGTTTGAGAAAGACAGAAAGATGAAAATGAAGAAGAAGAAGAAGAAGAAGTATCTGTGTGATCATGGCGAGAAGATTGAAGTGGCATAGGAAGGACTTGAGTGGTCCTTTGGAAGGGACAAAACCAAACTAAACAAAAAAAGTGCCAAGGTAAAGTGAATTCAAGTAATGTGTGCTTTGTACACAGGAGAGAGAGGGAAAGAGGGAGAAAGGATGGAAGGGAGTCCTGTGGCTCCAACATGGCCATTACTACTGGCTCTTCCTGTGTTCACTCAGGCTGTTCGATGCCTCTGTTGGCGTCTCTCCGCGGGCGGCCTTGGACAGAACATCCGCCCACTTGGCCTGCAGTTCTGCATCCTGGGCACTTAAGAGCAAAGTTTGCTGCGTGTGGCTGAGCTGCACTGTGTGTTTGAGCTCTGACTTGTCACCCGCTGATGGCTGCACCACGGTCACCTCGAAACCAGGAAGAGGCACCGCTCGTGCACCCTTGGAGTCCTGCAGAAATAAATAATCAAATAGTCAATAACAGGAACAGATTTAGTAGTAGAGGGAAAAAAACTGTCAAAAGCAGTATGTAACAGCTTGTCTTTTCCGCTGTATATGTAGTAAACCCTATCCTCCTCTCTCCCTTCCCCCTCTTTCCCCTGTATAATCAGGAAAAGCTCATCCAACTCCCTTTTAATCCTAATCTTTGGAATGGCAGCATTCTGCAGCAGGATTGGGATATTAGTCTTGGAAATGAAACCCGGAGAGGTTTTATCAGGCTGACTTTCCTTCGCCACGCCATCCATGATGAATCACAGCATAAAGCTTTCCAAACGTGATTGCTTTGGGAATCACCCCCCCCTTCAGAAAAGCATGTAAACAACTGGTAAAAATGTATCTATGAAGGATGTTCTTGGTAGATTAAATCCTACATTCAGAGTCAAGGTTTCAAGGAACTACTGGAAATCCAGAATGCTTTTGTATGATCAGTGCAAGCTAAGAGCGAGTCACACAGTCAGGCAGCGCTACCTGAGGTCGCATTCAGGACAAACAAATCCCTCTGGCCCACGTCTACAGCACAAACAGCGAGGCACAGCAGGATCAGATGGATGTGACTAACACATACTCACTGATGTGCACAGGCTTGACACTGTACAGAGGGCATGCTTTAAAAAAAGAGGAAGTACGGTACACAGGACATTAAGAGTAGTCAGACGTGTGTAGCAAGAGGATTAACTGATATACACCAGTGACTATGAGTCCACATGGAGCAACGTGTACAAAGTCTACTGTGCTTTATTTGTCAAATGCTTTGTTTAACGAGGACAAAGACTTACAGTAATGTGTGTATTTTACTTCATGATTATGTGAGCAGAACAATGGTAAAGGGACAATAAACAGCTGGATTATCACACACACACACACACACACACACACACACACACACACAGTGTGCTTGTGTGCACAACTCTTACCTGTCCATTGCTCTGCATGTACAGCACCAGTGGCTCAGCCTTGGTGATGGCTAACCACATCTTGGTCCAGTTCTTTCCTTTCTCCTGCACTTGAAGGTGGCCACATAGCAGGCAGTTCTCCCCTGTTAGAGACGTCTGCCTCTAAAATGATAGAATCACATGCAAATATTTGTAAATAAGCAGATGATTGTCATAAATATGGTATTCATGTCGATAAAGATGCAATTTAGGGCTGATATAACAGAAAGCACCTGACTGAGGACTGAATATATAATATTGAATATCAATTAATTTTCCTATGTAAATCATGTGGTTTCACAACTGTTTCAAGGGGGGTGTATAAATGTGTATAAAAGTTTATCATTGTAATTATTTAGTTGGAATAGCTTGTAATCTATATTGATCTGATAAAATATTACATAATGGCAATGTAGGGCACAATGAGATTTGTCCATGGACAGGTGTCCAAGATCCTGCTGCCCTTTGTGTCAACCATGTGTGGCCTACACTGCCCCCATGTGGTGACAAAGCTAAATGCAACTGAGCGTTTTCTATTTTTCTTGCAAAGAATTTCTGATTCTGACTGAACTGCCATTAGATAAGATAATATTGTATTGATAGTCAGAGGGGGAATTCACGTATCAAGCAGAAACTGAAGTATAATGCACATGCAGCATTTTTTTCTATTACTGTTTTTAAGTGGGGGTTTTTGTCCGTCTCACCTCAGGCACAGCTTTCTTTTTCGATTCACTAACGCCCAGATTCTCCAGGCTGAGGCTGGCTTCGAAACACTCCGGACACACTCGGCTTGTTTTGTTATCCAAAGTCTTCGAACACTTTGCACAGATGGCCTGCAGAAGGACAAAGAGAGAAAAAGAGAAAAAGTGATGAAAGGCTGCGAGGTTGTTATCTGTTAATTGTCCGAAATAAATGTTCCACTGGTTCCCAGACTTCTCCCTCCACCTCTTCATCATTTCTACATGCAACCAAACAGTTTCCAGATTTCCCCTCTTCCATCTGTGCTCACCGCTCCACAGGCCTTGCAGTGGTGTTTGCGCTTAGTGAAGTTGAAGCTCTCATTGCAGCCTTTACACGTTTGCTTCTCTTTTTCCTTTTTCCTGGAACTTTTCTGTAAAATACACATGTAAGAAAACAGTCATGAGTCAAGGTCTATGGGCTGCTCACTTTCAGCACAAATAAACCAAAGGAATGTCCGAGGGCTCATCTTTCTTTATCCTTTGTTTGTCTGACTGTCTGTCTTCCATTTCGACTTTCCAATAACAATGACAAAGACAGAGAGACACCCACACAGACACACTATACTTCTAAAAGACAACTGTATCCACAGCTGTCTGATTGAGATTTTAAATGCACCGTGGGACAAAGAGGGAGTTTTGTTTCTTTCTTTAAACATTAACATGACAGCTTCTGGCTTTCCTTTTGAGGATGAGAGAAGCAGATGGATCCATTACTATTGTGAACCATTATCATCAGTACAGACAGCCAACCTGCAGACCTCTTTACCTTTCAGAATTTCTACAAAAACATCTGTCACACAGCACAGCCACTGAAAGGGCTCACTTTGCTTCCAGGAATTTTAACAGAAACTGAAACAATGGAAAATTCATTTCTAAAATTGCTTTTTTTTTTTCATTTCTAAAAACACTTTTCATCAAAAGCTGTTTTACTTTAGTCGGAGTACGGTGCTCTGCATTTCTGCAGATTATTGTTGCAGTTTCAGCTCTCTGATTTATTGAAACCTCTTCCAACCCAAGCTTCACCCATAAAGTTGTTTGCACTTTATCAGCTTAATGCTAATCTCACAGTTCAGACAGAAAGTTGCAGCTTTCTTGTGATGTGACAGCATATATTATAGGTTTATTTGCTTATGTGTTTATTCATTTCAAACAGGGTCGGTGAACATGGAAATGTTAACATGCTATAAGGCCTCTGTTGTCCCTGAGAAGGTTGGTTGCACACACATACACATAACCTCACAGAACACAGACAACAACAAGCAGAAACCAAATACCAACATAAACTGTACATTAGTTGACGAAGACATACACACAACTATGCAAAAGGTGGCTATTCAGTTATGCTGAAAACAAACCAGGAGTAAGGCAACCATCAGAGTTAAAGTACTAAAGACATGGGCCGTTATCGCACCTAAAAGGGAAAAGATTTTTGAAGTTGTTGACTTAATCCTACTATGTTGTATTTAATCATCCACATAATTGAAGCCCTCATTTTATAAATCAGTAGCGTGTTAGTAATAAAATATTATCTTACTCTTTCATGCAGTCTTTCGCCATCTGAGTCGATTGATGTGTTGCACCAGGGACCCTGAGGAAGAAACAAAAACTTCATGAGCACTAACAGCTTCTGCTTGCAGTTGCCTATCTCTACCACTAGGTGTCATTCTAAATCTGATCCTCTGGCTTGTGTGAAGTGACATTTAGGCTGTGTCCAACTCCAGCCAGCCCAAAGTGGGTCAAAGCAGATCCATAAGAGTTTTGTATACACTTTGACTCGGGCTTTCCCTATTAGGTCATGAGAAGGTTCTGGGATAAGAGACTTACAGGCGCTACATGTTTCAACTGTCAGGAATGGAAAGAAAGAGCTTCTTTATGTGTCTGATACTACTACATCCATAGACGGGAGAGCTGTTCAGGCGGACAAAGACCAGACTATGACAGACTTGTCTGGGTTACCACAAGTCTCCCATGATTCATTGCAGCAGATGACTTCCTAATTAAATGATCAATGAAGTGACTGATTAAGGGAGAGGGAGACTTACCGGTGACTCAGGGATGTGGTCATCTTCCCGAGAGAAGGAGCTGTTGAAAGCTTTATTGAATGTTTCACTGTTTTGTTTGTGCCGTTCAATAGTAGCCAGAATCACCTAAGAGTCAAAGAAGTAAAAGGGGGGGAGAGAGAGAGCCATAGTTGGAAAAGACAGACAGAATGAAATAGATTGATTAAATTGATTAGTGATCGGACACACCAGTATTTAAATGAATTACTTTTTTGGGCTTTATATTTTTAAACTACATTCTTACAGCCTCTGGTTTATCCAGAGTCTATTACTTAACTTTAGAATAAAATTGCACAAATTAAACTGAGTCGAAGCGAGGTTCATAGCTGTAGACCCGTCCCTTCTCTTGTCTAAATGCGGCCTTTTTTAATTCAGCCCGTCCCTCATGCTTTTAGTGTCAAAACACAACATAACATCTCTCATGCACTTCCCCACCCTCTCCTCAATGTTTTAATCAGCTTTCCTCTGCTGTGGTGGACTAAATGAGCAATAATGAGGAGCTTTATTCGAGAATTTAATTCCCAAACAACCTGAATGAGTGTGGGGAGGAAATCTTTGTTAATTCCATTTTCTAATAAAGCAGAACTACCAAAGGAGCAGGCTAATAATGCTGAATGTGGACTTGAGAGAATAAGGTGACTTCATGTGTGCTGGTGCTTGGTACTTGCCTGTATCCAGTCTTCCTTCTCCTCAGCGGTCCTGTAAAACAGCCACAAAAAAAACAAACATTATGTTGTATTCATTGTTACATTAACTAAAAAAAAAAAAAAAAGAATAAATACATTAAATAGTTTCAAATATTCACATCAATGGTTGTAAAAGCTAACAGGAGCTAGCTTGCTGCTGACAGCAGCAAGCTTGCCTGACATGCTAACAATTTAAGGAGGGACTTTCTTAAGTGCTGGTCAATGGTTGAGGATACGTTGTTGTATAAAGAGTAATTTGTACAGTGTTTAGATTTTCAGACATGTGTATCAATGAAAGACAGACACCTGCACATGCTACAGTGTCACAAGCTAACTTGAGCTAGACATTAGGTCTTTGCTTGTTCATTGGCTGGCTTGCAGTTGCTGTCATCTAATATTACCTTTTTAAAGAAAATACTTAGAATCAAAGTAACACTGCCAAAAGTATCATATTTTGAATGGTTTATCAAGGATAAAAAACAGTTGTTGAATAAGAGAATTTTGAAAGAAGATGTCTACATTAAAAAAGGCTATTATTAATTTGCCTATTCTAGCTTAATTAATTTCACAACACACTTCATAAATTTTATAGCTATGTTTATCTACTTGTTTACTAGCTAAATATATCCAATAACAATCAAATTTCCATTTTAATTAACTTCAAAATGAGTTTCCCTGTCAGTTCAAAACATGTATTTACCTAGCCTGCAGCTCCAGTGAACGCTGCTTGCCAATGATGGCAAATGTGTGAGGAAGGTTCTGCTTCACATTTTCCTGCACCTAAGGTCAAGAAACAGAGAATAGTAAATGTGTATCCATCAATAAAAAAGGCAGAGGAGTCACGAAAAGATATCTAGCAGAACAAAAGGAGCAGCAGATGTGTACCTCCATGCCAGCGATGTCAATCCTCTCTCTTACACTGAACTTCTGTCCCATCAGTCTGAGTTTAGGCACACAGTATAGCACCATATTGTTGAACTAGATCAAAGACAGAAGAAAAATTGATCAAACATAAAAATCCCCTCCAGAAGAATGAGCTTGTAATTAACTAATTGAACACCTTAATGCTCTTACCAAGTAGAGGTATCGGTCTTGTGCTGTTCCGTTTTTGGCTGACATCTTCTTGATATGTCCTTCTTTGATGAGCTCATTAGCTGGGTTTACTATGTCTTCCTCTCCTCCAAGCCTCTCATAAACCTCCAGCAGCTTGTGCATTTTCTCCTGGACACAAAAGCACAACAGACAGATGAGAAAACAAGGTGTAGAAAATACACTAAAAAGAAGAGGCTATGAACCAAACTCCATTAGGGGTGGTGGTTTTTATTATCAGCTTCTTAAGCCACTCATTCATCCATCCATAGGTTTTCAACCAAAGGAAAGAGAAGATATCATATTTCTTCATTGATTCAGAAACACATTTGTCTGCTAATGATGTTTCAAGGTTGTGAGAAATATAAGTAGCATGGCCAGACACAGGAAAGCGATGTAGAGGATGATTGTTAAAAAAGAGTCAGGCTTCCTCAAGCTGCGAAACCCAAGGCAGGAAACAGCAACATCCTGTCTGTACTAATTCAACATGTCGACTCCTCCAGACAAACTCTTGCAATGTTGCTGACTGACAGAACAGCATCACACACTCTTGGGTAATGCATTAGCAAGTTCTTGCACAGCTTGATGAGACAGAAAAACAGTGAAGGAAAGAGGTGACAACAAAAAGAAAATGGATGAGTGAAGTTAATAGGTCTTATTAGGTCTTACCATTTTCCTGATTGCTGCATTGGAATGGTTAGCTGCAGTAGAAATAAGTTCCAGTGCCTCTGTAATAAGAATTAAAAAATGGAAAGGTTAACATGTTAGCTTAACATAGTTTGAGTTAAACAGGACTTGACTCTGATATCATGATGAAGTATATCATCTATTATCGTAAAGCATTGTGTAGTAATATTAGAGTCAGACTTTATTCTCTTCTTTTTTTTTTTTTACACATAACAAAACTGCCACAGTTTTAACACAAGCTGTATGATACAAATGTACCACAAATTTCTCATCATTTGAACACACACTGACTGCATTAGGCTGGCTGCTAGCCAATTGAGAGCCAATGCCTGGGAGCACCTGAGTCAGCCATCTTAATCATGACCTACATAAACAGTAGAGACACACAGCCACAGGAAATGAGGCCAAAATAACTGTGATTAACTGCACGTCAGCTGGAAAGGGAGGAGTGAAAGTCCTCCCATGGACTCCAACAACAGTGCAGTGAGGTTACATTCTCCAGGAAACGGACACAAGGAAGTGGGAGGAAAAGGTCATCATGTAAAATGTATGTGGTCCTGAAGACTGATGCACTACTAAAGTAAAGTGTGCTATCTGCCCTTACAAGGCAGCAGATGAAGAAAGGGACTACTGTATTTCAAGATACGGTCTAATGTGAGCGTGGCATACCAACAACTGTGTAACAAGATGTCCTGGAGCTGCTCAGAGTCCTGACATTACACCAGTAAGAGATTTCATACAACTGGTTATCCTAAATACGGACCAAGATAAAGGGGAAAAAATCTACCCAAAAGATTGTGTGAAGAAATTCTGTTTAAAAAAATAAAAAATCTCTAAAACTATAGATTTGTTAAAATGGATGATATCAATTAAGGTATTTTTAGTTTATTAGCTTGTATAAAATTCCCTGAGTTTTAAAGGTCAGCTAAGCCCCCGATCACATATAACACTGTGTGTATGAACAGCTGTTTGTTCCCCACTCTCCCTGACTCCTCACATGACATGTTCTTAAATGTTCTGTCTGGTAGAATCCAGCTAATGGTCTAATAACCTTCCAGGTATTATGAAAATAAAGCCGTTGTTGTTTCTGGTAACACATCTCTTCTCTCTCTACAAGTTTTTCTTGACAGTATTGAAGTGTTAAATGATATTAGGTTTTACAAAGATTTATAAATCCAAAAGTCTGACAAAGAAGTAAAGAATCCTTGTATCATGAAATCACATTAACCTGGCCCTAAAAAATATTTTAGCTTTATCATGTAAAAGTAAAGAGCAGCAAGACGCAAAACCCATAGAGGACAAAGGTTTTCAAGCAAATGCGTTCTCTTTCAGCAAAGTAGATCTTTTTTTTTTAGCTTTTATGAATGGTAACAGACTTGTAAAAAATAAATGATTTTTTTTCTTTATAGAAGGAGATATTCTCTCTAAGTACATAAAACCATTAACTCTGTACTGAACGGTGCAAAAAGAGTAAGAACCTTAGTGATCAAACTCATTACAGGTTAAAATTGAGATGCACGGGGGAAGTAGAAGAAAAAACAGGTCAACAGGAAGCCAAAAAAGTGTAACTGCAGATTTCTTTTGAACCCAAAGTGAATCTGATATGATTATCCAGTGTCTGTGTGTAATAGTAGAAATTAAGAACTGGTTTAATGTCTCACTCTCTGCATCTTTTCGGTCCAGAGCGTCTTCAGGCAGCTTCTTCAGGTAGTCTTTGAGCAACAGCTCGTAGCGAGGAATCCTTTGGACTGGCTCAAGCATGTGGTGTTGCAACGTCAGATTCCCACAAACATCCTGTTTCTGTTGCAGCAAATACAAAAACAAAGGCTCAATAACAGTTTATGTCGTGTGAAGTTTAGAGATTGCATAAAGTTGATGGAAAGTCTGCTATTCAAATGGTTTTCTATCAGAGAGAACAAGGAGTTATCAGTTCACAGGTAAATGTGTACCTGTATATTCTGAACGACACTCTTGAACTGTGACGACCGCTGTGTCCAGGTGTTGACCAAGTCCATGGCTCGGTCAAAGTTCTTCACATATTCTCCATACATCTTCATAAACGGAGCCAGTTTCTGGAGGATGTCTCCAATACGAGGGGTCGAGTCCCTAAAGAAACACACACAAAACAAACAGATGAATACCATTGGCCAATTCACAAAACCTTCTAAGAACATGGTACTCATAACTGTGGTTCTATTTGTTGAGGACAGCTGTGTAGTGCTGAAAAAAGGTCATTTTAGGGCCAGGCACATGCACACATGACAAAAAAGGGGATTGAGCGCCTTCCATTTTGTAATCTTTAGAGAAAGTTCTAGATAGATACTTTCAATTTAGCATTAGTAATGTTACCCAAGGTATGTTTAGCTGTGTGTGTGATAACAAATTAAAGGAAGAAAGTAAGGAGTATCATGATGCCTTGAATTTCCCTCGGGATCAATACAGTTTCACAGTACATCATGTACAACTGCATGTTGTTTTGTGGAGGCAATTCTTTAAAAACCTTTTTGTATTTTTTTTTTTTTTAACTTACTCCATGTGTTTTCTTACAAATGTAAGAAAACACATGGAGTAAGTTAAGGTAAGTAAGTCCAAAAGCAATTGTCTTGAACTACTGATGTTTCCTATCTTTTTTTGCAGCTATAATGTGAAATAAAAGTAAAAATTCATTTCACGGATCAAGCATTGCAGATAGTCTAATTACATTTAAATCTTTGTAAACGGACAAGAGCTTTTAAAGCACATTTCTAGTCTTCTGACTGCTCAAAGAGTTTTGACACCGAAGATCACACATACACATTCAAACCCATCCACACACTGATGGGAGAGGTTGTTATGTGAAGTGCCCCTCATTATAAACTCATCCATTCATACAAGAAAGCAGGAGCAACTTGAGGTTATTATGTTATTATGCCAATGATGGCTGACATTGGTAAAACAAGTTCATCCTGATGTCACCAATGTCACGTTGTTTCCCAGCCTTACAGCCTCCACCAACAGACCTCAAACCATCTCTAAAATGACAACACACTGACGCTTTCGTAAGCTGTTCAACTGCCAAGTGTTTATTTCTCACCATTCTCCAGTAATTCGCGTCTTGAGCTCAGGGAGCAGAAACTTGTCGTGGAAGCAGTAGATGGAGGAGATGTTGGAGAAGATCCCTGTAATGACGTCCTGAGGGATTCCAGCTTCTGTTAGCTTAGTGCAAAATACCTGCAGAGAGAAAAACAAAATATATTTAAACAAAAGAAATAATGACTCTGTTTCCAAAATCTTCTAAAATACATTTCATTTACGATGCAGTCAAGTAAATGTAAACATTTACATCAGCTATGGCTTCTCATGTGGGTCTAGCAGAAGCACCATCGTCATTTATTTGGTTTTGATTGTAAAAATCCAAACCAAACTAATCAGCAACTGCCATGCTGAAACAATATCATGACCCTGGGAAATAAGCTGCAACTAATGACTTCTTTTACTCCAACCTAAATTGTTATCTCTAATAAAAGTCTTTTTCAATTTAAATCACATTAAAAAAAAACAATCAGAGCAAAATGTGATGACAGCTTGTTGTAGTTTTAAACTGAGAAATATTCAACTTAAAATGTTGTTAAACAATAAAAGTCAGGATTCTTAGAAGCTCAAATTAGTATTATTTTCAGAACTCCAGCTTGATAAAAGACTTAAGGGGGCACTTTACAAATGTTTTAAGTAAAATGATTTGGCTCGTCGTGGCTTTAGTTAGCATGTGAGACCTTAGTAAATTATGTTGAGGGCTTCTCACATTTTGAGAAAATCCCTCTGATGATGATCTAATGAAGTGATTAATGTCATCTCTGACTGAAACAAAAACAGAGGGTCTGTGTTGCATACTAGGTGAGTAGTTGGAAAGATGGCGCACATAGGCTCCCATGAAGGATAATTTGTGCGGAAACGTAATTTAAAAAAAAAAAAAAAAAAAACCCTGACTGAAACCAGAAACTAAATGTAAGGAGATCTGTGTGTTTTTTTCGACATGAGTCCCACAATTTACAGAAACGCAATTTCAATCACAGAAGAACCCTTTTAAAAATTGGATCATCTATCTAAGTCATTGATTCAATTTAAAACTATCACAATAAATTAAATGAGTTATTAAATCAGTACTCATAAGTAAATAACAGAGGGGGAACTTGTATTTAATCTGATCGTAACACTTGCATGGTTCAGCTTTGACGTCAATAATGCATCACAACTTCTGTAATAACTTGCTTCACTCATCACTTCTTTTATCTTTGGCTTTCTGTCACTCACTGCAACAGACTGGCACGATTGTTACCAAGGTAACCCATGTCGTGTGAGAACAGAGAAACAAAAACAGGAAGTGAACTGTGAGGGTTTTCAGCCCGCTATAGCTCATAAACCATAACTTCTTTGTGATAGCGCATCTTTCATACCACACAATATTCTCAACAAAGATGGCTCAGACTGAACCACCACAAATAAATTCTCCTGTCAGACACAAGTGAGCAAAGAAACAGACTGAAATAACAACAATAATCCATTTACATAAAAGAGATAATCCGCCGACTAAACAGGATTGAGGAGAAGGTTAGGAAGTCAGAGCTCAATCAGGGTGTAATGCATTATCAATAGAGGAGTTTAACTGGTCAATCTATTCATTCATCAATGCAAATGAGGAACAGTTTGATGATAATCAAGAAAATTTTAAAACATATTGAGAGTAAGAAATCATTTTCATTTCATTTTTTTTTTTTTTGCAAATCTAATTGTTTAATTATCTTTATTTAATAATTAATGAATATCTTGGGTTTGTGGCTGTTCTTCTCACTAAACAAAAGAATATTTCTTCATATTTTATAAATGATTAAGTGAAGTGGTTGTAGTATGATTTAAATGTGTGATTGCAGGATATATTAGGAGTAAAATCCATTTAAACAGCAAAGTATGGGTCATATCATTGAGCCCAGATAGAGCTAATTATAAACCAGGCTGGGAGTCATAAAACACAGACCTTTAATCCACAGGATTTATATACAAGTAGTCTAACTGTGAGGGACAGTGCAACACACACACACACACACACACACACACACACACACACACACACACACACACACACACACACACACACACACACACACACACACACACACACACACACACACACACACACACACACACACACACACACACACACACACACACACACACACACACACACACACACACACACACACACACACAGGTGTTGGAAGACAAAGCTGTAGCCTATGTATTCTCTATGTGTATGAATATAAAATGCACAGACACACTCCCTCACACCGAGTAATCCTGTCAACTAGAGGAAGCTGGTTGTCTGGTACATAACAGAGCCACACTTTAAATCCATCTCAGCCCTGAGCTCAATCACTAAATCCACTGGCACACACGCCAGATTGAAATTGGAGCCAGAGTCACAATGACAAAAAGGAAACTAAGATTTGAAAATGTTACCTGGTCAAGGAGGTTGAGTCTTTTTACGTAGGCCTCTTCAGTCTGGAGAAGCTCTTTGGCGATGTTGAGGAGCTTCTGAGCCTCTGAGCACTGAGGGAAACAGACAGACGTCAAGAATTTACTAATGCATATAATTTGAACATGCAAACAGAACCTCCCACATAAAGCAAAGGAATGGGATTCATTTCTGGATGCAAGGATATTAAGATTTTTTTTATGATAGCCACAAAATCACTCCTTGAAAAAACAACATAATTAAGACAATAAAAAATAATCTTACTAGTCAAGAGTGATCTGCGTAGAAATATGTAATGTATAGCTTGTCTGGGACACTTTTCTTTCACATAGATATTTCTTGTTCTTTCTTTCTTCTTTCTGTGTTTGCGGTGGCCTGTGTGAGCTGTGTCTAAGCTGCTGTGTGGACTCTATTTATAGACATATTTGTGCAAAACAACACTCCATATCGGTCAAATGCTATAGCTGTTGTTTTCGTTGTTAGCTCAACTATTAATCCTCATTGGCTGGAAGGCTGCCCTCCGTTTCATAAGGAGGATTAAGAAGGTCATGATGTGCCTTCAAGTAAAGATCCCACCGTGGATGACTGAGATAATATATAAATGTATTGCTGAAATCTTTTGTGTTGACCTCTCTGTGCTGAGTGCAAAACAACATGTTATTTTCTTCCTACTTATTTCTTTTACAGTTTAATTTTAGTTATCTATTTTGCTTGTTCGTTAATAATGTTGTTTTTACATTATTTAAACTGGAATTCTTTGCAGCTAACACCTATGTATTGGTTTTATTCCCTCTGTCAACATTGATGCTTTAACTGTTTATACCTTTTATATGGGATGGATTCAAATAAACAGCTTATTAAAAGGACCACTTTGATTGTGTCTCTAGGTAACACTTTTTTACATTTAAACACACTAATAAATCTTAATTTTCAGACAGATAATCAATGCTACACTGCCAGATGTTTTCGGATAAGGCAGAATATATCAAATGTGTTTGCTGTCAACCAATCCTTGAAAATGCTACTGTTTATCACTCAATTATTTCTTAAGGGTCATTTTTATGAAGGTAGATGACATCCAGTAGGACTGTTAGAGTCACTGCTGTGCTTTTTATATTTATTAAATAGAGCTTGGAGGTGTCTGGAAATATGCTATGTCAGATTGTATCTACAACGACAATACTTTACGAGATTTTTGTTGAGAATAAAGATAAAGAATACATATAAAGAATCAGCAGTTTTGACAGCTGAATCAAACAACAGAAGCTGCTGACCACGACAAGTTCAGCATATGCACAGACTTTCACCAAGATCTATATTAGTCACTGGTTAAGTTCAGCAGCAATAGTCACATATGAACTGATGTGATGAAAATGAAGATACTTTTGTTTGCTTTTTTGTGAGCTATGGTTAAAAACATGTGAAGTTAAATGAAATAATAATGGTGCATGTTCTGATTACTAAAAAAGTTAAAACAACAAAACAGAACACAAATCAGGATCCCTAAGCATGAAAACTATTGCTAAATGTTGGTTTCACAAGAGCTGTGTCTCAAACACACACACACACCTACACACACACACACACACACACACACACACACACACACACACACACACACACACACACACACACACACATTACCTAAAGCTAGCAAATCTTAGCATGCTAACAAAAAATGAAACTCGAAGATTTTCATTGTTTGCAAAGTGGATGAAAGACAAAGTCAGCACAAACACTGAAAGTTCACTCTCCTATCCTCTTGCACTGCACATCACTAAAGAACTCACATCCACAGTGATAAAAATGTCATCATTTGGCCATCAGCATGTGAGCTGTGTCACCAATTTTCACATTCATAGAAGCAGTCACATAACACTTTACACACCCTTCCTCTGCACGACAGTGTCTGGATCAGGAAACACTGCAGAGTGCAGATACCTTTACCCAGAAGACTGTGGGTGTGTGCGGTCAGAAGAGGCCGCGGTAGTTTGCACTTTGTGCTCTGACGTGACTTTTGGATGTGTGTAGTAGCATAAAAACACCATCACGGGTTGATTTTTATTACTCTCAGCTGCCTTGAGGTTCTGTCTAACATTTACTGAGTATGTCTTTAGAGTCCCTCCTACTTGAAATTCTGTTCAAAACTTTTTCATCTTTTTGTCATGACCTCCCGAGTTCTTTCATCTTGTAAGCCAAAACATCTCATGACTAAGAAACATTGGCTTTCTGAAGGTATCACTGACAGCACATGAAGGTCATTAGAAAGAGTTTGTGTACTCTTATAAGTTTTCAGGGTTGTTTACAATCAATGGTCAAATTGAAGGACATGAGGAAAGAGAAACTTGAGCTCAGCTGTCAGGAATAAACAAGTCTTTGGATCATTTTATCTAACAGCCATCAGAAGCTCCTGTTACAGCTTTTAAGCAGGTATTTGTTCTTTTATGAAACTGCAGAAGTGATATAAGATAAAGTCCTTTATTTGTGACTGGCAAACTGAGACTGTAACAGAGTCTAAGGTTTCATGTGGAAGTGTTCTTTGAAACTGTTCGCCCAGGCTGAGATAATTATAGACACAAGCTACTTTTTTCCACATCATGAAAGGCAGACTGACTCTCTGAGATTAAGCTTTTCACTTCGCAGGTTATGCTCAATTTCACATTCCTGAAAATCATGATGTAACATTTAACATTAATTAAAAAGGGCCAGAGTGTTATAAACATTGAAGCCCGCTTAAGATTTAAATTGTGACCGTCCCTTTTTACGACATGATGGGGTCGAAGCGTGCAAGGTACTCACTTTGTGCACCTCCGGTTGTGTGTCTGTCAGATAGCCAGTCTGTGTATCCGTCAGAGAGTGTATTTCTCCACTACTTCCTTCATCCAAGTCACTGTCCTCATCCTGTGTTGAGTCTCTCTTGTTGCTCAGGGTAACACAGCAGGACACACTCTCCGTTTCTGTGACGCTGTCGTAATGATCCTCCTCGTCGATGGCATCCTCGTTGGGGAACACCTCGCCCTCTACGGTGCAAGACGGACTGTCGATGCCACTGTCCCGGTTAGGAATCTTCCCATTTTGCTCCGAGGAGTCTGGATTGTCCAAGAGCTCGTGGGAGGACCCTTCCTCCCGCTCCACAACGTCAAGGCAACTTATGCTGTCGTGTGTGATCTCAAACTCCGCAGAGTCGTTCAGCGGGGCGTCATCTGAGCCGTCAAGGTGCACAGAGGCCAGGTGGGAAAGTTCGGATACCTCGTCAGTCCGTTCTGAGGTGCCAAGTGCAAGTTTGTCCACGGAGGAGGAGTCTACTGCGACCCTCGCCGTGTCTGTGTCCTGGCCGCAGGAGGAAGTGATGTCAGACGCAGTGTCCATTCTCAGACAAAGGTGCAGCTGGGAGCGTGGGAGCACCCCAATGATGGGCACCCTAGGAGGGGGAAAAAAACAAAACAATGTCACACTTCTATGAATTAAATTCAACTAGACCACATGACAAACAGATCACATTCAAGTTAACGAAACTGCTCTGTCTCTAATACCGACACAATCAATCCAAAGGCTTTACCTTGAATTCTCGAACCTCTCGATGAGCTGCCCCACCTTCTGGGCCTCTTTCTGTGGCTGTGTAACCAGGCCAGGAGGAGTCACGCTGGGCTTTGGTTTTGGTGGAGGAGGGGGAGCCGGCAGGGGTCTGGAAGGCGCAGGAGGGATCCTCTTCGGTTTCTTATCTTGCCCGAGGGCGAGCAGGTGTGTAGGTTTAGGGGGCACTACCGATGCAGAAATCCAGACAAGGCAAAATCAGCAGAGCAAAATACAGCATGAGGCGGCAGACATGAACAAAAAAAAAAAAGATCAGGTGCCATTTATAAATCCAAGTGAGAAAACCTCCATTGCATTGACCATGTTTGAGGGTCTAGTTTCCTTGTTAAAAAAACAACAACTTCCAAGACAAGATAAAACCATGTAGTAGTGGTGCAGAGTGACTCCGACACTGAGCCTCACTTCTCAGCCACTTCCTATTTCAGAACAGGATGCTGAGATGAGTGTGTGCGCATGTCACCACAGTTATAGTTAGATTTAAAAAAAAAAAAAACACTGACAGAGAAATGACAAAGCTCATCTTGAAAATGCATCTTGCACTCGTATGCGTGCTCTGTATGGTGTAATTATTGTTTCACAGTCCAGTCTGTATATTTGCATTTACTTCATTTGCAGAGACACAAATGTCTGAAAGCAGGAAATGAAAAACATCACCGTTAATATAAGCACTTCCTCTGTCTGTGTGCATGTCACTGATAGACAGAGAGATTAGCAGGCTTTTCTTTAAATAATGTACTACTGTGAGCACAGTTTTTAGAATGGTCACATGACTATCATTTTTGTAGTTATTATAGATATGCTATATGTTGTGTATTCTGTGTTAGGGTTTTGTTAGAACTAATTATTAAGTGTCTCTTACACATTATATAGAATACAATCAGTAAGAGTAAGGGTTAGTATTTAATGTATACGTTTCACATTTATATAATCAATTTTGACTGCACAGCTATAAAAACAAAAATTACCTTTATAATTTCTTCTTAAAATAACTTGTAATTCAACAAGACTTCTTTTCTTTGTTCTCATTTAGAAAGTCTAAAACATGTATATTCCCAATTTTAAATCTCCACGGAAACAACATTTCCATCTGAAAAAGCAGACCAAAAAGTCCAACAATAAAATGTTTCGATATACATGTTCAGAAACGGACTACTTTAATTTAATCAAGTACTTTTTGGTGAAATTGGAGTAATGCGTGCTATAAGATAAATACTCTAATGATGAGCAACATGAGGAACAGAAAGACGTTCATCAGATGTGAAACATGTTTTAAAGTATGCTGTCATCATAAGAGCATGCCTGTACTTGTACTTTAAACATGTTGCATAATGACTTTCCTTGTTGGCAGTTACTTATTATCACTACAAGTGACATGTATTTATTTTTTGTAAAGCTATTTCCTATTTAACAACATACTTTCATTTTCATTTTTAAAAATATACATATTCTGCTGGCTGTATCATGAGAGTTTTGGAAAGACAACTTTTCTCTACTAAACAGGAGGGCGACCAAATGTGCAGTATCTCTGATAGGAACAATCTGATACAAACACTGGACATTACAGTCATTAAAACAACAGACAAGGGATGAGTCAAAGGACAGGAGTCTAAATAAACAAGAAGAAAATATTAGATTGAAGATTGCCATCTTATACCAGACATGAGAAATGTTTTGGTAAGACATTATATTATCTGGGGATTAAACAATGGGTTGATTATTATACCAAAACCCTGACTCAGGGGAACTATTGGCCGTCTTTAGCAGCAGCTCCTGCACAAGTGCCCCACTCACTTGTGACACACAGCATGTCATAGAGGACAGCTTGTCCTAAATAAAAGGCAGTTAAATGGCAGGGGTTTGATCCTGCTGCACCTTTCAATTATAATGACAGGCTCAAAGTCCATCACAGCCTTAAAGGGGCCGCAGCAGATTTTTACCTTGTGGTTTCTGTGCAGTCAGAGGTCTGGGTGAGGTGGAGGGCTGAGATCGGGGCTTGATGGCGGGCCTGTCGTGACATTGTCTGGGGGTCGGGATTTTCTTCACCAACCGTGGGGAACACAGATAGTCCACTGATCCACACTGGTACTGCAGAGAGGAGGCAGGGAGATCTGCAAGACAGAGACAAGAAGAAAAGGCATTTTTTAATAACATTCATCTAAAAGACACCTCCATAAATACAGAGTAGTCCTGCGTTAGGGATGCAGTGGTGCAGTGATGTACGCGAATGACCTTGAGCTCAGTGTGTGTTTCAGGATGTCACCCTCAGCCAGAGAGCAGGGTGACCAGGGAGGAGGACAGAACCCTCTGCAGAATTAACTGAAATTCAAGGCCTGAGGCAGCAGGCACAGAGCTACAGAGGCTGTGTACAGGTCTGAGACAGGTATCTGATACAGCTCATCTTCTCTGGACACTTGGACATAGACCCGATACATGTGTACTACTAAAACTGAAGATGGCCAAATATAGCATATAGTAATGTAATATTCAGCATGATCAATCCATTCTTGGTTGTTTTTAATGGAGCCATTTGAGAATCGGAAATTCTGCTCTACCACCAAATCTATTTGCACTTGTACTTCATGTCTCCCATGCACCTAAATGTGATGAACAATGCTCGGCCAGAGGAAGCGGTGAGAAACACAGGAATGAGGTGCTGTGTGAGATTATATGCATTCAAAAAAAATTAATTTTAAAAGCAACTGAGAGACAGACTTTTTCATTGTCAACCAGTTTTATGTGAGAAGTTTTCATGCGAATAACCAAAAGAGAAAACGATAACGTCTACGGTTTAGACAGCCAAATACCATAAACACTGGCAAAAGGAACGAAATGCAGGAAAATGGTAACTAGTTGTCTTTCAGTGCAACTTTGTAGTGCAGGGAATGAAAAAGAAATGAAGCTTTTGCAACAATTACAGTGCTCTGTGTGTGTGCTGCAGAACCACAAACCCGTGGCAGCCAGTGTTTTAGTTCTAATCTGAAGCATCTCTTTCTTAAAAGACAGTGATATCCCTAACTAAATTATGTTCATAAATATGCAAAATGGATCAACACATATCTGTCCCTTTCGGCTCATGAATCCAGTCATCTCAACTCTTTCTCAACTGGGATTACAGCCTGAAATTGCAATGAGCCCTGGAACATCTAATTTGGTGGGTTTTTTTCAGTCATGCCGCAGGCAGCGAGAGGAGAACCAGTAATGAGTCCTGATCTGCAGTCTGCCCAAATGTGGCACACTGCAGGCTTTCCCACCATCTCTGCCCCACAGAAGAATAAGAGCAGACATTGAGCTAAAAAAGAAAGAAAAGAAAAAAGCAGCTCGAAAGATAAAACATTTTAAAATTATGCTAATACAATTTCTAAATTGGAGATGACTTGCGGGTTGATTCAGAGGAAAAGTGTGACCTATGATCAACTATGGAAGCACATCTTTTCGTCAAACGACTGCCTTGTGGAGAACTCCTTGACCCAAGACTGGCTGGGGTCATTCCTGGGAAAAACAAACAGGGGTGGAAGAGGGAGACAATATAGGGGCTGATGGTACCTATGGAAACTCTGTGCAGTCATGGTTACCTGAGTGCAAAAAGAGGCCCTCATATGAAACGGCCTCACACCAAACAGGGACTTGTCGACACAGCAGACAGTGGAGCTGACACTTCCAGTTTTTCTTAATTAAAATCTTACTGACCAAGCATAAAACAGCACAGCGGCCTATACAAGGTTTCTAATCAAAATTAGACAGGCATGAAAATAAAGACACAAATTAAACGAGTCAGTTGAACATTTTTTGAAAAGAAGAGTGGGTTAAAGAGCATTACCTTGTCTCCAACTGTTCAGTTTCACATATCCTAAGTCCAAAGGGCAGCTAAACTGAAATAAGTCTCCCACACAGCCCAGTTAAAATCAAAACAAATCCTGCCGTCCCAGTTTGTCCAAATGCGTAGGCCTATGTGTCGAAACAGAATCTTTGTTGTATTAAAACATACACCTTAAAAAAGAATCCTTCAAAGCTCAGTCCTGTATTATATCCACATGAACACGCATTCATCAATCCTTTCCCAGGTGTGTTTGAGGAGCTGCACCTGTCTTTTTCACCTGCTAAACCTGATCCAAGCACCTCCTCCTGGTGCCAAAGTGACGGCATGTGTGTGTCACTGTGGGGCCAGGTGATCGTGGTGTTACTTTAACAACCCTACAGGATATAACTCGGCAGATAACACATGACTCATTTTACTCTGTTCCTCCAACTTATTTTGTTAAACGCTTGCTTCAAAACGTTGGAAACAAGCCTGTAATTGATTTAAACTCTAAGGGATCGAGGAGATGAGCAGAGAATATTTTCTTTGTGTAATTTTAAAAAAGGCTTTTGTTAAAAAACGCACACATGAGAGCACTGATCATGAGCTCATTCATTTCCTCTCCTCTGTTCCAGTTACTGTGGGACGACTGAATGGGACAATTAAACAAGAATTACACGTCCGAGGGCATAATCACAAGGCTTACAATAATCAGCTACCATTTACTGTTGAAACAGCTGAGACACACTATTAGTCACTATACCTCGCTCTAATTAAACCAGGTAATAAATAGCCTATCCTTCCTGTTAGTTTATGGCTCTGACGTAACATACTCACAGAGAAAGTACAGTGTACTGTTTTTGTCGGCAGGCAACCGGAAAGGCTGCATTACAGTGCATTTCTAAACATAGTGAAGAGATTCTTCCTGCCTAACTCATAGAAGAATTTAAATATTTTCAGGTATTTTACATGAACACGCTGTGTCTCACTCTGTCAGTGTGAAAAGCACACATCCTGAGCAAACATTTACTGTAGCTGTGATGCTGTAACAAGAGAGAGACCTGAGAACTGTCAATCTTTGTCATGTGTCATATTGTTCAGCAATGTTTGAGCCTCATTTCACTGTTTCCACCTCATTGCAGAAATATTATATTCTCCAAAAACAACTTTTGAAAGGACAACAACATAATTTCTTCCCTGTTCTCCTGGACAGGTATCATTCACATTTTTCAGATGCTGATGCCACACCTGAGTTTCAGTACAAATACCAAATAGGGCTGTTTTTCTACACCCTACTTTAAGGACTCGGACATTTGTTGAACTGCATCCCCAGAAAGAACTAAACATGTAATGAACTTTCCAACAGCCTTGCTATAAACATTGTAATTTGGTCCATTCTCCATAGAAAATTCACAAAGCTTTCACAAGCATCAGCCTGCTTGTGTTAATGATGTCAGGGAAATGCTAGCAAGATAATATGATTAGCTAAGGCAGCTAGCTCAATAGATTAGCCCATACATGCTAAATCATAGCTTCTATGGCCAACCATGTTAGCATTTTCATTGTTAGTATGCTTTACATGGGTAAAAGTGGGGCCTTATTAGCTTTGCTTTTTCAATTGTATATATTTAAAAATTAAAAATAAACTTTTCAAGAATGCTTCCTTTATAAAATGTCCCTTTGCTAAACCCCCGTTTTAAATCAGATAAACCTAATCATCTTAACTAAAAACAAAAATAATCAATGCTAGCTTTAAGTATACGTCAAGGCTTTTTGTTTTAGGCAAAGCAAAAATTACAGAATTTAAACAGTTAACTTGGATGACTGGCCACACTTAGAGCAACAAAATGCAGCTAACACAGAATTCACGGAAGGGGGTCAGAGTGGGGAGAGGAAGCTGACAGAGGAGGCTATAAAGAGAAAGAGAGGAGAGCTTTTCTCAGCAAGCAACCAGAGAATTAAACTGGGATACTAACACGATCGCTTATGCCAGGGCATTTTGGAAAATTGATCGCTGAAATAAACCTTTTTGAGCAGGTTATTCACATATCCAATTACCAACACACACCTAAGCTACAGCTTTGTTTTTTTTATTGTATTGCTATGATGTATGTTTAACATGGAGCATATTTGACAATAAAGCCTACCTACCTACCTACCTACTAAGCTATGGCTGTCAGTCACTGTCGGCCCTCAGGCGACCTCCTCACAGTCATTTTTTACCCATCATCCCTTGGGTACACTCATGCCCCAGTGCTGTCTGGGAGACAGATCACTTTGATTCAGCAGGGTCTCAACACTCAGACAACCAGTCAATCAGGTCTCCTACCCCTTAGCCGACCTCCAGTGATGCTGAGATGACAACCCCTGCATCCAACACTTCAACCACCAAGATTTTGCTGAATCCCAGTGACACTTTTTATGAGGATGGCATCTCATTATTCCCATATCAGATTTAACAATGTCTCTGCCATGCTATAGCTCCTCTTCTGCTCTTTTTCTGTCTGTGTCTTTCCCAGTATCTCCACATAGAACCATATTGAACTTGATAATGTGACCTGTAACCCTGAAATACTGTGTCAACCACACACTATGCAAGGCTCAATTGTGGTTTTCTATGATATAGAAAACAGAGCAATTCAGGGTGGAAAGAAAGAAAGAGGTTGACCACTATTATAATTTTCTTCCACATCCTATATCACTCTTCTTCTGCACAGTGTCGAAGGAGACAAAGAGGCATGGATTGACCTTGATCTACTTTCAATATTGTCCTTCAGCAGTTCAACATGTTTTCACTTTCCGGGAGAACGGTTAATGTACTCTGCGGGAGTGGTTTGAAAAGTTTCTGTAAATGTATGGTGCTTTTGTCCCAAGTATCAACAGTCATACAATCCAGTACAGTATAGCATCTGGTCCCAGATTACACATCAAGGCCTCACATCAAGCGACTTTTGCATTGTCAAACAAACTATTGGTGTGGAACTTTCTGTCGATTGTTTGTTGCGTTGTTTAAGGACTGAATGGTCCCTGAAGTTTTAAAAGCATTATTAACCAGGGCAACAGGAGGTAGAGGCAAGTCATGTTGTTAGGGAATGTCTGTAAATCAGGTCAGTGGGCACAGCATGCACACTGACATGTCTCCCAAACTAAGTGGGTGGATTTGATCAACTCTCACTGATTAAGACTAATGCCAGATGGATATGGTATATTTGTTTAAACACATATTGATTTGGATATCAGAGGAGAAGAATTCACTGGTTGCATGATGTGGCAGCTACTGTATACAGTTATTTTTTAAAATCTAGAATGAAAAGGGCCTTAATCGCTTGGATTTTGCAACCATTTTGCTCAGACATTACCATTCAAACATACTCATCCGACTTCCTTGTAAACATACCTTTAAAAAAAAAAAAAACCTGTGGGATTATCTCAGACCACCAGAAGCTACTCCCATCTATTCTAAATGGGCTGCACACAGTGCTGGGAAAAACCCCCCCCCACACGAATACAGTATTTCTACACAACATTGTTTTCTGCTCGTTATAAAATAATGAATCCAAATGGGACTTTTATCGACACATGATTGGCCATTATCAGCCAATAATTTCTAGGCTGATAGATGTATCAGTTGAGCTATGAGTAGAGACCACATAATTTAATGGGAGATAACCCAAGGGAGACACTGAGAGGAGGCACAAACAAACAATAAGGAGGCAACAGATTGCTTTTAGGTGTCAAATGAAGAGATTTCTGGCTCTTGTAGAAGCATGTCACAGGGGACACAAGTTAAAGAGGAGGTGGATAGGATAAGTACAGTTGAGTGATTTTACTAGAAAGTCTGAGGCATGACAGGCTGAAGAACAGTGGGCTGAGCTAGCGCAAAAAAAATACACAGACTCATGTGCTTTCAGTTCCTCAAATGACACACTGGGACTTTCAACAAGTGTCGACAGCTAAACATAAGCAAAGACTGATGATTTCAAACAAGAGTCCTTAACTAAACTAAGTCCTTGAGATATGTGTTTTTTACTGCGCCCTGAGAAAACCAAAGATGAGGCTATTGCTATGGCAACAGCAATGATCTATATTGCTAATATAGGTCACAGTGAGCTATAAAGAGCTGCATCTTCTATCAGTAGATTGATGCAGATGCACATTTTTGACAAACACAGACTCACTAATGTCCATTCTGGCTGTTGTCCTTTGTTTATGGAAGAAGAACCAAAATCCAGCATTTCATATTCAAGCAACATGAAAATTAATATACTGGGAACAAGCTTGTGACATAATTCTACAGCATATTCAACATATTTTACCAGACATAGAGAAACAGGGGTAGCTTTGACACATATGCACAAACTTAAAACCTTTCTAGCTGTGTGACTCAAGGCCATTGATCTAACAGTCACACACAAATTTTAAGTCACAAAACTACACTCAGGATTTACAGTAAGTAACACAATGATGTGAGGACATGACAAGGGGATGATTAAAATGTGTACTTCGTCATCAGACATGGCGTTGGATAGCTGTATACAGGCCTCTCTAATTCACATCCTCCCTCTATCGACGCAAACGCTTCAAGAACATTTTTATGAGGCACAGTGCAGACAAACAAGCCTCTGTTCTGTGTGGATGCAGTGCAGCACAGTAGCCCAGAGCATTACTCACTGTAAAGGAAGCAGCCACAGATTGGCAATTAGGGCAACACACACACAAACATAGACATACACACACACACACACGCACACATAGAGGAGAACAAGGGGGTTAACAAACCTGCCTGTGCAGATGACTGCCCATGTGTCCCAGAAACTACTGAAGCTGACTGTAGCAGCTTTCAATGGCTGCCTTCACTGTGTAACGATAAAACCCAACTGGCCAGTTTTGCACATCTATCAGGGCTGGAACAGAGCAAGCTCGCCTATATATTCCTCTCAGCCCCCTTTTACTTAACACACCTTCCAAAGCAAAGAGATTTCTAACTGTTGGTTCTGGGAAAAAAAAAAAAAACTCCACCTCTTTCCATTCCGACTGGGTGTGGGGGAGGTCCAAACAAACACAGGTCGACTGCTCCATGAGTCACAGGCACCCGAAGGCTGAAATAGCATTTTCAAAACTAATATAGATCATTCCCTTCCTAAGTAGGCAGTATTGTAATAAGGACTGTGCACAATTCAATCCCCTGGATAAGGCCTGATCACTCATCGTTCTGACTAAGGGTCTCTGAGGTGTGAATGTATTGATTACTTTACCATATATTGACTGTATTAGCTAATCCATTCTGTGGAGGACAGGACCAGTTAAAAACCTGTCATGGTGTAGACAGTATGATTGATATATTGCAGACTGATTGATGAATACTTTGACATGAAGCAATATTGGTTACAGTGTTTTCAGCAGCAACACACAACCAACCGTCACATGCATAATATGTGCATGAACATAAACAAGCAAGCCCATGTGCTGTACAAACCACAATATTAACAATTGACTCATGTCAACACTGTAACCATACCGTTAAGATCATGTTAAAGAAAAACATTGAGCAGCTACCAAGAAACAATGCTGACCAAATTATCCCCTTTCCCAAATAAAAAAGCAACTCATACTGAGGGAACATTTCACAGACACACCAAATCACACCTCTCACAGCCACAGAATTACACCTCTGGAACATCCAGCCTCCCTCCAACAGAACAACAAAAGGAAGTGGTGCATGCTGAGTATGGTTACTGGATCATGCTATTCCAGAGTACACATTCATGTCTTTTATTGGAAAATAGGGTTTTTTTTCTGTTAGATGAAAATAGGAACATTGGGGGGAATGTAGCTTTTACCCTAAGTTTAGTTTGAGTGTATGTAGGGGATATATTGTTTTATTTTTAGCAAAAATATATAGGATTCTGTGATTAATTTACAAAGCTAAAACAAAAGCTAAAACTGCTCAAATGACACTTTTACAGTATGAGGTGGACATCCTTGTATATTAGGGATGAAAGACAATATTGATGCATTTGACTATCAAAATAATTATTACACTTTCTTAGTGTCAATATCATGATCCATATTAATTGGCCGTGCACCGTGCGCCATATTGTAAATATAGATCATTAATTGTAATGATACAGTTTAGTTTTTGGTTGCAAAGCTAAATGTTTTTAAACGGGTATAAAAAGAAGTGGTTATCAGTTGTCTTCCTGTTTATCTTGACTTTACAAATTAGTATGAGAATACGAGTGTCTTTCTTGATTTGAGTATGTAATTTGTAATTTTGTCCTCTTGCTTTACCCGTTCTATTCTGGAGGTGTGTGTGATATGGCAAGGTACACTAAGTGTGCACATCAGTGTGCACATCACACCCCTGCATCTGTTTTCCAGACAGGATGGATGTCAGCATGTGGAGGGGAGTGTCTATATGAGGTTGTTGACAGTTAAGTTGTCCCACAGCGAGACAGTCCTGTCTCTTTGGGTCAACTTGCAGCCCAGTCCAGTTCAGTCCAGTCAGGTTGGTCTAATCCAGAGAGGGTGTGTGGGTTTCAAGGGTCAGGTTGGTGAAGAGCAAAGGTTGAGGAACCAGGGGAGTCTTCTCTCCTCTGCTCTTCTCCATGCTAATACACACAGAACCCACACATATAAACACAGACAAAAAGGTCACTGCGCAGTCAATGTCGACAAAATTTCTTTGACGTCAGAATAATTTTCAAAATGTCACTTGGCTTCTGAATGGCAGCGTCAGCAATTGGAGCTCTCCAGCAAGGAGCATCTGAGTTGGGCAGCTCATGTTAGTGTGTCAAATTTATGCCCAAAATGTTTGACATTCATCGACTGGGCTACAAAGTGAGTCACTTAGGCTCCAAAGAATTTTAACAGAAAAATATAACCACTGAAAACTTTTCAAGTGGTTTGTGGATGACGCAATTAGCTAAGTCATGATAGCAAAAAGCCAAGATATACCAGGACCCATGAGAACACACATACACATCACTGTACATGGGGGTCGGTTATAAAAGCCAGGTGTACACTAGACAGGCTAATAAAGGCTCCTATTTCCTCTCTAATGGCTCCAGCATTTTCCCTTACAGCAGCTCAGAGCAGTGCTCAGGGACATAACCACAGGAGACTGCCCAGCACCAGCGCTGCTTTTAAGACAGAAGTTAGGAAGCTGTTCCCTGCATCCAAACCTAAAGCTGAGATGCTGAACTACAGCTGTATTTTAACTGAAGACCTATGGCTGTTCTGCTATTTTGTTGACCCTTTAAGTTGACATTAATTTACATGAAACTGATTTCCTCTTAAGGGATTAAATCTGCAAATATTAAAACCCATCATAAACTTCAACATGCATCGCAGGCATTCGGTAGGAGAAAAAAAAATGGTAGATTCAATTAGAAATGTAAAGAAAAAAATCCATAGCGTTCATAAATCTATGACAGATTTGACACAACATCAACAAGTAACAGGAAAATAATATAGTCCTAAAGATCATCAGTCATCCAGGTAGCTAACTTGAGTTAGTGAATTAGTTTACATCAGCCTACATGGCTAACAATAATAGCCTGACCCATACCTTACCTATGAGACAAAGTCATTATAAATACCAATTAATCAAACTTCACCTCTGCATTTAAGCTAAACTCATTTAAACTAACACTATGGACCTTCCCATAAGTCAAAAAGCTAACATTAGTCTTTAGCCACTCACTAGCTAATTTAAACACTAGCTAGGATTTGGTTGAATTCAAATGATTATCAATAGCTTATGTTTGTGTTGGCTAACGTTAACATGAACAAAGAGTCTTGTACCATAATGACAACATAATCTAAGTGAACTCCTTACTGCTATAAAAAAAGGCATAGCCTACAATAAATTGTATCATTTGCAGTGAAGAAAACAGCATCATAACAATGTCCTATGACAGTAGATTTGAGGAACCTGTCCTGTCACAGGAAAAGAGCTGCTTTATGTTTCACTTGAATCTGCTATGAAATTAATAAATAATAAAAGCTTGTTCTAAATGGCAGCCATATATATATATATATATATATATATATTTTTTTTTTTTTTTTTTTTTTTTTTTAAGATAACTGGCTAGCTCAAAGCCCCATGATTAGGGCCTACAATTGCCTGCAGCAGGCAGCTCTGCCCACCTGTCAACTATCACCTGAGCTACCTGCAACAGCTTGTCTCTCAAGGGCGAGGCAGGGGATTATGGAAGATGGCCCAATTACACGTCTGCTGATATTGCTGCTACTTGGTCAGCATCAAGGATTCACCGAGGATTTACAGAAACAGCCTCAGGCGAGAACTGTTTCTATACATAGCCGAAGATATGTGGTGCATCAAACACACTTCTATAGTCTTATCTTTAGACTGCTGATGAGCCCCAATGAGATCGATTTCAGGACGAAAAACAACATGAAATACTAAAAAATGATCTCTCCCTTTTTTATGTTTCTCAGAAAAACCAGTGTAACATTGTGAACTGTAACTGGAAGATCACAAAGCACAGCTCTCTGTCCTGAGATTTACCATTTATGGTAGCTCCCCAGTCACTGCAAGCAGCTCAATGTGTGCACAGGTACTAACTTCCCACTTTACGAGGAGACATGAAAGTTCTCCCCTGAAGGGAATGTGGCAGTGAAGGATTATCCAGTCAAACATCACTGGACGAAAATATATATTTTCAAAAAAAAAGTCTGTTCGCTCACATGAACAAATACATGCAAACAAGCACAGAGACATAAAACATGCACACCACACATGCACTCATACTACAGTTTGTCCTCCAGCAGAAATTCATTAAATATCTTGTTACTGGCCCCTGGAAACCATACCTCGTCATCTCAAGAGCAGTAGCACACAACTACAAAGACACTCGCAGCCTTCACACTGAAACCTTGTAAGCTTTTGAAGTGAGCAGGGGTTTTAAAGCAGGAGACGACAACTATTAGAACATGAAGGAGGTCCAATGAAAAAAGATTGTAAAATGTAACTCTGGTTTGAATTTGCCAGGAGGGGAAGAGTTTTTTGTGAACGTGCATTTGCATGCCATCTTCTATTCCTTCTGTCTGGTACCAAAGTCTCTTACAAAGACAACACACGCTTCACTTGAGACAACAGAGCTCTTAACACTTTCCGACTGCATGCACAGAGCAAATGGGGAAGTTAAAGGGCACACTCACAGGCCTATGCACGCGATACAAACACAATGACACCAGAAGACAACACACTTGTGTTCTCAAATCGCCCGACCTGAAGAATGCCAGTAAAAGTTCAAACTACAAGTGTAATGTAAGAGTAGACGTGTGCTGTATTTAGTTGACGGTGAGATAAAACGAAAACACACTGTCTCTTCCGCTGTCTACAGCTCTAATTAATCACTTGACATTTTCATTTCAACTTATTCCTCATAATGCCAGTTTAGAGTGGAGGAAGACCCCAGGTGCCCTAAATAAAGAGGCAGCATTGGATATAATTACTCGAGGAAGAGCATTAATTGGGGTGACTGTTAAACGTGGTATCTGCATATGTGTGTGTGTTTTACTGTAAGTGTGTGGGGCTTGGTCAGCGTCACCGCAAGTTCTCCATCATCTCTATCCGATATAGAGCACTTACTTCCTCTTGATTTAACCATAGAAGACAAAACCACAAGAACAACTTGAAGAGGATACAAGCACAGGGGGTGGACAGAATAATAAAAATATAATGGTTACAGTCTCCTGTTTAAAAGAGGTGTCCAATGTTAAACTAATTATTCACAGAGAACTGCTGCCCTCACCCTTCCAGACACACCCCTCCATTAAATACTTGTGGATACTGTGGCTTAAAGACATCCTCTCCTTTGGTTTTTCTCTAAAAAGGAAACCTGTCCAGACTTTGGAAAATTGGGTGAAACATGACTCACTACTTTTTTCCACTGCCCAGGGGTTCTAGGATTTTTGCCTTTCACACAATGTTACAGTGTGAGCCTTTGTGTTGGCCTTGGGTTCAGGCGGTTTTTAAATGTTAGCTTTAACATAAATACCAGACTATGGTGCTTATTTCTTGAATGACAGCTCACAATGAACTAGTTATGTGCGAGACTGCCACAGAGGTTGTGGATCATTAAAGGATTTCATGAAGGCCCTCAATTTTTCTTTATTGGTGAGATTGTCTATTTTAGGTCTGTTCACCTTCACTAAGAGTACAAATGTTGTACTCGCATCAGTAATTTCAGTACTGGGTATTTATTGTACTTTATGTGGTTGTCCTGGATGTGTCCATTGTATTTCTCTGTAAAATTACCCCACTTCAAGGACAGCAAGATTAGGTATCGAGTACCAGCAAAAGCTTGGATATTCAGAGGTCAGACTTTAATTACACTTAAAATAAATCCATCTAATGGTCATGATTATGTGGATATTTGAGAAGCCTGTTTCTACACTAATACTCTCACCAATCTAAGAGGATCAGGCCGCTCTGACGCCAGTGAAGCCTGCATGATCCAGGAAATGTAAGCAGCTGTGCAGCTGCACCACATGGGCGTCATACTACAGTATACAGTATGTGTCAGGCAGACCTCATGGCTGCTTGGCTCAGCACCATTGCATTGATCTGGGTCAAAAGGTCGCTGATTAGTCCGAGTCTTGCAGTCTCTAGGCAATGCCACAGTGTCTGCCACACACTCAGCTTCAACTCAGCTCACACAGCTGCTGCTGGTTGTCATGGAAACACTCGGACTCCTCGCTCCTTGAGACAACTCCGAGTCAGCTAAATTATAGTGTGCTGAAAAAAATCCTAAGAGACCGAATACAAACAGAAACACGCCAGTGCTTGGTAATGACGAAGGAGAAAAATAGCCTAGTGTTTGTCTGTTTAACTTAGTCCTGCTCATCAATGCGTCACTGATGTTCAATACCACTTCAGCTGCTCCTCTAGTAAGTGTGTATCGATCTAAAGTTGTAACATTGTCACAGTAAAACAGCCTGAGCGATGTTTTTACGATCAAACAGGACAGAAGCATGAACTGGAAGAAGAAGAAAAAAACAGGGGAAAAAAACAACTGTAGTAAAACTAAATAAACTACAACCAAAACAGACATTCGTTATTCCCCCTTCTAGAGATTCCCTGAAAAAATACCACAGGGAATGCACGATTCAGAGTAGCAGAAAATCGCCCCCAATGTACGTGCTTTATAAAACATGCAGACAGGCATGTATATTTCAGCGGGCATCGAGAATTAGCCCACATTCAGCAGACAGCTGCGAGCCCACACACCCAAACATAACCCAGACAGAGGTTTGGTTCAGTTGAAAACACATTCATATTATAAAGCAGCAGCACCTGCTTCATACTCATTTACGCAACATAAAAATACACAGGAATAAAGGGAGAACCACGTTTTTTTTTGAAGGGATTTAATGTTCCCATTTTAATTTCCACCTTCATAATGCATTTACATCTTTGATTTATGATGGATTTAGCCCCATTTGTAACTCACCAGCTAAATTCAGTCTGCCATCTGCCTTCAGTGTTTTCACTCTCTGCCTGAAATGTGTGTAGATCCTTCGTCTCTGGCACGAAAAATAAAAATAGTCTCATCTAGTCCATGTTTTAGCAGCGCTCGCAGAGAGACGGCATGCTTCTGCTACTACTCCTGTTCCCTCATCGACTCTCTCTAACCACGCTGTTTCCCTCTCTCACTCTCCTCCCTCCTCCTCATACTCTTCCTCCTCCCCTCACCCTCTACAAATGCACTCTCCCTGCCCCAAAAAAAGGGAGAGCTCCTCCTCGTCGGCTCTCTCTCCCCGTCCCGATCCCTGCACAATTCAGAGCAGCCGACTAAACAATGCCTCTGTCGCCGCTGCTCTGAAAGGAACCCAGAAGCAATTCTCAGCCCGCAATAATGCCGCTCCAACTGTCTCCATGGAAACTAATGACGACCCGTTTGGGGTGGGGGGGAGGGAAAAAATTGGGAGATGGAGAGGGAGGGGTAAGTTAAGTGTGAGAGAGAGAGAGAGAGAGAAGAGAGGAGGAGGGATAGAGATGGCTGAATGAAAGATGGGGGAAGTGTGTAAGGATCAGTGAGTATGCCTGCACAGTTGTTGAATATGTGCGTGTCTGTGTGAGACACAGACACACACAGACACACACACACACACACACAGAGGAGATGAAGGAAGTACAGAGGGAGAACTTGAGTAAATTCATTAGAGTATTCATTAGAAGATGGCACACTTTTAAAGTCTATTTAAGCCCTCTTACAAGATTTTCTGATAATCCAATAGTTTAGTTATTCGGGCGAAAAAACATCTCAAATTTGTTTTAACAAAAAAATATAGTCTATAATAATATTAGCGCTACTTCCGTCCAATCGGATTTGATCCTCTGATCAAGACAGGAAATTAAATGTAATTATTTTTTTTATTCTAAGTCTGATTTAAAACAGAAAACAACATTAAACATTACCACTGAAACACGCTCATTTTTATGTTTCATTTCTTTTGAATTCATCAAAGAGTTCTCTTTTCAGTATTTAACTAAAAGGTGTCCATGTTGAATTTATGATGTCATAGTAAGGGTACTTGTGGGTGGGACTGTGATTAGCCTAAAAATACATCTACAATACATTTAAATAGACTAGCATGTTCAATGTCCAATTCCAAAATGGCAAATGATTGGTATTTTGCTTGATAGATAAGATTACTCCAAATGTTTGTTCAGTCTGAATTGTTGCTGTCCATTTAGGTCTCCATTGAGCAGTAACCTTAAGATGAAATAAAAATAATTTGTATTTCTACAGTGTGAATAATACATGTTGATGTCTTCCTTGGGGAGCCACATTACTACAAGTCTCGGTGGAGTACATCCGTGTCTCTGTGCCACTTCCCCCCACAGACATTTGGATCACAAAAGCTGCAGCATGACGCGCCCAAGCTGTTCAGACCCTCTTCATATGCACATATAATTACAACAGACCCCCCTTCTTTCTTCATATCTTTCTGTGCCCCCCCCCCCCCCCCCCCCCCCTGTGCGTTTCAACTCTATAGTTGGACTGACATCAGCCTGAAAGACACGGTGACATTGCCCGACACCGTCTCTGAAACCAAAAATGAATGCCACTGATAACCATGGAAACACTGCCGGAATATCCTCGATTCCTAAAGGAAACACGGCTTTAAAAGTGGGTGTGAGGAGAGGAACGGAAGAGAGGGTGAATGTAAAGGGGGGGATGGGTGGGTTGTTGTTTTTTTTATTTAGATTTAGGAAACACATGAGCTTTAAATTTGAAGGAGTTGGAAGCGTTTAAAAAACGGGTCGCGTTTGATCCTCTTGTCTTTACATTTCACAGCAAAATTGACAACAAATCCACCTCCAGTAGATCTTTGTAGGCCACCTCCTTCTGACCCCATTGTTAGTGTCAACACAGTGAATTATGCATCACACTGGACAAGGGGAACAGGTGCCGCTCTCCAAGGCAATAAATCTGGCTGCTCAAGCAA
Source organism: Symphodus melops (assembly GCF_947650265.1). NCBI lineage: Eukaryota > Metazoa > Chordata > Actinopteri > Labriformes > Labridae > Symphodus > Symphodus melops. The sequence continues at coordinate 16,694,884 of NC_136703.1, forward strand.
GCCATCAGACCTGCTGAGGGGAAATATTCGTACATCAAGGGAAGACGGAGAGGAAAATTCAGCGCTGCAGCATCCCTGCAGGGCGATCCAAAAGAGGGAGAAAAGCAATTTCAGGATCGGAAAAGAACTTTGCCTTTGTGGGTTATCTAATGAGCCATGGTGTTCATGCCCCCTCTTCACACTAAAGCGAGGAATGTGAGCTGTGCGTCAGAGAGGAATGTAAAACCTCTCACCAACTTTTTCACCTCTTGTGAGCTTACGTTTGGTTGAAACACAGCTCAAAAATGTGGTTGAAAAATGTGCTTCTGTAAGACATGGATTTTAGTGATACAGCCTGAAACAAGCCCAAAGAGATGGAGATAGTTTTACTGACAGAGAAGAAAGGAAATGTTCCACGCTGGCACAGCTTTTCTGCCCTTCTGTCACCCTTGATCACTCTCTCTAATTACAAGAATGATCTCCGTCCATCTGTCCACTAAGAGGAAACTTTGCGCGATTATTCCCAAAGTCCCTGACACACATCCTCCAAGGCAATATCAACGACTAACACTAGTCTAAATCATTCTTGTTCTACTGACCTAAGGCGGGCATCTGTCAGACATTTGCCTGATGGGATCACCAACCACACACACCCACACATTATTCCATCCACGTGTAACTCAGACGTACATAAAGGGTTGGAAATAACGAGTCATCGCCTCATACTTAGTGCAGAAATTCAGGACAAACAGATACAATGTGCTAAACTGTTATTATGTGCAGAAATAAACAAATGCCACCAACAACATGTTAACACTATGCAAATTTCTTTCAACATACTTGTGCTAGATTGGATCTGCTCTAATGCACAAAGTTATACATGTGTGTGCCTGGACACTAAGGACTTAGCCCAGTTAGCATCAGAGAGGACTTGTGACAGAATAAGTCTTATTTAGATCAATCAGCAGGCTTCTGATGCCATGGCACACTTGGTTTTGGCTGCCTCTGTGCACCATGCAAATATAGCCGGAAGGAGGACACTGTGCTGTTTTCATGGAGACTATTCACATTCCTCAGCATGTTGACCCAACTCCAGGATTTTTACAAAAAAAAAACCCTCACACAGAAAGACAACACAAGGCATGCATGCATATAAATAAAGCTACTCACTGGCTAGCAGTCGGGGGGTTACACACACACACACACACAGACACACACGTTAACACATGCACACACATAAACAAAAGCCTGAGCTGAGAAAATGAACACTTCTGAAGGTCTTGGAGCACCGCCCAGACACAACATCCAGACAAACCTCCGCACACAGAGGTCGAGGAAGGACGCGCTGAACGCAGCTGTAGTTTTCCACTGTTACTGACACACATTAATGTTGACTCACTGAGCCCGCAGATCAGCTTTCTCCGCGGGGAATTGCACTCTCAGAGATTCCATAGAGGGATCAATTAGAGCTTTCAGACGGAAATAAGGTAAGATTACAGTTATGAATAAGGACAGGTGATCTCATGTGTCAGATATAATTGCTTTGACTCTTTTGTTCTTGCAGAAAAGTTTCTTTAATGGCCATACCCAAATATCATGCAGCTCAAATATTGACCCTGACATCCACCTTTACCAGAAGTCCTGAAACATCGGCTGCTGAAAATCAAACAGACGATTTAAATTCCTCTAACAAGCCCACTGCCGTCCTTCCTCTCTCAGGAGTCAAAGCCTCTCTTTAAAGATAGAGTCATTAATATTTCACCCAGAGGAGAATCTTTTAATTCATTATTAATATTTAAACCTATCTGTTGGAGTAGAGAGGTCTTATCTGAATTACAAAGAGGCTGGAGTCTAGCATAATCCATGTATCTGTGTTAACCCACCCACCCACCCACTAACCCACTCACACACACAAGCAACAGAAAATAAATGCTCTATATCCCACTGTTGTTTAAATGAGTGGTGGTTGCTGCTGGTTTGATCTGGAAATTGCATTTCTACACTGATCCCATGCTGTCTGATGGTGCCTGGCCCAGGGGAACCGCAGAAAGGAGGGGGGGGGACGACTTCGTTTGGGAGGAGAAATGAGGCAAGGAGCAAAGGCAAAGGCATTTTTTAAAGAATAACATCAATAAAAGCCATACTTTGTCAACATTATACTTTTATTGGCAGATACCTGAGAAGAAATCTGAATTCAAATTGTAGAATAGTATCTCACTTTAATGTTGTTTAAAAACATAGAATTGTTGATACCGGTGAGGAGAATTTTGTCATGGGTATTTCCTGATTCCAGCAAGTCCAGTTGGTCCTTTTAAAGTCAAGTATGACAAATAATGAAGTGACTATAAATGCTAAAAAAAGTAGAAGCTGTCTGATGTCCAGATTACCATAGTAACACGTACTTTTCCTAAATCTGTTCAATACTCAAAACAAGGAGAATATCCAACAGACCACTTACTGTAGCAACACTGTAGATTTGATACTGTTTGTATTGTGCTGCTCATATATCTTAGCAGAAAATTTCTATCTCTCCATTGTAGGGTGTGTTTCTCACATTGCCGCATCTACAGTAGAAGACCAGAGGGGAATGTTTCAGAATGAATCTGCAGTCAGCACTTCGGTAATGGACTCTATGAGCTCTGTGGCAGGATGAGCAAGGAGGGAGTTTAGCCGACAGTGAAGAAATATTAAAAACAGCATGCGGACAATAAATACAGTGGCCATGTTATTTGGATTTTATCCCTGCAATGGGGACAGATTACAATATTCTGGGTAAAGCAGAGATCGAATTGAAGATGCAAAAATGATAAACCCTGCACATTAATATTGTACGTTTTTGGGTTTAGAGACCGGGTTTATTTTACGCAGCACTTATGCGCTGGACCAGCTTCAAAGTTAAGCGTGCAGAGGCATGATATGTGTGTACACGTGTACAGTTTATCCCCACCGAACTACTACGTGGTTCTCTGTTTTTGTATCTTTGAGTTTGGGCTTGAAAGGTGTGATGGTAGTGATCATCACCATCATGATGGTTTGTAACTATTAAAGGTGTGACTGTGTGTGTGTGTGTGTATTGTGTGTATGTATATACAGTATGTGTGAGTGTGTCCACCCACGGAGGGTTCAGTCATCTGATGAGCTGCACGCTCATCTCTCCCTACAGCGCCCAGATGGCCTGTGATTACACACGGCTCAGTAGAGATTACTGTGCAGAGAGACAGAAAGAGAGAGAGGGGAAAAAAACAGTTCAGATGAGGAAAAGTTGTCACAGAATGACATGGAAACAGGAGGTATGTGAGGGTCAAAGAAATAAGAGTGAGAGGAACGCTTCATTTGTGTTAGCAGCATCCACACGCAGAGAAACCTTCTCAACATGTTCATCTGCAAAGAAACGCAAAACCTCTACTGCGTATCTTTTTCTCTCTCTCTCTCTCTTAACTTTAGCTTTTGATGCTGAACAGGCAAAATAAACAGCTCAGGTTAAATGTGTTTTGTCATGATTAAGAAGGTGTGCAGGGGTTAGCAGATGATGGATGGTCTGCCTTTTGTGTGTGTGTGTGTGTGTGTGTGTGTGTGTGTGTGTGTGTGTGTGTGTGTGTGTGTGTGTGTGTGTGTGTGTGTGTGTGTGTGTGTGTGTGTGTGTGTGTGTTGTAAGGAATACACATGAGGGCATTTGTCACCAGCAGCGATGTGACATGATGGATCACACTAAAAGCACACCCCAAAAGAGCAGCATGAAAAATGAGCAGCACTTTACAGAACCAACACTAGTTAGCTCTCAATGAGTTTACTAGCAGGGCCGTGTCTGGATGGGTGACTGATTTCAAATATGATACCAAACACTCATCTGATGCTATGGTGCAATAAAAAATAGAGACGGGATCGATCCGATATAATATCGGTATCGGGTTCGACATTGACGTAATTTACATATTGAATATCGGACTGACAACCCTGATCCACATCAGTGATTAAGAAAGATCATTGGGCACTTTAAACATTCTCAGCTCCCCCAGTCTTTCTTAGAAGACAAACATGCTGAACTGTAAGAACTGCAAATCATCTCTATGAAGACGTTCAGACGAGATGGAACAGCTCCTGCTATATATAGCTCCTGCTTACAACTCAGTTTAAAACATTTCATTTGAAAAACCTGGCAGTTGTTGTTGCTTCCTGTTAATGCAGCAGGCACACGGTTCAAATGCTGTACATTTCTTTGGAATAATTTATTTGTTGCTCTTTACACTTACACGTAAGACCAACATCAACGAGTACATTATAAATGATCATAAAAAGAAATATCAGAACCAGTATCTGTATATGGATGCATATGTATCTGGAATCAGATCAGAACAGGAAAAAAAAGTGTATCAGAGCGTCTCTAAAAATATCATTCTACTGTTGGTATTCACTGAGTGCTGGCATAGCTTTAATTAACATTGCACTCTTTGCTAACACAACACTGTTGTTGTTTTTTATCGTCACAGGATAATTGACCTTAAACCCGTAAAGTTTAGGCATTTATATTTATCATATCTTTCTACTGTCGTACATACTGACAGAGAATAACATTTTAAACAGTAACAGAGGATGAGACCGCTCCCAGTATCTGGACAACTTTAATCATAATCAATATTTGAAAAGAAAGAAATGCTATCAGAGAGTCTCTAGATTTACACACACAAGAAAAACAATTAAGAAACGGTGAGAATATCAAAGATCTAAACTTGAAGTTTAGAATAAGCCACATTGATACCTCAGACAGCTGGGCAAACACAAACACTGAAAGTCAAACTCAAACTACTTTCTCCAGTAATATTCCTTCCATGGGATACAACAATAATGCAATCCATCACTGAGCGTCGTTTAGAGAAGAAAGCCCACAAGCTACTTATGGTAAAAGCATGGAAGCTTGTTGTGGTTATAAGTGATTTACCTATAAGTGTATTGCTGGAAACTCTCCCAGTTGTCAAATGGATTAGAGGAGGGTGGTTTTTTTTTTAGCTTTCTTGTTTTTGTTTGTCATCACTGAATACAAAGAGACATTGCAGCAGAGTCATGCTGTAGAAGAAGGACAGCTAGTGTGTGTGTGTGTGTGTGTGTGTGTGTGTGTGTGTGTGTGTGTGTGTGTGTGTGTGTGTGTGTGTCCCAGCTTAATGAGACTCATCATTCAGCCTTGAAGAGCTGCGCTGTGATTGATGGCAGTTTAACACCCTGCGCAACATGTGTTCCATATTTCTTTCAATGATGATTTTGGAAGCAACGATTTAGCTTCAGGCATTTAAAGAAGCAAACAGAGCGTAAGCTTTTCATGCAATCAGCTGATGCTTGTAAACACACACACAGACAAAATGCGCGCACACACGCACGCACGCACGCGCGCACACACACACACACACACACACACACGCACACACACATGCACTCAAACACAGATGCCCAGTGGCCTAAGGCAGTTTGTTGTTTTATTACATTCTGACCTTTCAGGATCGATGTAAATCTAATGAAGTGCTTGTTAGTGGCTTAAGTCCTTGGCGGGAAGGAATAAAAAAGCTGAAAGCCTGAGATAAATGTTGGAGGAAGATAATCCACTACGGGGCCACAGGAACAGGATCCATCTGTTTGGATGTAGCTCTCATCTCCTCATTAGGCACAGGGCGTTATGACTGTCCTGTGATGAGAGCTGGGGTGGCTGCAAGGCATGCTGGGAGAGGGCAAAATGGGGAAGTGCAAAGAAACTTTGGGAAAGTTCTAATCCTTGAGTGAATCATCGGAACATCAACTTCTGTCAAGTCATCTTATTGTGTTGTTTTCTCTGCAGGTATTAAAGCTGTAAGTCAGAGAACTAGCTCCCATAAAAAAAGGTGCTATCCTGTTTCACAGAGTCGTTGCAGAGGCCGCGCAGCAAAGCATGATAAATGAGCGACATTCAGTGGTGCAGGCTATAATGGGAGAAAGGAGAGGAGACAGTGGAGAGTCAGCCTGCTGTTGCCAGGGTGACCTTCAGTGTGAAGCACCCCGATGTCACCCAGAATGAGAGCAGTTCGGCCTGATCTGTCTGGGAGCACAGAGATAGCGAGGATTTAAGCAGACGTGAAGTGAAGTGATAAGAATGATTCGAGTTAAAAATAAAAATAGCATTATTCCTCAGACGTTTCAAGTAAGTTGTATCGAAGATGAACATGTGGCTTTTGGCTACTTTAACAATGTAACTTCTCCCAGTGACCTCCCATTTCCGCACAATACTTCATCATGTAAACTAAGGAGATGTAGTTTTCCTCCCCTTGATATTTTGAATACTCCTTCAAGGCCTACAAGAGGTGTAATCATCCAAGAGAAAAAAAACACACATAATCCTCTGTTCCCTACTTTGGTATTTCAGAATCTTCTTACAGCCACTTTAGATTTACTATACAAACCCAAGAATAGAAACCACTTATCTATATTTCACTCCGTCTATAAATCTTTTCTGTGTTTTTAAGCACGCTAAAGAGAAGACAAGGTTTTAGTTTTTCTCTGTTGGCTTGGAATAAGGAACTACAAAGCATAGCAGTGCCATCTAGTGGTGGAATAACGGCTGTGCACGGCAGTAAAGTGTGGAGAGTTCTAGGAAAATACATGGGCAATAAAAAAAAAATCACTGACATTATTAAATCCTTTCTTAACAATAAATCAAACATGGACAGTGTAGAGAAAGCTGTTTCTCCGGTTTTATTTCATGAGTCAGCTCTTTATGAGTGACTATAAAAAGAGCTGAGATTTAAGATGACAGGATGATGCTGAAGCAGAGACAAGTCTGCAGTCAGTATAAATCAGAACACAAAGATTTTTTCCACTGACAGCAGCATGTGTCATATTACAGAATACCACATGCTAACTCAGGCTATAAGAAACAACGAAAACATGCTCACAGCAGAGGGGACTTGTGAATTGGGAAGTATGAATAGTATGCACTAAATACAGAAAAGATGCAGACAGGGCAAGTTTCTTTTTTGTTAATGCCTTATGAATGAGTGTTCAACCAGCCGTGGGGCTAATCTGTGTCAGGCTAAGATGGACAGTGGGTGACAGAGCTGAGGAGAATAGAAAAAGGAAAGGCTTCCTGCTGACCGACAGACCCAGAGTCTGTGTTTAACCCACCATGAATTGTGGAAGTCTAAAAGAAGAATGCTTAAAATTATCCCCAGGCCATATAAGCTGTTGTGTTTCGGTAGCAGCAGCAAGTGCTCTGTGTAAATGCATTCTTTTCAATAATTAACAGACTTAAAGAGAGCAAGAAAGAGAGACAATGGTCATGACAACAGAAGGGTGAAGCAGAGGGAAGGAGGAGGTGAGGTCAGGGGTGTGTGTGAGGGCACCCAGGGGAGGGAGAGCATGGAGAATTCAACACAGGCTGCCTTTGTTAGCAGCAATCAGCCGGACCTAGAAGACATTTACAACCTGGTTTACGGCTCCATCAGGTGAGTGAATGTGAAAGGAGGAGGAGTGTGTGTGTTGTGGTAGTGCGGAGGGCAAGAAGGCAGAGGGTCTAAATATAGCTGGGAGAGGTCCAGGATGAAAGTTTAAAAGGTACATAAATAATTAAAAAAATCATGCATACTAGTGCTGGCCCTGACCAAACTGACAGGATCAGATGTTAAGATTGATTTATTTTTTTTAACCTTCCGGGCAGCGACTGGTTTCATTTCACGCTGGTAGAATATTCCATTCGAGGAATTTGACATGGCTAATTGATTTGATTATCAGAGTTACATCATCAGCATGTGGAAACACAGCTGCAAGCAAGGACAGATTTTTCAACTAACACTGCTGGTGTGTTCAAGGGCACTTTGATTGACACACAGAAACCATCATTTCAAAGTGTCAGTGTTTGATTATTGGCAGGCTTGTCCATCCTCGGCAGCCGACTCTCAAATCTCAGCTGTGCGTCCGTCCTTGAAAGTCTCTATGTATCAGCTTCTTCTTCTTCTAAACAAAAGGCCAGACTCATTGATGCAACCTTGACAGAAAATAATGAGTGTTTATCTGGAAGATTTTGCTACCACAGAGAAATCTATAGTAACTATCTGAGACAAGTAAATAATACATCTCAGAACACACTATATACTGTGGGATCAATTCAACTTGAGACTCCCCATTCAGGATTTTTCAGGCAGTATTTTTTTCTTCTTCATTATTGGATAGGGACAGGGAAGAGGCAGACAGGAAACAGGATGGGAGAGTCAAGGGGGGGGGGGGACACATGACAAAGGTTACCATCTGGAGTCGAACAGTTGTGACCATGTGGTCATGTGGCATGCCCTGCAACCATTCAGACTGCTTTTAGACAGTTGACTGTTTCTAAAGGGCATCAACTAATTTCAACCACAACTTTATACTGCTTAAAGATTGAGTGGCTGGTTCTCCAAATGTACGTTTGCATGTTCCCATACATATGTGTTAAACTAAACGTGTCTGAAGACATTCCTGAGTATTAATTCTTAATACTCTGCTTTGGAACTTTTATAACTTACAAAACGGTCTTAAAACATATTAAAAGTTTGTTAAAGTCGAAACATCTATCTTTTCAGAATGTTGATCATTATTGAGTATTTAAATATAACCGGATGATTGAGAAGGAAAGCAAAAATTGCTTGTTCCTGCAAAGCATTGTTCACCGCGAACTATTTATGTTTTTTCTAATTACAAAGACATGTTTCTGTAAAGTGATCTCAAAAATCCTCTTAATGAAGAATTGATAAAAGAATAGGGACGTTTCGCTGAACTGTTGGTTTCTGTAAACACATCTATAGCAGGGGAAATATAGTATTTGATACTCTGTTTTCAACTGAACATTTAGTGCAAAAGGGAATATTAAGAACAGCTGGGGAACAACAAACTACAGTGACAATGTTCTTTGCAATAAATGAGCACGCCATCCATTACAATAGTGCTGACTTATTGATGATTAAGACAATAATGGAAAATAAATATCTATAATATCAGATTTTGGATAAATAGACAAGAATAGATTTGTTTTTTGTTGACAGGATTTGATAACAATGAGCAAATATCTACCCCCAGGTTGATCCTGTCTATTTGGTTATGAAAGTAAGAAACAGGGCAGGTTATTTTCACAAACACTGTTTCTACCCAATCCTAGTCTTTTTGCACTCGTCGACACTAATGTTAAACTTTCTTTGAAGGGTAAAACTTTACATGTTGTGTTGGCTATTAAAGCTGTGACCCAGAGTGCAGACGCTCACCATCTAACCTAGAGGTGACCTCTACCTGTCTCCCCTCCCCCCTTTCTTCCATCCTCGTCTCCCCTTCCCAGATTCCCCCTGCCTCACCCCAGTGTGTACAGGAAGCTGTGATTCCAGCGATTCCTGCTCCTCTGATGAACAGGGAGGAAAAACACAATGCCTACAGTGTGCTAGAAAAGAGCTCCACTAATAAAATGCACACACAGACACACACACACACACACACACACACACACACATACTGAAACACGCACACACAAAGGGAGAGAAATAGAATGGAACATGCTTTTACTATTAGGGCTCAGTTCTTTTCTTTCCATATGACTTTCCCAGGAAAATCCCCCTCATCAGGGTAGGTCCAATCCAGACAGACAGCAGAGTAGAGAAGAGACACAGATACAGTCTCACACACACACACACACACACACACACACACACACACACACACACACACACACACACACACACACACACACACACACACACACACACACACACACACACACACACACACACACACACACACACACACACACACACACACACACACACACACACACACACACACACACACACACACACACTGAGGAGAAACTGACCTAAGACACAAACAAAGACTTTTAGGGTGTGAAAGGCTTCTGAACTGGGCCAACTTTTCTGATTTGAAACTTTTTTCCTCTGTTTTTTTTTTTTTTTTTCGACAGCCTACAGAGAGCTAGTCAAATATCTTCAATGAGAACTCCCACTCTCAGAAACATTATAATTCTCCAGACTAGCATCTGGCTCACATACTGTTTGAAAAGGGGATGATATTAATTTAGTCTGGGGAGTAATGCTTAAAATCTAACTCGTCAGTCCTGCATTGGGGGGACACAAAGTAATTCTGTCCATTTCTTGAAGGCCTCAACCGTCTGTACCATTAAGAAAAACTAGGTCATTTCCGCCTTCTGTGTGTGTGTAAGTGTGTTTGTGTGTGTCAGCCAGACCCTACTATAAGCCAAAAAAACCTCCAGTATAAACAAATTGTGCAGGAAAGACTGCTACTCTCAATGGAAACATCCTAAAACTAAACAGTGTTTTACTCTTCAGATATCTTTGCTTTAACATGCTAGTTTACTAATTAAATGTCTTATCTATGTCTCCATGCATGTTCAGCTCAGCTCCAAAAGTTCAAACTGGTCTGTGAGAGGTGTCAAAGTCAGCTGCTGTGGATCTGTGAATCAGTGGTTTTGAATGCCAACATGTTCGTTGCATCACAGGAATTCATCCGCTGCAGAAGTCCACCCAACTGTGGCTTTGATTTCATACAGATTGTAATAAAGATCATTATGAGTCTTGTGTTGAGGAAATAAACAAACTCATATGTGGATCCCGATCTATCTGGAGAATAGAAGAAGGTCTTTACTCTTTACCAACTGAATGGAGGCCTTGGTATATTAGACTCAATTTTAAAGCAGGCATTTGAAGCTAGTCATGCTACCTATCAGCTACATTCGTATCTATTGTCAACAACTGAAAGCAGTGAAAGAAAAATTGTATTTTCAGAAACATACTGCAAAGCTAATATACTGAATGTAATCTTTCATGTTTGTTCTTTGTGCTTCTTATCATTATTTCAACATCAAACAATGTAATTGCATATTTTTTATATCATTTTCGTGCGCTTTGGTAGCGTCAGAAGGTCTGTGAGTGAAACGACACTGCTGTACAGCACACTCAGTGACAGTGCTGTTACTCCTTCCCCTCACAGGACAGGACAACAGGCAATTTGTTGACAGGCAGTGTTTGATGAGAGAAGCTGAAGAACCATGTCCTCTGACAAGTTACAGTATATTACTGGATTTTGTGCAAATATGTCTCTGCTCGCGTCCATGAAGATGGATTTATTGATTTCTTTGTATGCAATCCTGAGACATAAATTAGTTTGGTAAAGCTGCTAAACATGAAACTACAATGACACTGAGAACTATACAGCCTGACGTGACATCACAATCTGATCTGACTAATTTATGCAGGGATGTAGAGCCTCATCTTCTTCCTCTTAGCCTCAGCCAGTCTTTCAAACAGCACACAGACATGCGAACTGGCTACTACCTTAAAAAACATTTGCTCTTCTCGCAGGAGAACCAGACTTACAGTGGGTACGGAAAGTATTCAGACCCCTTTAAATTTTTCACTCTTTGTTTCATCGCAGCCATTTGCTAAAATCAAAGAAGTTCATTTTATTTCCCATTAATGTACACTCAGCACCCCATCTTGACAGAAAAAAAAACAGAACTATAGACTCATTGGCCTTGTTCACATTTTAGCTCATCCTGATTGTATGTGGTTTGTTTTTTTGCCAGTATAAACACAAAAAGCCACATAAGATCACATTTTTCCAAATCTTATTCAAACCACTTGAGGGGGTCGTTTCGAATGCGATTCAAATGTGATTCCTACAGATTCCACTCAGTCTGAACATCTCAGTAGCTTCAATGTGTCTTCTGTCACTCGCAGTCATCCATTTTGCTGTTGTTTTTTCTTGGCGTAACCTGTTAGCATAGAAACCAATGTGGATCAGACCACATCAATACAGACTGGCAGATCGGATCTGGTCACTTGCGATTTGTAATGTGGACAGTCAGTCAGTTAGATCAGATTCTGATCAGATTTGGGGGGGGGGGGGTCGGATTTGAGCGGTAGTCTGAACAAAGCCATTTTTAACTCACATCACATGTCCATTTCTTCTGATCCTCCTTGAGACGGTTCTGCGCCTTCATTGGAGTCCAGCTGTGTTTAATTAAACTGATTAGACTTGATTAGGAAAGGCACACATCTGTCTATAGAAGGCCTTAAAGCTCACAGTGCAAGTCAGAGCAAATGAGAATCATGAGGTCGAAGGAACTGCCCAAGGAGCTCAGAGACAGAATTGTGGCAAGGCACAGATCTGGCAAAGGTTACAAAAGAATTTCTGCAGCACTCAAGGTTCCTAAGAGCACAGTGGCCTCCATATAATCCTTAAATGGAAGAAGTTTGGGACAACCAGAACTCTTCCTAGACCTGGCCGTCCAGCCAAACTGAACAATCATGCTAGAAGAGCCTTGGTGAGAGAGGTAAAGAAGAACCCAAAGATCACTGTGGCTGAGCTCCAGAGATGCAGGAGGGAGATGGGAGAAAGTTCCACAAAGTCAACCATCACTGCAGCCCTTTACGGCAGAGTGGCCAGACGGAAGCCTCTCCTCGGTGCAAGACATCTGAAAGCCCGCAAAGAGTTTGTCAAAAAAGACATGAAGGACTCCCAGACTATGACAAAGAAGATTCTCTGGTCTGAAAAGACCAAGATTGAACTTTTAGGTGTTAATTCTAAGCTGTATGTGTGGAGAAAACCAGGCACTGCTCATCACCAGCCCAATACAATCCCAACAGTAAAACATGGTAATACAGGAAACTTGATGATGCATCAAAGAAAGTCTGCAACAGTTTAGTCTGTTATGTTACTTTGAAGCATTTCTTAGAATAAAAAGAAAATTCAGTGAACATGACATGACATCAAAAAGATTTAATATGCATTTCCAGGAGAGAGCCTTAGTTATATATATGTGCTGTGTCAAAAAAAACTAAGACAAAAAACTTGTTTCATTTACTTTGACCTTCTGAAATAAACTTCATATGTATATAGGTCAGGATCAGCTATCCCATTTGTAACGCAAGGAAACATGAAGGTGTGGTGATACTGTACGTGCTCTAAGTGTGACAAAATTCTTTCTCAGTTTCATGTAGTAAGCAAGAACAATTGCTTTATAATTGCATTCTGATGTAACAGCAATTGTACAACACACCTCATATAGTAGCCATGCCTGCAAGTGACTCAAGAACCTGTTTAGCAGGAGTGTTAGTGTGACACCACATTTCATTCACTGTGACTATACAACGTCTGAACGCCATCAAAACAACTCAGTGTCTTGCTCCACACAGTGAAGGTTAAATGCAGCGCTAATAAAACCCCATCTATTATACTGCGAAGGTAGACTTCAAGTCATTTAACACAAACATTTGACATGATAAGTTACATTTACAATCTATTACAGCACTCACATGAAGACTTTATGAGACTTTTCTTCAGGCCTGAAAGTGCAAATAAGACACAAAACTTGGCCCGATAGTAAAGGGGTCAATCACATCACAGTCATGTTTCACACTTTTACACACAAACACACACAACTGCAGTGCCGTCTTAGCCGAAGCCCTTCACAACAGCAGTACCCACACATGACCACCGTTAGGAAAATCAATGTGACACTCTGGCAGGCCGGGAACAAGCCTGAAGCTCCTGAATGGCCTGGAACTGAGTCATGCCGTCTCTCTCATACACACACGCAGAGTAACAGGATGAGACAGAGAGATGCAGGAGGGGAGAGATGTACGGGATGTCAGAGATGGGTGCTTACAGGAATACTCAGTCGAGATGTTGGGTGACTTGTCTGTTGGTCACCTTGAGAAAGTAAACATGAAATTCTACGTATGGTGTTAGAATGACACAGTTGCAGGACTGATATCTGGAGACATGCTGCATTTATAAAGGCTTAGCATGAAGACTTAGTTCATTATATGTTCCTGCTTTACCTGCGCAAAAGTTTATTAGGGTATTTGGAGCTTTTTCTTTTGTCACTGGTGCATCAGTGCAGTACAGGCAGACACTCTCCTTGAGTACAAGCAACGGCACCGAACAAATGAAAGCATCAACACCGTGACCACGAGGCTTTAACATGCAGTGCACAGTCTTAGCTTTTGACATGCCACAGAAATAGTTACGAACGTTTAAAGACAGACACCACACACTTACTGAAATACTCAGTCCCCAATCTTATTTCTGTAGAAAACCAATACAACAAAAACACTTCTCGCCATGTTACCCGGCACTCATAATTATGTCTTTGTGGTCAAAGAGTTGAACCCCATCATCTGTCCACAGTTTTACTTTGCACCTCATTGCGTGATAATAATTCTCATTCATAATTCGGACAGCACTAAATGATGGGAATTCAGTATTTAGTGTACTATAAAGTAAGTAGTGGGTGATTTGGGACAGCATCAAATCTTAGCATTCAAATATTGACTAAATTGCGCTGGGGGAAAAAAACGACCATGGATTGGCCAAACTGTCAATAATACCCGATCTGGTAGAATCAGATTAACAGTTGGTGCATCACCTTAACAAAATCGTTTAATTCACTTAAGGATGTCTTTACCTAAGTGGATTTACCTTTAGGTAGGATAATGCTTACTATTTCATCACAGCTCCTGTCAATATAAATTACTACACCAAACTACCACCAAGATGATTGAGGTTAAGCTAAATAGATACATTATTCATCTGATATTTCCCACCAAGCTAACAGTTAACACAGAGCACTATGGGGTCTGGACACATATTTCTCTCCTAACTAGATGACAGATAGACAAATGAGACCACCAAAGACTTATGGCAGTCAAAACTGTTCATACAAATTAGAGAGACTAACAGCAGCTTGAAAAAGTGGGAACGAGGGGAGCCGGGCAGATAACATTCTCCCCGTCCTCCTCCCTGACTCCCTGGGCTCTGTGTTTATCTAACACCGAGGGGAGATGTTTACATTGGCCTGGTTAAACACAGACAAGCCCAATAGCTTTTGTTAATAATAAATAACCGAAAAAGGCCGCAAGGACTTCCATGCTGGAGCATGGAGTTGGCACACGTGGACCACCATTGTTCTCCTACATCTATGGAGGACACATTCACCCACTTCAGGTCACAGAGATGTTTCACGGAGTTTGGAAATAAATTCTGGAGGACTGAGGTGGAATTCAAACTTAAAGGAATTCTATCTTGTCCAACCACGTTTATTTGTGATGGGGTTTGTTTTTAATAAATCCTCCAATGATTGGATGTAAACTGCATGAAACCCTTTTTGACCCTCCCATCGTAAACACCAAAATAAGCACTAGAGCACACAGGCTGCTTGGATTCCCATGTGGAAGGAAGAGAGTTCAGAAACGGGGAAAAGACATTTATATTTCATCTGATTGGAGTTGCATGAAGCACTCGGACTGTCTGTCTGTGTGTGTGTGTGTGTGTGTGTGTGTGTGTGTGTGTGTGTGTGTGTGTATGTGTATATGTGTGTTGGGGAGGGGGCAGAGACTGCTCTCGGACAGTGTGGGAGAAAAAGAGAGAACTACAAAATAAGAGCAAGGCCTTGGGAGCGAATGTGTGTGTGTGTGTGTGTGTGTGTGTGTGTGTGTGTGTGTGTGTGTGTGTGTGTGTGTGTGTTTGTTGGGGGGGGAGAGAAACTATACACCTCTGGACTGCCGGAAAAGGAAACCCAGCCAGAAGGACGGTAGATCAATTCCTCCCCCGAGTCTTACAACAAACACCCTCTCTCTCTCTCTCTCCCTCTTCTCCCTGCATAGCTCACCTCTGCTGCAGCCTGATATCGTCCCATCAGCACTCCATCTCTATCACTCTCTGTATAACAACCCCATCCCCCTTCTTTGTCTGCATGCTATAGCACTTTATACCACGGGCCTCCGCTGTGAAAGACGTCCAGAGTCTAACAAATGTTCAATGAAGTTTGGTTCACGCTGTAACTCATTATGGTTATTAATGGAAGGACTTTTAAGCCGGATGCCCCAGATCTGTCATCTCCTCAAACACACAACACAGGAACAATAATGTGGACATGGCTAATAAGGAATGCACAGTGGGATTAAAAAGAAAGAAAACAAGAAGAGCCCCTCCTTTGTGACTATGGTGGAAAAAAAAAATTGCAGTCGAGAAATGAATCTTACAATTAAAAATATCTCTGCTAGAGGAAAACAAACAGAGCCGCGCACTCATCATCAAACACCTACATCCTGCCAGACAGATGGACACACAGACACTTCCAATACTCTGTATCCTCATGAGCTCTGCATCACACACTCCTCCTCTGAAACACAATTCCACACAAGCACATTTTTATCCACTAACACAAAAACACTCCAGTAGTGTGGATGGTGGAAAACCTTATCTCCAATTCCTGATTATCACAATCTACATTATTTTTGTAATTACTGGTTGATTTCCACTCATGTACTTATAACAATGTGCGTGTGTGTGTGTGTGTGTGTGTGTGTGCCCCTGCATCAGATTGGGGCAATTGTGAGGTCACAGCTACCCCTCTCTCCCTCTCTCCCTCTCTCCCTCTCTCCCTCTGTCCCTCTCTCTCTCTCTCTCTCTCTCTCTCTCCGGGTTTGGCACGGCTTGGCTCCTATTCTTGCCGTGTCAGCTCAAGCCTCCCAAACAGACAATAAATGTTCCTCTCAGTGTTTTGAGGAGCAGCCTCAACAAGCAGAAAGCAAATATAACTCTTCCCCTTGTTTTGGAGTTTACGCAGGCCCGTCTTGCAGCTGCCCTGTTGACAGCTGGCTGAAGCATTTTGGAATTGGAACTCAACTCCTGTGCGCAATGCAAACCGTGGCTGTTTGAAAACAACTTGAAGGAAAAACGTAAATACAGTATGGCACTTAAAGAAGACAGAGCGAGGACAATGCTTTGTTTTGCTCACCAGAAGCTGAAACCCCCTGCATCTTGCAAAAACTTCTTCCCCGGTCTTTCTCTGCTGATTCCGTCCGTTCCTCCTCGGGGGAAACTGGCAACAACGGCGGTTTATACTCCACGACTTCTTTACAGCCTCCTGTATCCTGTTCGCCAACAAGAAACATACGCTAAAGAAACTTCATGGTGTCCTAATGGACGTGAGCGTTTTGAACCCGGGTCATTTCAATGTGCAGAGTAAAGCCAGTGTAGTCGGTCATGTAGACCTCCTCTCTACTACTCCCCTCTTCACAAACTCTTTCCTCTCTCTGAGCCGCCGCTGGAAGAAAAGAAAATGCGCGCTCCTACCGCGAGGCGCGCGCACGAGAAGCCCATTCATTGAGCGTGAATGCCAGATAGAAAGATTAGCATTAGGGAAATAAAACTATAACCACCTTAATCTGTCCTGTGGCTCACTGCTTGACTTTAACACAGGTGCATCTAACTTTAGATTCCTTCGTATTCCTACTTCCTACTTCGGCTGTAGTTTACTGTTTGTCAGTGAAGTTGCATTTTCAGCCATGACATGCCTCTCGGCATACTGGTATATGACACGGATTGTCACGTGTGGCCATGGAAAGGATGAGGTCTATTTTAAGACATCTCTCTGCTTTGAAAACTCCACAGCTGCCTATTAGTGTGGAAAGGGAAGACTATTGGCACAGTCCGTTTCCATGTAAGCCATAGACTTTTGATTGATTATCTTGAGTCTTCAGTCAGCTGCTGTCAGCTGCCTCCTTGAATCATTGTAAACAGCAATAAGGTACAGGCAGATTGGGGAAACAAGTCTTGGATTTGCAGTCATAAAACGCAGCTCCTTTTGTTTGTGCATGTTCTGGTCACCCAAAGTTCAAAGTCTGATATAATATTGATAGGCTATAAAAGTTCTCTTTAGTATGCCATACTGTTGTGTTTAACATGCTGCACTCATTGTGGTCAAGCGGGTCCGTGTATTCTTTTTTTGTCTGCTGTGGTGGCAAGAGTAAAAGTGTACACACACAAATTGAACCACAAAAACGTGTGTTGATGTACATTTTTAGTCTGATGCATTTAAGTGGGGAATGTGGTTTCATTAACTGTCTCAATGAGTAACACACTTCTCAGGTTATAATTTTACATTTAAAGCAGATTGTAGGTTTTATTAATTGTTTGGTATTCTTATAAAATAAAGCAGTTATTTCTAGTCTTTCTGGTTAATCACTTTAAGAAAATGCAGTTGCACTGTTTGAGCGGCTGTGGTTCAGCGGAAGAGTCGGTAATCTCTCAGTTTGAATGTTGGGTGTTCGATCCCCAGCTCTTGCAGACTTCCAGTATATCTTATGGGTCCTTAGGCAAGAGACTTACTAAATTCATTTGAAATGTCTACAACCACCAACATGTGATTTCTCCTTAAAATGTAGACTTCACTATAAGGCAAATTATCTACATTTTACCAAAAGCAGCCAAATAAGAGAAAAGACCACATGACCACAAAAGTATCAACATGTTTTTATGCCTATCTATAGCACAGCTTTCTCTTGCTACTCTTAATATCAGACAACTAACAATCTCTTACTCGGCCAAACTCATTCTTTAAAATTATCCATCAGTAACAGTATGATGTCATATAGAATCAGAAAATTGCAGGGCCATTTTTTCCAGCAGGAAAAACTTTATTTTGGTGGTGATTCTTCTGCATGTTGACTTCAGAAAAGTTTTGAATGTAGAACTTTTGGAGGATTTGTTTGCATGGGATTGGGTAGGATTTGAGCTTTACATCTGTCGATTTATTTCCTTGATTATGTCATTACAACCCATCTCCAAGAGCATGACTGTGTGGCTGTGTCCAGTCCTCTTTACCACTCTCTTTGCATTGTGTCTGTTTGCCCTCCCCCATTTTTTTGAAACACGTGTCGACTCAGCCACACATCATTAACCCCTTTTGTGGCTGCACGCTTTTCATCTGTCCCAGACCAACACAGACAACAGCAGGGTCTCTGATGATAATGGCTCCTTGCGTTGGCTGCTGGCCACCTCTGTGACCTCTGCTGCTCTCTAATAAACCATGTCAATCAATCACCTCCTCCCTTATTTATATGAACTGTGCAACAATAACACAAACTGCGAAACATAGCTTTGATTTGCAAATGTAAAAAATATACAAAAATGAGAAACGCTGCAACAGTTTGCTTTATTTTTCTTTTCTTTGCTAAACAGGATGATACTGATTCAGAGTTTGAAAAGCCAAGTTCTTTGTGGATGATTGAACTCGTGTTCTAAATAGACCAGGGCCCCCGGAGCCCCTGTTAGTGCCTCCGAGTGCATGGAGCTGCCTGTCAGTCCGTCTGGGAGCATGCTGGTCCACAGAAAGCAGAACACCAAACAGCCTCCTGGGATACATCCTCTACTCGGCCTCCCTGGGGTCTCATCTACTCAGAGGCACAGAAAAAGAGTGAAACAAGCATTCACAGAGAGAAAGGAAGGAGGGAAAAAGAAGAAGATGAGAGACGTAAGGAAGAAGGGGGGCGGAGGGGCGAGATATATTGGAGGAAAGACAATTAAGAGAGTGTAAGGTAGCAATCCGAGCTAAGGTAAAGGTGTGAGAGTTGACACAGATAAGTGTGTCATGACTAATCACGCTCTAGAAAAAGGGTGCCAGCCTCCTTTTCAGGTGCAAATTAAAGCCTCACACTGATTGAATTATCACTTTGTGTGTTGACGTAGACGATACTGTTGTAGCCTGCTTTTTTTAAGGACCACACCAACAGTTTCAGGGAGACACTCCATGAGTCATGCACAGGAGGGAGATCACTCACACCCTGCGTCCAGTGTCAGTGCTCAGGAATGTTTAAACGCATCATGAGGCAGGGCTCACACTCCACAGGTCATACAATCCTCAGAGGTATTTTACCTGATCAGATGGAACTGTTATATTTGTGGAAACGTGTGTATTTAAGTCTGTCTTTTACACAATGCCATGTGAGGCATGTGGGGTGTTATTAAATCATCTGATCCCGTCTTTGAATCCCTTCAGGCTCCACATGGACTCACCACATGACGGCTCGGCCTGATATACAGAAAGAAGTGTCTTTGTACGTGCAAACACACACTCTAACTCTGTTTTATGGCCTGCAGCAGACCTTCAATTGACTTTTTCTTTTTTTAAGATTCAAAGCTGCTCATGAGCTGTATTATAGTGACCTCAAGTGGTTGAATTTAAGAGTGCACCAGCTCAGACGTGTAACATCTGTTCTGCTGTATAATCACAGCACCTGCATATTAATAAAGCAGCTCTGATGGAATGGGGCCCACTGACCCATATTTCCTCTGCCAGATGAGCACTGTGCCGAGGCTATAAGAGGAGACGGGCACCAACAATGACTCCACTGTTACTACAGTGATGTCACTGAGATGACCTCTTCCCTCCGGCTCCCATTAAAAGACTCTATCGTTTGAATTCAGAGAGGCAGATGGTTAATGACTGTGACTGGTTTCATTTTGTTAAATTACTGCATTCTGTGAGTGGCTGTCATAGTAATTAATGCTATTGATAAGAGGTTATTTGAGGCTTCAAGGTGTTTGTATTGAAGATGTTTTAGCAAGTTGTGCAAGTTTATTTTTCAATTTTCAATTTTCAATTTTCATGGATGAGGTCTTTTCTGGTCTTTCACTTAAAAGAGCTTTTGAATTTTTACTCTTTGATTAGAGTACGGGCACCAGGGTCTTCTCTGAATCTGCAGAACTGTAATATGTTAAGGCACCCTATTTGAATGGATATTGAAAATGTAGTATCCGGATTGTTAGGATAGGATATTACTTTATTGATAAAGTTAAGGAGCTTGACCAACATTGTCTGAACCTCTACTGACTGTTTTGTTGTCTCTGACATTCTCCAAATGTATGATTGGTCTGGGTGGATTGTGGAACTGAATTGCCCTCTGGGATAAATAAAGTTTTCCAAGTCTAAGTCTGCTGCATCAATTTTGACCTCCCTTAGTTTATTTGTTATGTCTACCTATTTCCCCTCCAGCTTAATGGGAGTGAAATAAACAAGTGGCATTTTAATGATAAAGCTCAACAAAGACGAAGGGTTTGATGAAAACTAGTTTTCTTTATTTTTCATTGCAAGTCTCTATTTAGTCTTTCTAAAGGTTACTTTTATAAGTGCAGAAAACTCCCGAAAAACTCCTGATATTTGCCAGCGAAGCTGAATGTGTCACAGGGCCACATTTTTCAGATGGACTTCACCTGGAGTTTCTCCTCGAATTCTGTACTGTACTTGTAGACAACAACTGACGAGAATTAAGAATTAAGAATTAAGAATTAACGAGAATTGGGGTTTTTTTCTATAGTCCCTGACTAAAATAACTTTATATGCAAGGCCGTCCTGTCCACGTAAACACAACGATTATTACAACTGGTGACATTATTGAAGCAATAGTTGGAATCAGACACACATTTCATGGCAAGACACAGGCCTTCACTTGTGGTGTGCCTTAAAAACACTCTTACTGAGATGAGAAGGATTTTAGCTGATGTTATTTTGCACCAGGGGCAACTTTTACAAAACTAAGCAACATCTCTACGCAGGCCGGTGGAAATTTTTTTTTTTTTTTAATGTGAGCTGTGTTTTTGTGTTTGCCCAGTTGGCAAGCCCTGAGAATTGAGTGCCTCGAGGCAAGCATGGTGTTTGCAGCTGCTTGGGCAACCACTAGCTGCAACACTGACTCATGTTGACAATAGTGGATGTAGGATATACTAATCACTTATGACGTCCAACTCAGCTTCCGGCTCCTCCTTCCTCCATCAACATTTCTGCATGAAAATTTTTTACATATATATTATTAGTATATATTAGTGTAACATGTCAGTCTTTCAGTTGTTATTTTAATTAGTTAGATGTTTAACTTGAACAAAATGCAACAGTAAATTAAAGTTTTCGTCTGGCCATTACAAGAGAGCTCTTACAGCCTGACCCACCATGCCTTCACTATCCTCACTGTCAGAGTCCAGGTTGAACTCATTGTAAATCTCTTGGCTAAAATTTAACATTACTCCCTGTCATCAAATAATCACATTTTCCCAACCAAGAACCCTTTCCAACAAGGCTGGCAAGATTAAACTTCCTGCCGTCCAAAGTCCCACACCCCTGAAAGGCAACAGCACCAGTAGTCAGGTGTTGTGCCAAGAAACACAAACTTGTTAAGAATGAATTGTAATCTTTGTAATATTCAACTTTTCTTTTTAGTTGTCAAACAGTTTGCAAGGTGATCTAAAGTTCATAGATAATATTTGTCCTCATTGTTCTTTAGTCTCTGTAATAGAAACATTGTCCAAATGATTGATAAAAGCCAAACTCTGGAACACTTGATTGATTTGATTTAACCGACTTTATAGGTCAGGTGTTTGGTAATATATCAGCCAGTGTTGTTACTATTAAGCTAATATCAACACCACAGAGTGAACAAACAGACACTCCAAAATAATTCCGTTTAAATGGAAATAATGTTGCAGTGTATGTAGCTTGTTTTTGGCACAGGTGTTAAATTCTATCTGCTAAAGATAACATCTTGTCCACTTTCAGGCCAGATTATTAATGTTCATTAAAAAATAGTCCACAGTATGATGCCATTTGTGACTTCATAAGCTTTGAGGCTTACTGGTCAAACATTAAACCTGTATTTCAAGAGAAATTTAAAATCCGTGAGTTATTCCTTTAATCAGTTTGATCATTACCAAGGACAAAATATGACTGTAAAGTAAGCACAATTTTGGACTTGGCTTCACACACAAGAAATTAAACCTCATGAACTTTGCAAAGTCCAAAAGACCAGGCTCATACATAGATTCCAGGGAAAGAACAAATAGAGCATTTGGACCTGGTCTATTTTGTATTTGGCTATAGGCAGACCATATAATTATTACTATATCATAATTTAATATCTTTTATAACATGATAAAAAGGTCTTGCACACAAGACACAAAAACATAACCATTGTTATAAATTAGCATTTTTGTTTAATTTGGATTAATTTGATTCATTAATGACACACAAGCAGTCAGACCAGCAGATATTCGGCTAACATGGTTAACACGAGACTAGTATTGAAAAGCAAAACTCCGCCCCTCTGCTTTTACATCTGTGGTAATTATTATCACTACCTTTTTAACAGAAATGCAATCCATCCATCAGTCGCTGCCTCTTTCAAATGTCAGTGCAGAACTGCAGCGTGGGGTCTTTCATCTTTTTCTTGTAGTCTTCATTAAATGCTTCATTCTGGGAAACAGTGAAATGGTTCATCCAGTCACCAACCTTTCCTGAAGAACAACAACAGCTTGCCTCTAATGACAAGAACAGTCGACTATTTTTCTAACATGGTTAACATGGGATTTTTATTAAGAAAGAGCGTTTTCACATGTATGGTAACGATCGCTTTTTTTTAAAATGAGAAATTCCATCCATCATTCATGGACAATGCTTGCAGCCTTTTAATTTCCGTTTAAAATTTCAGTGCGGAACTGCAGTGATGGGTCCTTCATCTTTTTCTTGTAGTCTTCATCAAACTCATCATTCTGGGCCACAGTGAAATGGCTCTTCCAGTCACCAACCTTTCCTGCAGGTCAACAGACAATATGTCAGTTTTTTTTGTATTTGGTGAAGATCTGATTTGTGTTATGTCACCCACAGTTTTTTTGTATTTATGAAGTTACCTTTTCTCATGAAAGGAGATATTTTAAAATCCATGACAGGGAGCGTAGAGTAGTTGGCCATGCTGTTCTTTTTCATGTTATCAAACTGAACAGTTCCTGCAACTCTTTCCATCTCCTCAGCTGAGGGAGACATACCGAGAAAGTTGCAGAGTTTGTCTATTTCCCGTCCAGTATCCTGTGAGGGAAATCATTAGACATTGTCACAGTATTTTACACACCCATGGGGAACTTTAGAAAATTAGCCTGAATAAAAGAGAAGAAGAAGAAAATAATAACCTCAATCAGATCCTCATAGAACATGTAATGGAGGTTTGAATAAGTCTGCTTCTTCTCCCACCAGCCGCTCACATGGTCATACCAGGATCCAAACACAGCTAAGACCACAGAATAGTACATTTAGGCACCAAAGTGATCTAAAGTAATCTCTTCTCTATGATAACAATGTATGTCTTACTCTTTCCATCCATGAATCTGTGGAAGTAGGTGTTCCAGTCTCCAGGCTCCGGCTGCACGTTATTCATGCGGTCAAAGTGAAAGTAGGAGACCATGTTGTCTTTGGCATTGCGGGCCACGTAGACTATCTGTAGCAAGAGAAATCACTTCAATTCTCTGAGGGTTTAACAATGACCAAGACTCCTTTTTCTTAATCAAACATTTCTTTTAGTAACTCATATCCTGTCTGTCTACCTACATGCCTGCTTGCACTTGTCCTTTGCACTCACCCTGCATGAGCGATGGTTATATTGATGACAAAAATGGGCTTTTCTTTCTGCCTAATATTCTCTCACAAGCCCTTTCTACTTGACAAGTCCACAAACGTGCCAATTTGTCACACCTCTGTACTTAAAAATTACATCCCCAGCGATGTGATAGCGGTGTCAACAAAGTCGTACAGGAGTGTTAACATCCTCATCCTAGAACTTGCAATGTGTAAAGGGCAATGGATTCATCCTGCACTGCAAATGAAGCCAAATTCTGTTCACATTTACTGAGTTAGACACTTCCAATATTTGACTAACTATATTGTGTGTGATTTTAAAATTCATGGATTATGACAGGAGATGATTTTACTGACCCTGCAATTCTGCTCCCAAAAGGACTTTGGCACAAACTGAACTGGGAAATGAGTCTTAATGAGCCGAGGAGAGGTTGGGAGGTTGTCTGCTCGGTCTTTTCCTGTAACAAAAGGACACAAATGGAGCGAGCGAAACCCTGATCCTTTAAGGTGCTTAAGAAGTCTCTTGACTGCTACAGTGTGATAAAGACTAGCTACTGTTACAACATTACACCAATCAAAGGGATGTTTATCTGCTAATTTAAGATGATATAAATGGTTGACAACAAACAATAAATAATCATGCTTGACAATGAATGTGTATAAGAATAAGTATTCTACCTGTGTCAATTGATGGGATGATTATCTCCAAGAAAGGCACCCTTTCATATATCGGGATAGAAGACTGACGCTCTGGGTGTGTCTGACCAAAATACAGCAGGTCAAGAATGTAGGAGACCCATGTGGTTCCTGAAAGAAAGTCAAACAATGAGGGCAACACCCTTCCAAACCTTCCCAACTTTGTATAACTTTTGATTTATAAAGCAACCAAACTGATTCTTTTTTTTCTTTTTTTTCAGTGCTCACCTGCTTTGGGGTATGTCGCAATAAGTATGTCATCCGGCCTTGCCTTAAAATTTTGAACGCTCTCCCAGTTGTCAGTGAAAAAATGGCTCATTGAGACTCCATGGAATTCAAACAGTTCTGGTCGAAGTATATCCATCTTTCCTCCAAAAAAAAAAGAACATTTTAACATGCAGAGAATGGGATCAGTAAGTGAGAGCAATCACACTTTATGTTGCAGCTGTGTTCTTTCTCGGTCTCAGATTTATTTTTTTAAATCAAATGTGCGTGTAATTTTCGGAGTGTGTGCCTTATGTCCACTTTTAGCATTCTAGCATAGCAGTTTGAGTAATAAACGCAACTTGAACATAAGATATAGTACTTTTGCAGCTCTTTTGAAAAGGGATCATTTTTAGACATACCTTATCTGGATCAACACAACAGACTTGCCGCGTCTTGTTCCCACACTGTAGCTATTTACATTGATACTTCCTCTTCTTTCCTGCACATTTCCTGGTAAATCTGAAGTCCTTTCTCTTTCTTCTCATTACATAACTCGGTGTTGCCTGTATTGCAATTGGCTCGACATGTGATATGAAAGTCCAGCTCCTCCCCGTTCCTCGAGATTTCCCCATTAAAGTCCAAATGACAGCGCGACAGACTGCGTGCATATTCATACTGACGCGCTTGCTCAAAGAAAGTAAAGAGAAAAACAAACAAACAAACCTCCTCTCGGTGCCATCCTTATATAGGCTTCAACATTATTAAAAGTTCCTGCAACTTTCTTATTTATTCACTAGAAGAGTGAAATTGGTGATTGGTATTTGGGGATGAAGTCAAACTTTCTGCTTTCAACTCAAATTTTATAAACTGAATTGATGATAAGTATGCATTTAGCCTAAAGTTCATACCGATACTAGACAATTTAGCATAAAATGATCTGGGGATTTGATCGTTATATTTTGGAAACAAGTCTCTAAGAGCCAAGACAAACATTAGCCTATGCTTAAGCAATGACATTCATTACAACAAAAACTTATTTTGCATGTTGTAACTTATAATAAAATAGCCTACTACTTTTACTATACAGAAGCTTAGATGACTGCCAGTTTTACATTACAGCACAAGGATAATTTTATTTCTGTTATTTGGGTGTGTTTAATGTCTAATTTTACATTGCCTACATTTGCCTTATTTCCAAACAAAAACATGGCTCATAGCACCAACATATTAATACTTGCTTACCAATCATTGTTCTCTTGGAATCATTTTTGTGACACCAATTTCAGTTTGAAATCGAGGTGATGAATGTGTGTACTGTGATTCCAGATAAAGATTGAACTCTGCCGACAAATAAATGCTTATGCATTGCCATGGAGAACACCAAGATTACACTAAAAGTAAAGCACAATACAGAGCCCACTCCACTTTTTTCGTTGTGATGTAACTCCCTTGTAGTCGACAAAAAGCATCAAAGAGAGCTATGCCTTTAGTTTAATTGTGAAGTCATTCTCTATCTTCAAACACAGAGGTAAATATATGAGGGACTGGATGGGCTTTGGACTTTTAATAAGGAACTATACTCTCCTTAGATGTTGCTTCAGATTACTGTAATGCATAACGAGGACATAATAAACTTGAGAATCTGCATTTAGCTCTATTTCTGTCCTGTCATCAAGTATTGTTAAAACACAACCCGTGAATAACAAGTACAAATTTGAGGTAATTCTTTTATGATTTAACGGAGTCTATCCAATGTATCCCTTTTAACTTCTACAGAACTTGTCTTCTTCTTTCTTTTTCTTCATGATCACAGTGGTATCAGAGTCAACAGTCACTGTTTTTTTAATGTGTGACTCCTTGTGACATGGCTTTAAACGTTAATGAATTGTAGGCAGTCTCTCCAAGGGCAGATTTATACAAAAACTCACATGATTTCTGAATGATTGTCCCAGGCAAATGTTCATAAAAACGTGTGTGTGCGTGTGTGTGTGTGGGTGTGTGTTTGTGTGTGTGTGTGTGTGTGTGTGTGGGGTGGTGGTGGGGGGAGGGGGGGGGGGTGTAAAAAGATTTAATTCAGTCCTTTTTCGAGTTTCACTCAATAGAATTAAACTGATTTAACGTTAGTGCACTAGTGCAACCACATTCTCTTTCACATTGATGCTGGACACAAAAACTTGTAAAAAAAAAAAAAGTTTTTGTTTTGTGCTATGGAGCCTCTCAAAAAGCGATGGAAAAAACTTTCACGATTTAATAATACAAATTATTATAAAGAAAAACAAACAAGCGAACGACGCAACATTACGGAAGTGACGTCGATTGACGGAAGTTAAAAACATATACAACGAAAATGGCGTCCCCCAGCGAAGCAACGCTGGATACCCCACACGTGGGTAAAAAGAAGAAGGTAATACGAATAAATCTTTATTAAACGTCGCTGTACCCATGTCATCATTTGGTTTAAACACTTTATAAGGACTAACACTCAAAGTAGCATAGCATTTGCTACCTCCCTAACATCTTGTAGCTAACGCAAGTAGCGTCTGGATAAACTCACTGAAACTGATGCCTGAACAAAAACTATTTACTAATGAATCTGTCCTTATATTAAAGTCGTTCCTGTTTTGCATCCCTTAACAGACTACAGCTCGTTACTGGCAGGAGCAGAAGAAGAAGGGAAAAGATGACAAAGAAGAACCGAATGAGAAGAGTCTGCAGCGGAGGAAGAGAAAGAGACAGAAAGCAGAGAAAAGGAAAGAAAAGGCAAAGAAAAGAAAACAAGAAAGTCAAACGTCTGTGAAGGAATCGATATCAGGGGTAAGATTGATGTCTTACTGACGAAGATCAGTGTTCCAGTTTCATTAATTTCTAACTAACAAAGTGTCATTTGTTTGGATGGATAAGAAGTATTTCAGTGCAACTTGTGTGAATATGGCTCGTACTTTTTTAGTTTGTATATCAATCTGCTTCAGGTTCGACAATCTGTAAACATCAAATAAACATTACAAAAGCCTGATCTTCTTCTCAATCAACTGCACAGCCCACCTGGACACATGCTGATAAATATAATATAAAGATGTAAACAATATAAAGTAGCTGGTTTGTGGTAACATGCAGACGTACTCAAAGCGTGTTGTTGGATAAATGAGTGATAACAAAATTAAAAGGTAATTCATTTAATTTCCCTTTTCTTGTTTACCACTGTATGCTTCTTGAAGGACTTTGAATCGCTAACTGGGATTTTCATCGATGACAAAATGCCACCATGTCGCCGAGGTCTTGATGAACTGACCTCAAAGTGTTTGGTAAAGGCAATTCATCCGACTTTGTTTTGTGATTCTTGTGCACACTTCCTCAGAAATCAGACCCCTTCCCTGGGCCTGCACCTATCCCACAGGACCGGATGCAGAAATTCAAGAGGAAAACAAAAACTAAAACAGTAAGCAACCAAATGTCTCCTTGTGTAAAAAAAAAAAAAAAAGTTGTAGTACAGCAGAGTTACTGCAGCTAAAACCACAAGTTAATGTGTCATTCCCATTTCTCGGTGTAGTCTGGGAGCCAAGGTTACAAGCTGAGAGACATGATAACCCGCTCTGAAGAAGCCTCAGTCATGGCCCAGAAACAAGCTGCCCGGTTTGACCTCCTACTCCCGGAGGATGCTGGGTAATCCCTTCTAAAATTCACAGATTGCTGCATGGTTGCATTGAAACATCGAGTTCACGATGCGGATAAGATCATAATGTTGCTTTGAGCCGTTGTTTAAAAGTCTTTTTCTCCCCCATGTTAGGTTTCTAGAAGGAGATGAAGATGAGGACACATGTACCATCTCTCAGGAAGATATTGCAGATGCTGTGGATATAACATCTGGAGCAAAGGTGAGATTAGTGTTTATGTGCTGAATGATTGCACACCTGATGTCTAAGCTTTATAGTCTCTGTTTGATCAAAATCTTCTTCAACTTTTTGAGTTGAAACTTGTGAGAAAATAAAGCAGCACTGATAAGTGTGGACAATTATAAAGGAATTGTATTCAGTTGTATTTTTTACTGTATTTAACCATGTTGGTCCCATTTAGAACTTTTCGTGTCGTTAGTAATATAGTCAAGCTAAAAGCATCAACATCCTATAACATCTGCTTCCAGGTCTTCATTTTTTTTATTTAAAAACATTTAAGGACACCTGCTCTTTGAGTTTTAAGCCATTCATAAATGAACTGTGTGGTAAAAAGTAAGATCCCTTCCGACCTGTTTATAGTTTTTGAAGCCTTCAGTCGTTTTCCTGTCATTTATGTAAACACCTCTGATGGGTGCTTTTTGGGAGACGTATGTTTGATATGTACGTGGAGGAGATGCAGTTTGTCAAGATTTTTGCCAAAAAAGAAAAACAAAACTTGTGAAATAAAAAAAAACCTGGTCTTAGAAATGAGTTTGTCACCGTAATGATATTTTAGACACATTGGGGACAGTTCATAGTGAGTACACACAAATCCGTTTGTTAACTGTTGAGATTCGTCAATATGTTACTTGAATTTGTTTTTACTCTGTGAACAAAAGCTAGAACGTCCCCAGACCATATCGACACATAAACGATGGACCAGCTTTCTCACAAAAATGTAAACGCACCCCTTTGAACTTTATAGATGACGTATTAAATAAAAATTCAGTTAATGAAAAATACTTTCATAGTCAAAAATAAAAACAATCTTAAATTGACTAATGCATTGATTAAATGTATTTAATGATCATGAAACTGAAGCCTTTTCGTCCCATTAAGTGAAAATCTGATTTTGCGTATCCACTTATTTTATGTTCAGCGTCAGAACATTTCTTAATGAATGAGGCTCAATGTATGTACGAGTACGTGTGGTTTGCAAAATTCCATGAATAAAACAAAACAAGGTTCATTGGTTCAAGGATCTTGTGTTCCAATATAGAAGACCCTTTACCCGAACCCAAAAGCACAAGTTGTTCCTGACTCTGAGTAAAGCAGGGTTTTACTTTAGAAGACGAAGGGTTACGGGACCCTTCTGATTATAACCCCACTATGTCAAATGATGTTTAGAAAAGTCACTTGAAAGCCCTTTTAAAGATAGGTTTTTAAGTTGCTGTTGTTGCCCAGCCTGATTGACTGAGGTCTTTTTTTTCTTCCCTCAGTATTTCAACCTGAAGCTGTCTCAGTTTGGACCATATCGATTAGATTACAGCAAGACTGGACGGTCAGTATTCTACTCTCTGAGCAAAAACATCGGTTTTTGTTTTTTCATTCAAGACCACATTCAACCTCTTGGTGTAATCATACTGAAGACACACATTTTTATAGTACATCATACATATATACATAATTAATCACTACAGGTTGAAAATATGACTGCACACTGTCTAAATTGCACAAATACATTTTGCTTTCTGTCTTGGCTTGCAGCAGCTTTTAAGAGCTGAAGTCTTTTTTTAGCTTCTGCTCTTTTAGTTACTATAAATAATGACAATAACAGGTATTTATGTATTATCTTCCGGCAGTAGAACTTTTGTTAAATTGTAATCTTAAGTTTGTTCATGTACGCCATCTTGGTGATCACAACCAAAGCCTAATTTACTTCTCCATCTGTTCCCTATCAGTCGCAGCTACTGGGGCTAAACAACGTAACCGGTTTTCATTCTGATTGGTCCTGGAAGTATTGTAGGGTTTCTTAATTCTTGTTGTAGCTCCAACCTCAAACACTCTGTGTCAGAGTATGAAGGGAAGAGGGCCGGTCATCACTGTTGCATAATGACACTTTTGCTCTTTCAGGACAGTCATATATTTCTGTCTAAAGTGAATGGCAGTAAACAGGACACTAAGTCACGCATTCAGCAAACATGCATCAACATGATCATCCATTCAGAGCTGGTTTTTACACACCTGCTGTGTATTCATTGTACGTGCTGCTACACTCTGTTTTCAATCCAATTAAAAAAAACTTTATTTGTTTATTTGTCCCCGAGGGGCAATTAAAAGTCTGTCAGCATCTGAGAGGTGATGAATATGTTAAACATTGATCCGAATTGCTCAAAGCAAGCGGCCAACATAACATTACAGTTGTGAAGAAATAAAATGCTCATCATACTGATCCTCAGCTAAGAAGATCTGCAGAAACACGATTAATAATGTCTAACGTGTGTGTTGTCTGCCGGCTGTTTACAGTATTTTCTCTTCACTTTCAGTCACCTGCTGCTCGGTGGGAGGAGAGGCCACGTTGCTTGTATCGACTGGCAGTCCAAACAGCTGATGTGTGAAATAAATGTGATGGAGTCCGTCAATGATGTGAAGTAAGTCCAGCAGCCTGGGATCATGCAGAGAAAACACCCATCTAGTACAGTCGAGCTTAACCGACCTGAACCAGGTAGAACGCTCTCTGACAATCAGAACGCATCTTTGTGTTGATTCAGGTGGTTTCATAGCGAGGCCATGTATGCAGTGGCTCAGAAGAAGTGGCTGTATATCTACGACACCAATGGAATAGAGCTTCACTGCATACGCAAATTCAACGACGTCCTTCGTATGCAGTTCCTCCCGTACCACTTTTTGCTCGCAACAGCAGTGAGTTCTCTAGATGCGCTCGCACTTTACAGTTGACAGTTTAACTTCATTAGCGACCTGTTATTAGCTCTGACAAACTTTCCTGTCGCCTCTCTCGTCTTCAGAGCGCTACAAGCTTCCTGCAGTACCTGGACGTGTCCGTGGGAAAGGAGGTCGCAGCCATCTGCACAAAGAGCGGCCGGCTTGACGTGATGTGCCAGAATCCCCATAACGCCGTCATCCACCTCGGCCACCACAACGGCACGGTCACTCTCTGGTCACCCAACCAGAAGGAAGCGCTTGTCAAGATGCTCTGTCATCAGGGCGGCGTGCGCTCAATCGCTGTAGACAAAGCCGGCACGTGAGTCACACCTTCACGCTAGTTTCGCAGTGAAACATACACAGCGGACTTTTTTGTGTGTGTGTGTGTCTCTGTCTCTGTCTCTGTCTCTGTCTCTGTCTCTGTCTCTCATCACCTTTATTGTACTTCAGTATTTAGGCGTGCAGTCAATATGAGCAATCCTTGACATGCACCTAACGGTACAAACTGCAGTGTGTCAAGAAGGAACAGGGGTCAAATATTAATATGACAATTTGTCCTGACCGGTGTAATCTAATTATCGACCTATGGCCTCAAATATCAAGTTTTTTTTTTTTTTTTAATCCAGCACTTTACAGATTTCTCGGCCAGTACTTCACGGCTCCTTGTGGTTGAGCTTACAACATGCATGATAGTAACGTGTGCTGAAGTGAATTTGGCGAAGAATAAGAAGTAGGTGAAGAGATGACCTCACTGCTTTCAAACCCCCCCCCCCCCCCCCCAAAAAAAAAAAAAAAAAAAAACCTGTAAAGAAAGAAGCTGCTCTAGCTCTTTATGCTGCAACGAGAGGCCAGTTAGAAGACGCACCGCAGTCTGCAGAGGGAGATCCACTCAATGGTGATGGGTGGATGTCACTGGTGACCGTGCTCTACTCGACAATCACTGCCCACATACTATTTATAAAAAATGCATTCCAACGTGTTAGAAACGAGGGTGAAGCACGAGGCTGTCAATGCTGTTCATACAGCAGGAGTTTTAAGTTGACCTGCTTGTTGAAAGTGAAGTGGTTCCATATCTCGATAGAACAGGCTGTCAATATTCAATAATATGCTGCTCTATGCATGTTTGGATACATGCACAGCTGCTTAGCATCTCACTAAATAACACTAATCGAACACTTAACTGACAACACATGGACAACAGAAGGAGTTGCCACAGGTCCGATCGTGCATTCAGGTTGACAAAGAAACCTTTTTCTTGATTCTTTAGGGTGTTTTAGCAGAAAGTGTTTACAGGTCTACATACACAAGCTGATTATCTCTATCAAACACTAACTTGTACCGTAAATTCCGGACTATAAGCCGCTACTTTTTTGTCACGTTTTGAACACTGCGGCTTTTAAAACGATGCGGCTTATTTATGGATTTTTCTTGGGGGACAATGAGCTTCTGCCGCAAAAACATTTGACTTCGTCACATCGGATCTTAATATCAGTCATTTTGCGCTTCATGCACGCACCCTCATGATGGAAAACACACGGAGAAATACATATGATGCAGCTTTCAAGTTAAAGGCGATCGACCTGGCTGTCAAAGAAGCTAACAGAGCTGCTGCTCGTTAAGATGACACTGACAGCGACAACAGAGACTGAGGAAGTGAGTAATGAAGTCATTCTGAGGCAGTGAATGGATGGACTTTTTCATGTGAAATGTATTACGGTAATGTTTTTCATCAGCCGTGTTACAGACATGTTCGATGAAGGATTTCCACTAGGCTTCGTATTTGCGGATGTTACCGGTAGTACGTATTTAATTAAAAGTTAAACAAATGTTTTTATGTCACGTCTTTCTGTGCAAATAGCTCTGTTATAACGTGGACACCTGCGGCTTATAATCAAGTGCGGCTTATATATGTACAAATACATTTATTTACTTATTTTTAGACGGTGCGGCTTATATCCAGGTGCGCTCAATAGTCCGGAATTTACGGTAATTATCTTTTTTGAAGAATTGAATATTATTTCATCTCACTTAATCATGCACCTTACCTTTTGAGGGGCATTTTGGAATCTTCGTTCCCATATCATGACATAATTGTCTTGTAATGTATCCTTTCTCGTAGAGTTGTCTTATTGTGATATCTTTGTTGTTGTCCGTGTATCACATATTTTATCGTTTCGTGAGCTACCCTGCATTTCTGAGTCAAGTGTATTCTATAAATTCCACTTCTAATAAGTCTGTATGTATTTGTCATTGTGCTTTCCTCCAATTGGTTGTTGTTTTAAAACTTCTACAGCAAACCCTTAAATAGACAGATGTAAAATCAGGTAGATTTGTTTTTTTTTAATTTTTATTTTTTTATCAGAATCAGAATATTGTTTACAAAATGTTGAGCATTGAGCTGCGTCTCTGTCTGCGTCCACCAGAGAGCACTCTTTCATTCTCGCGCTCCTCTTTTGGCAGATACATGGTGACATCTGGAATGGATAAAAAGCTGAAAGTGTATGACGTCAGAACATTCAAGCCAATCAACTCTTACTTCCTCCCTGCTGGATCATCCTGTCTGTCGCTGAGCCAAAAGGGGTTGCTGTCTGCTGCCACTGGAGACATTGTCCAGGTCCTGAACGCCCACACACTGCACAGACAATATGTAGCTGACAGACAATGAGAGGAAGTGATGCATTTCCAGCACGGCTTTATCCTGTGTAGGAACCTAACTATGAGTTCTGTAATAATAATAATAATAATAATAATAGCTTCGTTTATCAAGCACCTTTAGAAACGAATATATACAAAGTGCTTTGACAGACAAGCAAAGGCAGGAGCTCAGAAAGCTAACATAATAAGAATCAGTAATTAGTTACTAAGATGTCATTAAAAATTTCACTTTAGTGTCCCTCAGCTGCTAAAGGTGTGTCACAACCTTCTGTGCATGATGCATTCTTTTTGATAACTCAAAGAAAAGTAGTCCACGCCCATTTGTAAACAGTAAAGTTGGACTGTAGACCCTATAAAGTACAGTTTTATGTGGGTCGCACGGAGGCCTCACGTTTGATGTTTTATTCTTTTATTGCAGTGACTTTTGGGCTGCTGACTCAACAGTCACATTAAGCTGCAATAAAAACTGTGTAAGTGAGCTCAGGAAGACTAAATGTTGAAACAACTACACAGAGTTCAGCCGAGGCTTCAGCATTTGCATTATGCAGTGAACCGGCAATTATGCAAAGTTTTGCAATTGCAGGTGTTTCTTAGAAACGACAATGTGAAACTATCAGATGACTATGTGGGGAAGGGTGCGCTTTGAACAGTGCGAAGAGAGAACTATGTGTCAAACTGTGCTTTTCCGTTACAGCAGATTACGTACGTCCTGTTTTATGCCGCCCACACAGACTGTTCCTTCACTCCCTAAAGCATACTAAAGCATCATTTGTCTAAACAGCTCGGACCACTTATGTACTAAAAACCAAAAGCTGAACACTTCATAGATTAGATGAAAAGTTAGCCTAGATTCTGAAATATCAACCCCATTAAAACCCTTTTCCTGTGTAACAGTCTGCTCAAGTGGAGCATAGACTGCCTTCCGATGTGTCGGATCTCCAAAGCCATACCACCTACACACATCATTTAAACGCCTCTTTCTTTTCCCTTAGAGTCTTCTATGGTAAATTGACCTTACGTCATGATGATACAGTTTTTGAAGGAATGAACACATTTCAGCAGTTTGTATGTGTGTCAATAGCCTACTTTAGGTACTTTGATAATGATCTATTGCTAGGATTGTGGTAGTTCATGACCCTCACTTGCTGCTCTGCCTGAGACTTCTTGTTTGACTCGTCTTTATTTTTCTGTTATGACAGTTCAGAGGCAGTTGTTTAGTTAAATGGGAT
This sequence comes from Symphodus melops, assembly GCF_947650265.1. Lineage (NCBI taxonomy): Eukaryota > Metazoa > Chordata > Actinopteri > Labriformes > Labridae > Symphodus > Symphodus melops. The sequence continues at coordinate 16,730,490 of NC_136703.1, forward strand.
ACATTTTGAATCAGTCTTTGATTTTTAGATAAAAATAAGCGAACCATGGGACTTTTTGTTGAATGTAACTTTGTATTCTTTTTGATTTATTATAGGGAAGTTTAGATGAATTTCAATTGTCCTACATGTAACTTCTTACACAGTCGGTTGCGCAACAGGAAGAAACTCTAGCACAGAGAAAAAGAAAGTGCAGACAGGAGTCTTGTTGTGGTTGCTTTCTTTGTGGAATGTAGTAGGATAAACAGACAAAAGCAACTGGACTTTCTTCAGTGCAAAATGAGACATGTGTTAAAGGTTTCCCGCTACGCTGAAAATGTGAAATATTTCTGTTTTTGTTCAACATAAATATAACTACTGTGAAACTAATGTTGTGACTTCTGGGGGTGGGGGGAAGCGTTTGCTTTAAAGTAAACATAAGAGGGGGAAATGATCACTGTCAGTTTGTTATTTCTTTCAATCCAGCTAAAAATAAGAAGCCCTTTCTGTATTGGCAGCAGTTTGTCCTCATATATTCTAATCTGTGTCTCGATGAACTGTCTTCTACAGGTTTACAGGGACGTGTGGAGCACTCCAGTGACCAAACCCTACATGGCTCACAGAGTTCGTGGAACAGTTTGGGGGCTACACTTCTGCCCCTTTGAAGATGTCCTTGGGGTGGGGCATGGAGACGGTTTCACCAGCATGCTTGTACCAGGTAACCCTGAGTCTCACATCACACAAATCCATATTTACAAAAGTTTGTCGATAAATTCAGCTTGATGTAATCACATTGTTTACCTGAATGGGTACAGAAGCTAAAAAAAAAATTTTTTTTAAAGGGCTTCCACAGGCTTTCTAGTGGCAGTTGATGATTACTTTAGTCAAAAGAAAACGACTTTCGTTTTATTGATTGTATACGATATTGATATGGTTTGAGTGACATCACCTGTCGGTTCCTTTTACGATGGCGATTGCCATATTGGAAATGCTGATCTAATTACACTAATCTAGGTTCAGGCAAAGCGGTTACATTGATGCAGACTGAATTGATATTTCAGTTGCTGAAACAAGCTCACTTAGCTAGCTGGCACACTAGCTCGTCCAGCTCCTCATCTGATTGCACACTAATCCATTCATATTCCGCCACCGAAGCATCGAGAGTAATGCAGGGTTAAGTGCCCCACATTGCTCAAGGACACATCGGACATGTTGCTCAGATTGAGATCGAAACCTCAACCGTCCTGTCAGGAGGCAAGGGTTCTCTAGCAAACTGCCAAAGAGCGTCTGCTTATCAGTTAGTTCAGCCATGCCCCTATTGATGTGTAACAAGAATAACTATGTAGCAAGTGAACAGTTCATCATAGTCCACAGGGTCAGAAGAAGATAGCATACTCCTTTTTAGCAACAGAGGTCATCCATTTTCCCACCTCCTTCTTTCAATCTTTAACTCTGTTGTCTTCAATTTCAACTCACAGGTGCAGGAGAGCCTAACTTTGATGGGCTGGATGCAAATCCATACCGGAGTGCAAAGCAGAGGCAGGAGTGGGAGGTTAAAGCCCTGATGGAGAAGATCCAACCAGAGCTCATCAGCCTCGACCCCCACGAGCTGGGACAAGTCGATCATGCCACCTTTGATCAACGACATCAAGACAGGGTCCAAGCTCTGGTCAGTGTCTTAAGACGCTTTGTGATTGCTCAGAGCAAAATGTATTTAAGGATCGTCACAAGGGTCACAAGTTCTGCTCAGTCGGTATAGCAGGGGCCTCTGTGTACAGAGAGGCTACAGTCCCTCCACAAGCAGCAGGTTCAACTCCTCATCCCGCGTGTCTGCCCCAATCTCTCCGCCCCCATCTCCACTCTCTCTAGCTGTCCTACCAATAATGGCAAAAAGGCCCAACAACTCATTTAAGATAGAAAGGGTGTCACAACCCAGTTCAAGGATCAGCAAAGGAGGGAGAGCAAGCTCGAGGTGTAACCGACATTATTGGTTTTTTTTGCATTATTTAAAAGGAAATGGGCAAGAAAACCAAAACATACCAACCAAACGGGTTAGAGAGCAGCAAAACAGGAACCTTGCTTAATGCTCAGGAAACTGTGGCAGACAGCCAACATCACGGTCACGGTTCAGGAAAACAGAAGGACCCAAGTACAGAAAAACAAAAAAATTTCATTTAAACAAAAAGGCAAACAAACACTTACTATTCAAAGTCAAACAAAAAAAAGAACAAAGAAAACCACAGGAGCACAGAGAGACGACCAACAAAGATGACATCCAAAAACTGACAATGATCGGACACAGAGGGTAAATAACACAGACTAAATAGACATGGGGTAATCGGACACTAATGACACAGGTGAATGAGGGCTATCAACGCTAGAGGGAAACACACAGACAGCAATTAAGACAGGAAACATTGAGGAACACTAGAAAGTAAATCATGGAACACTGAAGGCACACCCAACTCAAGGATGTAACAAGACATAGTAGAACACAGAAACACAATGACATGTAATTACTAAATAAAACACTAAAGACCAAACAAGGTAACATGAACAAACAAAGGAAACTAGCAACACTAGGACACCCACTCATCAAGTGATACAACTAAGCAACACTGGGGAAGAATGAGGAAATCAAAACACTGAACTTCCCAATTTACAAAACTAAACCAGAGACTCATGACACATTGACCCTCTCCCAGTGTCAATTTACAAGGATTACACTCACTGAAAAAGGTCCATTGCAGATTTCTTGTAAATATTGGGAATGCTGGGTCATTCACCTAGAAATCCACAGACATGATTGTAATCACTGAGTTGTACCCTCTTTTACTCTCACTAATTACATATAAACAACAAGGACACTTTAATGATGTTTTTGAACATATATGTGGAATAAACCCATCCAGTGCTTTGTTTGTCACCTGCATAAGTCTTACAACACAGAGAAGAAATTTCCATTTCAAATTTGTGTGAGATCATATGTGGGTCTTGGTAAAAGACAATCCCCTCCCCTGTTATCTTCTCCAATGGACTCCATCTCCAGCCTAGAGAAAAACTTGTACACGAGTCTGCCGTTTTTATTCTTGCTAGCAAAGGAGTGATGTCTACCAGGATAACTCAGGGGATCTCTCTGCATTTAAAGAGACACGCGCACCAAAACGGAGCGTTCTGAGAGAGCTTATTTCTACAGAGTCACAAACCTCCTCTGCTGCTTTAGTCATGTTATATTTAGACCAAAACACAGCACAGATGTTTCATTCAGACCACAGTGGACTGTTTGGAAAGTTGGAAAATTGGGATAATATGTCCTCTTTAAGACATCCAAAAGTTATTTTCACACATTAACAAAACTCTGAAGAGTGAAATGTAGCAAGATAAAATCCTAGACTTGATCTTTCTAAATGTGGAAATAATATGATGCTGGACAAGCCCCGTCATATCACAAACCAGCTCAACATAAGGAAGGTTTTTTTTGGGAAAGATTTATGACGTCAGCTCTGAGTGGCATTTGTTTACTGATACTGTTTTTCAAAGAGACAAGAGAAGCTACTGGTATTCATAGTCGGCCTTGAAAGGTACCACCAAGGGGTTGTATCAAGACACAGACATGCTCATTTTGAAATGTTAACTATTTTTTATATATAGTCCTTTTAAGAGTTTTTTTGCCATTCCAGGGCTTTGATCCACTGGCCAAAGTGAAATTCATTCCCAAGTACAAGAAAAAGGGGAGAAGTTCTGCTGGTAGTGTGGAAAGACGCAAAAAACAAGTGGCTCATGAAGACCAGAGGGTAAGTAGCCTAGAGTAAAAACAGTCCTGTTGGACTTTTCCCTTAAGGATATTTTTAGTGCTTTGTTCATCTCTCTTAACTGTGTTCCTCTCTTCAGGATATGATCAGGGAGACTGTGGAGGACAAAATGAAGATGGAAAAAGAGAGAAAGGAGAGGGAGAAGAAGGCGGCTGTGTTATCAATCCAGAAATCTGCTTTGGACCGATTCAAAAAGTAGAAAAAGAGGACTCTTTGTGCAGCTAAAACCCAGTGACATTCTGCGGGAATGACTCTTGAACTTAATATAAAGGAAACATTCTTTCGGACACATTTCTCCCCTTGCTGGAACAAGAAAACATCAACTGCAGAAATCCAGGATGAGGGGAATAACTGTGAGGGGGTGACCGTTCATTTGTAATCAAAGTTGAGTGCTGTGCTAGGACAGTTCTATTGAATGCCTTTGGCCCGAAGCACTTTCTGTCTGCATGGGTGGACAATGTGAGGTGCCGTGGCTATTGTGGGCGCACACTTTTTTTTTTTTTTTTAACAAGTCAAGTCAGACCCCAATTCCAGTTCAGACACACCCACAAGCAGGTTTTCCTCTCTGCTTAATGTTTCGTCTCACTAGTTGGATTATATCCACACTGTAGAATAACTGAACCTGCAAAGACAAATGAACCAAACTGTCTCCATAAACGATTTTGAAAAGTGGAATAATTGTCTTAAATGTCAACCATCAAATAAATGACAGGCAAACTTTTAACGTAATGTATATTACTTTTCTTACGACAAGGTTTGACAATCCTGTGGTTTGGAACATCATGCATTTAAGTGTCTTGAAAGAGACTAACATCTACATTTTCAGTACCTGCTGATTGACTGCACAGATGTAACATACAAGGTAGCAAAAAAAAAAAACTAACAGTCGTTGTCAAATGTTTATATTGATTTGCTAAAGTAAAACATGTTGCCAAACATCTGCATTCATAGTGTTATTCATGCTCTCTAGAGAATATTTACACTACTCTAAATATGCAGACACTTTAATGCCTAAAAATAGGAGTCAGAACCGCCCCTCATCATAACTGCCTGGAATTCCACCTAGTGCATTCAATCTGTAATTGTTACTTTCACATTGATCAGAAAAAATGACAAGTGATCAGAGGTATGTAAAAAAGCAACAGCTACTAGAATTAGCCATGGCCTGTTTCTGTTAAATTCCATTGAATATAAAAAAAAAAAAACACTCAAGGAAATGGTGTGCCACCAACTCTCACTTTCATCATCACATCCTCAGTTGACCTCAATGTGAAAACAACCGTGAACTGAAAACTGACTCCTGTAGCACCAGAGTGTCTTACTCTTAATGACCTGTGTTGTAAAATGAATTCATAGATGCTTCTTTTTCTGAATAAAATGTCAAGTTTGAATATGGAAAGTAGTTTTTATTTAGGGCTGTGTTCTTGTTTACGTCATTTACATTCAGCCTACTCCCATTCAAATGAAGCTCGAGTTAAACTGAACTTAGGGAAGGAGTAAATCAAGCTTAGTCACTGAATCATCTTTTGTTCACAATGACTAAAACTAAGTGTGGCACCTCTTTATTAGGTGGCCATAATGACTGAGCACACAGCCATACTTAATGATTCGATGGACTTATGATGAGACATACAGCTAATTCTCTGTGACATTTGTTAAACTGTGGTGGTGAAACATTTTTCAGTTAGTGTGTTGCTAACTTCCTTTAGTACAGAAAAAAAGGGGAACCTAATGTGACCCATTTTGAGTGTTTGAACAGCAGAAGAAAAAAGGCACACAGTAAACATGCTGTAAGATACAGAGTGGTTTATTGGTGATCTATTCACATACTTCCTGAGTGTTAACACCATGACACTTTGTTTTCTATTCACTATGTGGGTAGGGTAACGCACACAAGGCTTTATCTGAACACTTTATAAATTCCCTTACACAAAAAAACTTTCAGACCCCAATTCCAGTTCAGACACACCCACAAGCAGGTTTTCCTCTCTGCTTAATGTTTCGTCTCACTAGTTGGATTATATCCACACTGTAGAATAACTGAACCTGCAAAGACAAATGAACCAAACTGTCTCTGTAAACGATTTTGAAAAGTGGAATAAATGTCTTAAATGTCAACCATCAAAAAAATGACAGGCAAACTTTTAACGTAATGTATATTACTTTTCTTACGACAAGGTATGACAGTCCTGTGGTTTGGAACATCATGCATTTAAGTGTCTTTAAAGAGACTAACATCTACATTTTCAGTACCTGCTGATTGACTGCACAGATGTAACATATATCAAGATAGCAGCATTAACATTTAGTACTTAGTGTGTTAATAGAAATACTTGGTTAACTTAAATGTGAATTCATCAGAAGAGTGGTTCCTGTACCAACAGCTGGAGCTGTTCCAATAGCCTGCAATTGCCTGAAATACCTGTGAAGAGCAGAAAGGTGTGTACTCAATCTGTGCAAAGATCTGACACTTGTGATTTGTATTCAGCTTGTGTGATCAGAAATAAGTTATTCACTGCTCCAAAACTTTAGCTTGCTCATCAGGTTTCTATTCTGGCATGTCACCATGGATGTATTTCTGTGTCTCCACCTGGTGACTTCTGCTTTAAAGCATTGAATATTAAATGATAAAAGAGAATGTATTATGTGATGCCAGCAGTGTAACATGAGTCAGTTGGCCAAGTATCTGCAATTTTGTAATATCTTATCCTGAAAAAAAGTTATAGACTAGTTATAGCTGGCAGCTATGCTGTGTGCAACATTTCAGTTTGGACAAGTAGTACTAGTGTTGCCCTACAGCGTTATTTGTACAGTCAGTTGTTAAATGATACTACTCAGGATCAGTCAATAGTTAAAATGTAGGTGTTGCAGTTCAGCACTGGGAAGAAAGTAATGCTGTCAGAACATGTTTGCTATCAGCATGCCGCTGTGGTTTGTTTTACTACACCATGTGTAATTAAGACGGTTGCACGAACTGTCTAAGACGACTGTGACAGGTCTTTATAATTGCCAGATGATCATACCCTTTTATGCAACGAAAACCTCAAGCCATTTGAACATATTAAAGTGTAAAAAATAAATAAAGCTATAAAAAATAAGGTGACATTTTCCTAGTACACATAGTGTAGCTTCGAAGCAGAGCACTTGTGCTGTTCACAGTATTAAAGCGAGGCATAGCCCCAATCATTCCTTTTTTCCTTTTGAACCCTCATGACCCTCCCTCCAGCCCCAGAACTGTCCCAATCATTGCCCGGACTTTGCACATTCCCAGAGAAGCACGCAGAGTCAGCCAGGAGCAGGCCTGTGATAAATGGACATCCGCCCAGTAGTGCAGCATCTCCCTCGGTGCAATGTGGTGGATGGAGACCATGGCCTTATAGCAGCAGCGCCCGTATGGCACAGCAGGGCCTCCGGAGAATAGGGGACAGTGTGAGGGCATGACCCCAGCTGCTCGGGCACACAGACCTACAAACACATCCTCAGGGGGCAGGGGGGTGGATAAAGGTGATGCTGATGCCGCTAGGGAGATTTTGAGCAATGCAGCACGGGACAAGACATAGGCTGTACCACTGCAATAATCGGGAAAGACAGAGGGTGGGTAGGCCCCTGCAGGGAGGTAGTGCTTGCTGTCTGGATCCCGGTCCGGAGCCACATGAAGATGAACCCTGCCGAGGTACAAGTCTCCTTGCTCGTAGGGGTTACGGCTCTTGTTGAGGAAGTGCAAAAGGGCACTGGGATTAAACAGTACATCATCGTCCACTTTGGCCATGAAATGAGCCTGAGGGCAGAACCTGCGGGCCCATCCCAGCATGGACAAGGTTTTCAGGGTGAGGTTAGAGTAAGTGTCCACAAAGCGACCCTGAATCAGGTCCCCCTTCTCTCTGGCTTCCTCTATCAGAAGCTTTGAAAGTCCAGGGTCCGACGCCACACCCACCATGAACAGGGTCATGACCCGCAGGCCCCTTACCTCCACCTCCCCTCCCCAGGTGTCCCGGATGGCTTGGCGAGCCCTCTGATTGGCAGGAGCCGAGGTAACCATGGTGATAAGGTAAGGCTTGGCTCGCTGGCACACCAGCGGACTGGGCATGAGCAGGAACTCCTCGGGTCTGGCAGGGGGGACACTCTGCGGGGGAATGATGCCGGCATGCGGCTCCAACACCCTGTTCATGCCCATAGAGGTGACCCATGACTCGATGAAGTCCACAAAGAGCAGAGCCAAAAGGGCTAGGCTCGCTAATGCGGTACAAAAAATTGGCACAACTCCAAGCCTGCTCCCTCGCTTTCCGAACCGGGGCTTACATAGGCCTACCCAAAGTCCCCGAGCGACCATGACCAAGCCCCGCTTCTTCAACTCTCACGATTCTCCTCGGTTCTTTTCCCCCCCTAGTCCTCGCGACATGAAAATCACTGTACCGTTATTCTCCTTTCTTGCTTCAGTCGTTGCTCCTCCAGTCTGAGGTAAAGTAATCCCTCTGCTGCAGCAGGACAGTGTCGGTGAGGATGCGGTAAAGATGCGGGTATCCTGCTTCTGTGTTGATTCTGCAGCCCTGTCCGCTTTAACAAAAGTAGATCATATGCAGCTGCGCAAATGAGACGATCGATGTGGCAGCAGCAGCCCCGAAGCTGATCGTTACTGTAATAAAGAGCTGCACTTCAAGTCGATTGCGACATATATAGGCCTATATGTGATTTTCACTTTCATGTGACAGAATGCGCTCTGCTGCTCTGCTGATGTGATGCACACTGCTTCGGATGAATTGCTGTGTTTTCCGGTCACCAGGCTGCTTACGACTGTCCTGTGGACATACCATCTGCTACACAGGCTAAAAAATCGTTTCAATACATGTTTTCTTACATGAAATGTGTAATCGATAAATGGTGTCCATGTAATGATTTTTTTTCCCTTTTAGTTTATTATTTGAATTCGGACGATTCATCAAAACACATCGCTCTGTTATCATTAGGCCTATAATGAAAACTTAAAAAATATAAACCAAGTTCTGATTCAGGTTCAAATCTTCGACTGAAGAAACAAGAGGCCTGCTTTGATAGCCTATAGTCTGTTTATTAGGCTAATAGCATATATGATAACAATATAGCGGGAACATGGACAACGAATTTGGAAATGGATAGGATATCAGCAGATGAATGATCAACCTATGTCGCCTACAATCGGAGTATCCGATATGAGATCAAGTTCAAAGCGATAAGAAAAAAACGTTTTTGTCACATTTTTTGTTTAAATCAGGATCATTTGAAAGGATGTTAAGCTTTCCTGCGCATGTTTTGTTCTCCTGCAAGCCTCAGTCATGTCCTCCTGCTGGTGTAGGGCGACACCTATAGGTCAGTCGAGAGTACTGAGTTTTAGCTTGTGTTGGAATAGAATAGAATATAATGCCTTTTTGTCATTATACAAATTGTACAACGAGATTACTTGGCTTCACCTTAAAGTGCACACAGCTAAAAACAACAACAACAACAACAACAAGAGTAAACAGACATCAGATTTCTTATTGCACGGGACGAAATAGCAGGTCTATAGCAGAGTGTAAAATATAAATAGTGCATTGTATGAGAATATGAAAGCCTTGCTATTCTGGGAGAAGAACTGCATAGTCAAATGGTTGATGCAAGTAAATATGAGCTGAAGCACCACTGTGCTGCCACTGTTGTAATGTCAACAACACTTCCTGTTGTTGACAAAAAATATTACTTTTTCACTGATCAATAGTCTACCCTTAATTCCAAAAGCTGCAGATTATTTTCATAAAAGTGCAAACTCTTAGAGTAAATACTTGTATATATTATCTTAACTTATAGAACATACATTTTAAACGTTTGGGTAGGTCTACACATTTCATCCTACTTCTGACATACCCTTTGTTTACATTATTCTATATATTTGTTTTATATATTGTACATTCAATCATCCTTTTATTGACTTTTTTACTGGACCCTGATCACTTTACACAGTATTCTATTCTATATTTTATTATTTTGTACATCAAAAAATCTCATTTTAATTTTTTACATAAATATTATTATATTATTTGCTGTACGTGTATTACTAAATTGAGTGTTTATTGTTATTGCATGGCCTTGCAGAACAGTCCTTACATTTGTCTGCGCATCTGTATGAGCACGTGACAAATAAAAATCTTGACATCGCCTAAGTTATCATCTTATTTTGTTTTATTGAGTGATGCAATAATCGAGACACAACGCAGATTCTTGTCTGTTCTTCTTTTTTTTTCCAAACAAACCTAAATCTCGACAGAAACATCTATAGACAGTCAGACATAATGACGTCAGAACTGTCTGGCTCGCGCCCAGGGTGGTGGGGGGTTACTGGAGGCGCGCGGGTTGGTGTGTGTGTGCGTGCGCGCGCGAGAGAGAAGGCGGTGGAGGAGGAGGAAAAAAACTGCAACCATCACCGACGCGCTGGTGGTGGGGGTCACGAACTATGACCTTTAACAGAAGAAAACCAAAACAAACATTTCATAAAAAAAGAAGAGAGCGCCAAATCCGCGAGCAGTGTTGATTGGAGGTAAGTCTCATATCCGGAAAGAAAAGCTCCGCGAGACATGATAAAACAGCTAATCCCTAAAGCTAGCTCGTTAGCCGGCCGATGCGGAGCTTCCTTCCTGCCCGACTCTGGCTCTTCATTATCGGGGAAGAAACGTGAAAAGCTGGGCACTGATATGCCTCACAGACACATCAAACAATTTGTTAGTGTGACACCGCTGTCAACTTTAACCAATCCCGGTATCATGTTATGACCATGAGAGGAGGCAGTCGGCTCTTGCTGCAGACTTTGTTGTTACTTGTATTAAGCTAGCTTCAGGAGCTAATAAAGCTTTAAGTGGCTGCAGATGAACCCGACCCTTTTACCTTTAACATCCCGGTGACAGCCATGGGTTGAAACTAACATGACAGTTTAAAGCTTTGTTTTTATTTTTAACACACTACCTGAACATGACGCGCACTGTACTATATGAACTGTGATTGTTTAAATATATTTATCGTAAAGATTTGTCTGTTTAGATTGATTGGCGAACTGCCAGGTTCTCCATTTTGTTCTGTGTTGTGATGTGTTTAAGGAAGGATGCAATGATGGGCACTGGGTTAGACCAATCCGTAAACAGAAGCTTTCTCCCTTTGGTCAGTGAGCCTGTGTATCCACTGCAGGCTCATCACATGGTTACGTCTGTATTAGTATGTTAAAGTCATTTTTTTCGATTTACAGCTTTACAGGTCTTCAAAAGCCGATCGACTTTATAGTATAATATAATATTTACATTTAAATAGGGCTTATACGTGATCCATGGATAGAAATGTATACATATTTCTCCACTCCTTTTCATTTAATTTTTTTCCAAACGTTTCCAATGCATGGATCACAACTTCTCATTTTTTTTACTAAAGAAAATCCTTTCTACAGCGTAGCATCATTTTCTTGCATGTAAAAAATACATTTGAAATAAAGGCTGAGATGGAGAGGTATGTGACAGATTGAATATTGAGGTCATGGTAAGTGGTGGCATCACCACAGTCATGCTGACACATTTACCCATGATGCCTGAACAGGAAGTATATTAACATCAGGTGAGACCAAGAAGTAAATTCACTACTGGTGTTAATGCAAGGCAAAATACATGCACATTAAACAGGTTATTTTTTGTATTAATGTTTGTAATCATATAATTATTGTATATGCTTTTTTCATTTTTTTCCCTTCCAAGTGAGTTTTTTTATGTGTGAAAGCCTGAGACATATTGTTAACAGTGAATTAAATCAAAGGAGAAAAAACCTACATATATTGTAATGACATCACATTATATGTAGGTAAGTATAATGAAAATGACTTTACTGCACGATTACTGAAATTACAAAAAAAAAAACTCCAGTTAAGGAACTCCCAGTCATTAAAAATACAAACTTTCATAACTTTGATCAAATCCTGTACTTCCATTTTTGTCTCCAGCGATGACCCAGTATTACTCTTTGATAATAAAACAATCGCAGGGTGCATATGCATTCTTCTCTCTGACATCTTGCACCTTGGTGGTTGATTAATGAATGTGGCATCTTTCCATACAGACCTTACTAATGTCCTTACATCATCAGGACCATGAACCTGAATCTGCTCTCACAGCAGAAAGTGGGCTCTGAGCACGAAGCAGAGGTCAGTGTGCCGAGAAGGACTTCCATAACATACCGAATTCTATTATTTAGCCCATCTAGATTTTATATTACAAACACTATAGTGCTTCCATCTCTGGCTGTGTGGTTAGCAGATGATAGTTTGATATTGTTACCACAGTAACAGACCTCATGTAGACAAAGAGACACATTTACGTGTGTTGCGTTATAACTTTTCTTTTCCTGGGCTTATTTTTTAGTATGTCTTTTCATCCTGTCAAAATGTGTTTCTGCTTCTAGGGGTCATGCTCTCCTTCAGACTCAATGATGAGTGAGTCACCACAGCGCTTTCAGGTCATCTCCACTGAGCCTACCACAACACCGCAGCAAATCCAGGTAATCACTGTGCTCTCAATTTTAGTGGTCTTTAGAGAATGGCACACTTCAGGACAGGAAGTCTCATGAAAGTTTACATGAAGACAATGATGTTCCTTCCATCAGCGTCACTCACTCACTCACTCACATTTTTTTTCTTTCTTTCTTTCTTTTTTTTTTTAACTTGACTCCATTGGTGCGTCAACATCTCCTTCTTTGTCCTGTATCCCTCCTCCATCTCTTAACTCTCTCTCAGATTGTAACCGATCAGCAGACAGGTCAGAAGATCCAGATAGTGACAGCAATCAAGCCGCCCAGTGCTCCGAAACAACAGTTCATTCTGACTACGGCTGACAGTTCAGGGGCAAGCAAAGTCATCCTGACCTCATCAGACAGCCAGAATGCGAAGCAGCTCATCTTCACTGCTGCAGACAGCCTGCTGCCTGGAAGGATACAGGTACAGCCCCCCCCCCCCTCATAATTTCACCCTCTGGGACAATATTAGCAATATCTTGGTGACATTTTTTGATATCAGGTGAAATAAAAGATATATGGCCTGTGCCATACTTTGATTTTCAGATTGTAACAGACCCAATGTCAATGGAGAGATTGTTTGGGCAGGCAGGGGACTTGGGACGAGCACAGCCTGTGGAGTACTGTGTGGTGTGTGGGGACAAGGCTTCAGGTACTAACGCTTATTGACCAGAGATGTTCTGCTGTCAATTTGTGTCCCCCCTCTGAAAACTCTTTCAACACTTGATTACAGGCTGATACTACGAGTGCTGTTTATATCTGTAAGGACTCACGCTGTCAATTTATATTCAAAGTTTGAACAGTCATTCGAACCTGGGGGAGAAAGTTCACATTCGGACTGAAACGAGTCATTCGAATTCAAAATATAGTCTTATCAGCGCACCAGGCCGTAGTGTGCAGTTTGATCCAGCAGAAGGCGCTCTCAGTCTTTGAACTGTATCCGATCCCAATTAGATCCACTGTAGACGTGTGTTTCTGGTAAATAATATGAATAAATAAATGAGTTCTTTTAGATTGTTAACAGGCTGTTGATTTTACAACGATAAAGTCAAGTCAAATGTTTAGTGTCTGTGCAGCGGGAGGGGGATTCCAATGTGTTTAAACATGACATTTTTTTATTTTTATTTCATAGTGACAGCACTAGTAAGGAGCCGTGTACCCTGATGTCTGTATTATATCTTCACTTTGTGTATAGGTCGTCACTACGGAGCGGTCAGCTGTGAGGGATGTAAAGGCTTCTTCAAGCGGAGCGTGAGGAAGAACCTGACGTACAGCTGCCGCAGTAAACAAGACTGTGTCATCAACAAACACCACCGCAATCGCTGCCAGTTCTGCCGGTTGAGGAAATGCCTTAAGATGGGAATGAAGACTGAGTGTGAGTTTGGATCAACAGTGCCGCTCAGAATCAAGAATCGTATCCGTGCATCTGCTGGTAGTCTTGAAAGTATACACAACTTTTATTTGTATTTTAACTTCCATGTGAAATAACAATCCTTTTGCATGTGGTTGAGGGATGTAGGGAGATATCAGGCTTCTCCTATCACTAGTTGTTGTGAGTGGTTGTTTGAGCTCTAAGTCTTTGAAACAGTTGAGATAAAAAGGTTTCAAAAGATTGACACATTGATCTGTGCAGAACCCCTGTAAGCGAGTACTACAGAGTCTTGGATGCATTTCCTTAATAATTCCAATAATTTTAATCGCTTAAAACAAAAGGACAAAGTGTCAGCTGCATCACTGAAGTGTCTACATTTCTCCTCGCAAGCTGTTTTGTATCTCTTTGATTATCATAATAACTATTCATCCACAGCATTTTTTTAAAAAATAAAATAAAATAAACACACTTTATTGTGATTGCTGTTAACTTTCAGCTGTCCAGAGTGAGAGAAAGCCCATCGATGTATTGCCCAGAGAGAAGCATGCCAACTGTGCTGCCTCCACCCAAAAGATCTACATTCGCAAAGATCTAAACAGTCCACTTATTGCCACGCCAACCTTTATCTCAGATACAGAGACAGATGGCTCCAGGTCAGTGGGAATCAGATCTGCTGAAGCATGGGCTTTGTGCGTTAGTCTGTCTCTTACCTGATGCTGTAATACGACAGTGTTTTCATTACACTCTGTGTCATGTGCAGATCCAGCCTGCTGGACCAGGGGATGCTGGTTAATATCCAGCAGCCGATCATCCAGAGTGATGGAACTCTTCTGCTGGCCGCTGACTCAAAGGTACAGCTGTTGCAGTTACGGTGCATGTTACTTCTGTCTGTTTGGTTTCCTCATCCGCCCTACACACACACACACACACACACACAGAACCTGGGGTCTGTTTTGTTCATGACCAATCAGAAAAATTCTCTCTAAACTGGACACTTGTGTCCCCAATCTGGACAACAATCAGGCAAGGAATTTGTAATTATTTTAATTAATTTATGGGCCATCAACTGGGTACCCAAAAACCTTTTAAATGTCTTGTAATCTGTATCCATTCCTTGAATGTATTTTGCTATTCTTTCTGCTACAGTCAACACAATATTCTGCTTTTTCTCAATTTAATGCCACCAATGTAGTTTCAACAGTGGCACATTTTTCACATTTGGGAAATCATGTGCATTGTTTAATTTGTTTGCAGATGGAGTCTGGTCAAGGGGACTTGGGGACACTGGCCAATGTGGTGACATCGTTGGCAAACCTGAGCGACTCACTGAAGGAGAATCTAAACAACAGTGATACCTCGGACAGCCAACAAGAGGAGCAGTCTGCCAGCGAGATAACACGGTCAGTCTGCCGAGCTCAGAGTGGAGGGGAGTGTTTGTGACAGTGCTCATTCTAACAGTGATGAGATCCCTTTGTTTCTTGGTCAGGTCTCCTTTTCAGCACTCTAAATTCAAATCAGATCAAATAGACTTTATTTCTGGCCATTAAGTGAAATCTCTGGAAATATCAGACGCCTCTAAAATGATATATATTGTTCCCGATGTCGTTGTTTATAAGCCTTTTAGGTTTGTCATCAAGAGATCCTGTGATGCAAGCCCAGCAAAACCAGTAAACCAGGCGTTTGGACACATAGTAATAAATTATAACTTTTTCATAGTCGCAGCAAGAAATATTTACTTTACTGTGATGACAGCAGGCCTCTATTCTTAGAGGACTAAAAATCTTTTCTTTCTTTTTTTATTTTCAAGAAGTTGTAAATAAGAAATTAATTAAAAGTGTGGACCTAACTTATTAACTCACTTTTCTATTGGAGTCATCTAAAGGGATGTGTGGGTTTTTTTTTCACAGTGCCTTTGACACCCTGGCCAAAGTGTTCAGCCCAGCTGAAGCGGGTGCCGGACAGAGACTGGCAGATAAGTCACATTGTGTGGGTGGAACAACCATTCAGCTGATTGGTCGAGACCAAGAGACCCCTATCATTGAGGTTGAAGGACCGCTGCTCACTGACAGCCATGTTGGCTTTAAGGTAGATTGAAGTTTATGAAGATTTTCTGGTAATTTTAGTCAAACAGATACTGTCCATATATATCTAAAATAATAGAAACGTGTGTATCAGTAATAAACAAATACTTTGACTTGGCGATCAACAAAACATGTGAAGAGATTCTTCAAAGAATTCAAAGCCCACACTGATTTCAAATGACTGAAACACTTTAAAGCCTTTATTCATGTGGCCACATTGAGCCGTACATACATACAAAACACCCTCAAGGTTTCTGCTGTTTATTATATATTAAACGAAAAATGGAAAACATACTGAAACTGTTTGATTTGATGTGACACCTGTTGGTTCTTTATTTGACCTTCATTCTGTGGTTTTCATTTATTCATGTATTTATTTCTTGACGATTCGCCCTGACCTCTCTGTCCAGCTGACCATGCCGAGCCCTATGCCCGAGTATTTGAATGTACACTACATCTGTGAGTCGGCATCCAGACTTCTCTTTCTCTCCATGCACTGGGCACGATCGATCCCTGCCTTCTCAGCTCTCGGGTGAGGATGCATTCGATACAAGAAGACGAGACAACTTGCAAAGAGACAAAACATCAGCAAATAAATGAATAAAAATAACTCAATAAAACACAACAGAATACAGAAGTGGGCAGCAAAAACAGAATGAGGGATGCAAAAAAAAAAAAACCTGACTGAAAAGTCTGTATGTAAGCTCTTCCATACACACAGTAAAGACGCCTCCAGTATGTGTGTGCTCACACTTGTCTTTGTGTCTGTCTTGGTCAGTCTGGAGGCTCACACCAGTTTGGTGCGAGCCTGCTGGAACGAGCTGTTCACTCTGGGTCTGGCTCAGTGCGCTCATGTGATGAACCTGTCCACTATCCTCACTGCCATCATCAACCACCTCCAGAGCAGCATCCAGGACGGTATGGACAGCAGAGCTCGTCGTCACTCCTCAGTAGGGCACACACACAAACTCGAATGGTTCACATAACAGAGTACACCTAAGCAGGACTGAAGATCCTTTACTGTCAGCGTTTTCACAAATGAACTCCTGAAAAATTCTAGAAATCGGTGTGTTTGCCTTTATATCAGCTCAAAGTGTGATTGGACGTGTGCACAATATAACTGAAAGAGCAACAAAGAATACACGGGCATGCAGAAAACATAACGCAGTTTGTCTCAGCACGAAGATTGCACAGCTCGTTTGCTGCTTGCAGGGTGTAAACGTCATAATAACGTTGTAATAATTTCCTGCCACATCACATTTAAGGAGCTCTCGCTTCATTCCTGTGTCAAACAATTGATACATCCTCGATGTTTTATTTAATTAGATTTTTCCACCCCATTATTCATTAGTCTGTGTCATAGATGAAGACACAGATGCCACAGATTGAATTTTAACATAGTGTGGAAAACATGTCGACTGTGTTGGCTTTACAGGGATTTGAGACCGACAAAGATGACGTGTGCTTGTTTTGCAGAGACGCTTTATTTATTTATTTGATAAAGCAAAAAACAAAACAAAAAAAACAATGCAATCTGTGAATAATGAAAGTTGACATATCAAACTCGGCCTTGTCCTTCCTCGCAGACAAGCTTTCAGGGGAGCGGGTGAAGCAGGTGATGGAGCATATTTGGAAGTTCCAGGAGTTCTGTAACAGCATGTCGAGGTTGGACACGGACAGCTACGAATATGCCTACCTGAAAGCTATTGTGCTGTTCAGCCCTGGTGAGTCCTGCTCCAGTTCATAATAGACATAACAAGTTCAGTCAGTAAATGTTCATTCAGCCCACTTTAAGGGGGGGAAAGAAACAACCTTATTTGGGCTTTGGAATTGTGTCTGTCTTGTCAGATCATCCAGGTGTGGACGGCAGCGGGCAGATTGAGAAGTTCCAGGAGAAGGCTTTGATGGAGCTGCAGGACTATGTGCAGAAAACGTACCCAGAAGACACCTACAGGTGCACTCACACCTCCAGGGTGTCTGATACAAAACCAGCTGTCATCCTGTACATGGACCAGTAAAGAATGTTGTCCATACCAACTCTTATCAATACTACTCTTCATTATTTGTTCCAAGAAATAAAGACATGACACAAACAATCCCCAGACAGTTTCACTAACCTTGCAGACGAACAGCAGCACACAGACTCTTATTGCTGTACCTTCCACCTTCTTTATATTTAATCCAGCTGTTAATGGTCTACAGTGCACACTGGGATGTGTCACATCCTGATACGTCAGAGCTTTTCTAAGACACAAAAAAATGATGTGTTGACCTAATAACCGGCTATCACATTTTCCTCCAGATAGAGAGGGACACTTGTTTATTAAATCACAGCTGTCTTCACTACAGCTGCCCTCTAGCAGGACATAACTTACAATGACAATAAAAGCGCTCGGGGCAGAGATTGGGCATTCTGTCTCATTATTCAATAAGCTCTTCAAAGAACTCTTCTCAAAATCAACATGTTTGGCACACTGGCGCCACTTAGTGGCCAAACGTTTTAACATCTTTCACAGACTTTCTTTTTTTGAGAAATGTTTTTCAATTTAAAATCCAAGTTCCTACTAAAGTCGACACAAACTGAATGTTTCTCATAGCCTGAAGATATGGAGTCAATTCATTCCTGCTGAGGAAGTGGCTGCTCACTAAAACAGGCAGGGAGCTGCTGCTATGGCGACTTATATGATTTCCAATTAATGGAGCCTTTAATAACGTTGTATAGAAACAAAAGGGATCAAGATGACTTTGCATTAATGGTTGTTTTCTTATTTTCCCAGATTGACCCGTATTCTGACTCGCCTCCCAGCACTTCGCCTCATGAACTCGAGCATCACAGAGGAGCTCTTCTTCACTGGCTTGATCGGGAACGTCTCCATTGACAGCATCATTCCCTACATCCTCAAGATGGAGACGGCTGAGTATAACAGCCAGGACTCTGACCCTTCAGAGTGACCGCCAATCTCTTCAACACTCCGACACCCAGAACTTTCAAATGAGTTGAGTCTCCACTTCAGGTACGCTGTTTGTCTCTCATAGGATTAACTGTTGAACCCAGGTCCAAAATACCTGCAGGGGACGCCTTGTTTTCCCACAATACACGGCGCAAAGTCATTCAGGAATCCCTACGTGATAAAAACAATTCTTCTGTTTCTTGAAATCCAGTGTGACACTTGGAATGTTTTCTGATGCTCAGGCACTTCGGTCTTCTTGAGTTTTGGGCCTAAACGGGGTAACTGAGCTGAATTCAAAACAGGAATCCTCTGCAGCTGCATCTGTCCTCATCCCCTTGATGTTTTTAAAGCACTTACAAAAGCCTTCTCATGCTCTCATGTCGACCACACTCATTAATGTTTGTACGCTTATTTCAGAGTTCAGATACATTTGAATAATAAGCCCAGTCAAAAAAAAAACATCATAGAAAAACCTGAAAGTGAAAGTATAACTGGATCTTTTTAAAAAGCATAACCTTTTAAAATAGAGTACTAACTTTTAAGTGTTTTAAACTGTTAAGGATGTGCTTGTGTTGGTATTTGGGAACATAAGTGCGTCAGTGTAAAGGTATTTCAATGACAGTGAACTTGGTGTTGACAATTGAGGCTGTGACATAGAGGCGGGAAAAAAAAAAGAATTTTGTAAAAATCTAAATTCTTCTTTAAAGATTTACGATTCATACCTGCCAAAAATAGATTTATTTATTTAAAAAATAATAATAATTAGTCACTACCTGCTTAGTGCTAAAGCTAGCTCTTTAACTCAGCAGAATGCCGAATTGGAGCAGCAAGAAATTCAGCCAGTCTCACAGATGAGTGGAGTGGATCCTGAAGCTTGTACTCCTTTATAAATACTTTGAATCCACCGATCAATGAATCCAAAATCATTATGAATCCAAAATCAATTCAGAATCGAATTGTGACACCAAGAATCCAAATCGAATCGTAAGACGCCCAACTTACACAGCAACCTAATTTCCACCTGAATTAACTTTCCCTTCCCATTTGAATATGAAGTAACATTGGCAGAGCTTTGCCTGTTCTTAGCTCATTAGAGCGTGACAAACAACAGAGGCCTGTACTCGGAGGTTAGCGGGGTCACGTCAGGGGTCAAATCTGGGTTTTCAGGACGACGGAGGTCGCTCACGTACTTACTGGGGAGGAGATCGCCATGGCAACTGAAGCTGAACACGTCGCCTGCACGTCATGTTTGGGATAAGAAATCCATTTGTTGAAAAAAAACCCCCCAACTCCAAACAAATCAGGTGTATTGATGATGTCAGAGCTCTGTGAGGGAGGCAGACGGACATCTTCACATCACACTTTGTGTGTCCTGGTTTAACTTAAAGATAACCATGAAAGATAGACATTGTGCTTCACTGACTCATTGTTCTAACAGCTTATAAAATACAGTGATACACTTATGATGGAGAGATATGATAAGCCTTTAAAGTAATTTATATCTTTGATCTTAAGTCTGTAACATAGTGCTCTCAGTTGGCCGTGGACTTGACCTTGTTTGGCCTCTTTCTGTTGAGGTTAGCGTAGCCGAATGGTACAGGCCTCTGATCTGTCATTCTGTCTTTAAGTTGAACCTCAAACTCACATTTACAACATCATAACTGCCAAAGTAGCCCAAAATAAAACTTCAAAACATCTTTCAGTCTTGGAGTGTTATGATGTGAAGGTACTCTTATATATCACTTGTATAGTGATGAGGCAATCACCTTACCACTTATGACAATCATTATATGTTACTTCCTTCTGTCCCATTGTTTTCATAGCTGTCTGCTTGATCTTCATTTAATACGTTATCATTATCGGTCATTTCCTTTAAGGTCATCTCAAAGGTTTTTGTCTTTGAGAGTGTTTCCTGCGTGTAGCTCTGCTGCTGTTTTTTGTACTTGTGTTTGTATTTGCTATCTGCTAAGTGCACATGGATCAGCTTATCTGACATTCCTTTATGTTCACGCTGACTAAAACCTCTGTTTGTATGTTTTCTAATCATTTCTAATTTGTTGTGAACAAATGTTTTTGTTACATACAAAGTGTACTTAAAGTACTCGTGGGCAGGTTTCCCTGATATACATCTATATAAAAAAAAAAAAAGACGACAAACGATGGGAGCTGGTCTCGGGTGCACTGATGTCTTGAAGACTGAAGACGTGTATCGGCTTACCTATTTGTGGAACCGTTTAAAATGAGCATCCACGCCGACATGAGAGACGGGGGGGGATGGAGAGAAGCGAGGAGAATGTGTTGTGAAATAATGTCAGTTTGTGTGTTCTTTGGGTTTGCAGCCCAAAGCGACTGTTTGTTAAGGCGCTGTCTTGAAATGGCCTTTGTACATGTAATTTCATCAAAATGAGTGCATGTTGTTTTTAAAGCATTTTATATACTTGTTGCTGTCTGCCCTTTTAAGGAGCATTGTTATCATTTCATAGAGCATTTCCGTGCATGAAGTCTCTTAAGTGCATTTTAAATGATGAAAACTGTTATTTTAATTTAATTGTTGTGGCTTTAAGTATTTACCGTGAGCAGCTTCTAAACTGCAGATCAGATGAGATTTTTGCAGCTCTATGGATTTAGTATCCTGTTTAAACATTTTATACTATGTTAATATACCTAGTATATATATTTTTTTGCACATGTGAAGTATGATCCTTCAAACATTGAACAACATTCAAACGACATTCATGCTCCGCTTTAGTTTGTCACAACCCTACATTTCTACCTCAAAGTGATAAAGATATGAAACAGATGTATTAAAGACTGAGCTTCTGTATCAGCATTCTAGTCTCCGAGGCGGGCTTCTCTAAAGCCAAACATTCTGACAGAAATAAACAGTTCATAGTGAAATATTCAACGGCTGAGTGTCTTAATGCAATGACGATGATGTATGAAGAGTCTCTGCTCGATGTGGATTCATGACTCCGCATCTCTGCTGCGACCATGCCAGAGTGGAGCAGGGACAGTGAAATACTTTTATGACAATAAGTAACGTTTGCTGGTTCAAAGCCTCGACTATAAATACACAACCGATGTGAACCTGTATGACTTGTTGTTATACAAAGGATCAGAAGACTACACTGAGACACAGGGGATCATGATAATAAACATCAGAGTGAAAGAGCGTAAACGGGATTAGTTAAAACCAGAACACGCCACCTCCACACTGTTATTTGGTTCTCTTTCCCATAATCGAAAGGTCCATACTACTCCGGTTTCCGATCCTGAACCGGCTAGCAAAATGTACAAGTTGCTTGTCCGGCAGTCCAGACTAGCAACAACCAAATGAAGACCAGCCAGATACGTATTTGTCTGTTCTTTTATTGAGGATCATTTTCTCAATCGATTGTAAAATAGCAATTCAAAACTTAGGGTTAACCCTAACCCTTTTTTTTATTTTTTAGATTCTGGTATTTACATATTAACAGAAGGCTGTGCAAAATGTACAAGGCGTTGACAGGAAAGCGTCATACAAATCTTGTTTCTCCTACCACCGATAAATTCTCATATTAAAAAGGTAAGACAAACATGCTGATGCAGTGACCTGATACATTTACAAATAGCAAACGTCAGTACGGACAGCAGATAATCAGTCTTTCACTCGAAAACAAACCCCCCAAAAAAAGGATTCAAATCAAAACAAGTATAAAAAATATAAAAAGTTACAAAGTGGTTATGTTTTAATCGATGGACCTGTTCTTAAAAAGCTGCTCTGTCAAAGTGCGTTCCTCGCTCATTTCACGCTGATATTCCTCCAACATGAACCTCGTCTTTCATTCATATCCAAATATGGACAACGTATTGACATTCTGATTCATATAAATCTCTACCAACCTTAACATTGTTGGTAATCATATCGCCAAACACTCTTTTTTTTTAAATCTTATTATTACAGCATCCTAAGTTTGATTTAAGATACATAAGGCAGAGAAACAAAAACATTAGATTATGTCTGACAAAGAAAGAACACACGGTAAACATCGTCCTTAAAAGTGACTGGAACATGGCACACTGTCATTTCGTATTGTCGGGCAGCAGCAAAGGCTGACGCTGCGAGGATGTCAACTTGGTCAGTCGATCTCCTCAAGTTGAATTTGAAGACATGATTCTTGAGAG
Source organism: Symphodus melops (assembly GCF_947650265.1). Lineage (NCBI taxonomy): Eukaryota > Metazoa > Chordata > Actinopteri > Labriformes > Labridae > Symphodus > Symphodus melops. The sequence continues at coordinate 16,753,396 of NC_136703.1, forward strand.
CAGGAAATTCTGTCTGCAGCAGAAAGGATTGATAGGAAAGAATCTGCAGCGTTCATGTTCAATGTGAGAGAATCGGAATAAATGTGGAATTTCTCTTTCAGACATCGTGTGAGGGACTCTTGCTGAAGAGGTGCTACAGCAGCAAGTACTCAAACACCAACACAAAACAAAAAGCACCTTTTTTGTTCTCATTGAAGCAGACACAAAGAGAGAGAGAAGAAATAATAATAAAGAGACTGTAATAAAAGTATACAGCACGCATCCTGATGTTGCGCTGTTAAAAAAAGATGGCGTTACTGAAGCTGAGGTTGCTGCTCTTTATGGCTTGATTTGGTTAGAAGGCAACTCAGCACATGAGAAGAATATCAAGGTTAGTCTCCGTAAAAACAAACAAACGTGGAGTATATTAAACTCTCAGTAAAGGAGTTAAGTGGAGAGTTCATGTAGAAAGAGTTAATACTGCAGTTTGTGTGAAATCTGGCTCTTCATGTTAAATCTGAAATTGAACCACTTCAGAGATTCACTTGATGCAACACAGATGCACGTGAAATGACCCTGATTGAAAAGTCAGCGTTCAGTTAAAAAGCAGGTTTTGCTCGTGTGCAGCACGAGGCAGTGCAAAAAAAGGCAAAGCATCAGAGCCGAGTTCTTTGCCCCCTAGCGTACGAAAGGCCTGTGCTTTAGGAGGTCTTCCATGTTCCAAGTTCATCTCTTCCCACTTATTGTCTACAGATTGTACCTGCAGCAACGAGTCGGAGCTCAGCCACCGAGGGAGGCGGGTCATTTCACACCAGGGTGCTATTTGAGGAAGCATTTATAGAGCAGGTGGGAATGGCTGGTCCCTCTTTCGTTCTCCATGCAAAACAGCAGGTCCCTGAGGTTGACTCTGGTAATTCTCTGTCGTGTAAACTGTCTGGAGCCGGATCCGCTGGACGCTCCAGGCTGGGAGGGGCTTGATCCTGAGCTCTAGAGTGTAAGAGAGATCACACACACACACACGTACACAAAGAAAGATGTGACAAGTCTTTTCTGGTATTATAGTTTTATTTGTTTTTGTTAATGTTTAGCATATTTTGATTTTGTTTCTGATGTTTTTCTTTATTTGCCGTTGCTTTAACTATCATGTTTATGTACACTTCTTTTATTTTGTATTTGCCCACTTTATCACAATAACACATCTAAAAAGAAAAAAAAGTCTTTTCTGGTGTACATTTTAAAATACATATTCCCATACTCCTCACCTCTGCACTGGCACCCCTAACTGGAGAGTCCATTCTCCGTTTCTTCCTTGGGCCGATTGCTGCCAGCGCCGTAAGGTTTGCTTCTCTCTGTCTTATCTGAGCCAGCTCCTGCTGCTGCATCTGGAGCACAAACATCAGCACACAGATGAATCTCATCATAAATGCTTCACAGAACAGACTCGCTTCTCGTTGCGTGCACTTACTGTACCTCTTTGGCTTTCTGTTTAAGTCTGAGCTGCTCCGGGTCTTCTTGCCGTGACCGTGACTGGAATGACGGAGAAGACATTTAAACATGACAAGACTTTTTTTTTTTTTTTTTAATCTTTCATTTAGAAGATCTGTTCTCTTTAGACAACAGGAGAGGAAACATTACTAATGACCTTACTTGCCTTATCCATGAAATTAAGATACTGGGAAGGATTCTCCCTCCAAATGATAAAGCATGTTTTGTTTTGTTACCTTGGCAGCCTTCAAGAGAATCTCCCTCTCCTGCTCGTCCTTCCTTTGCTTCTCCATCTGATCCAGCTGCTCGAAGAACTTGAGCTGCGCTCGCACGTCGCTGTCCTGCTTGTACCGCTCGTCCTCCTGTGGGATGAGGAAAGACCAAAGAACGTAAATCACACGCAAAGGCAACGCGGGTCTCAACTGCTCTCAAACGCCTGTATTCAATAATCACCTTAAAGGTCGTGCTCTTGTGCTGTGCTACTTGTGAAACCTTTTCCAGCAGGTTTTGTAGCCGCTGCTGTGTAGCGTAAGAAATGTAGTTTATCACATCTGTGCCCAGCTCGCTGACACCAAACTTCTTACCTGTGAACAACGTGGGGAAAGAAACGATGTAAACAGAGTGATACATAGTGGGCTTCAGAAAAAGAGCTGCTCTTTCATGATTGTATTGATCTCACCGATCCCCAGGGCTCTCTGGGTGAGCAAAGAGGTGGAGAGAAAGCTCTCGTCCTTACAGGAACGCGTCACTGCACCTACGAGCTCAGAGTTGGTTGCTAAGATGCGGGCGCTCTCCTCCGACAAGTTGACTCCGGCCATGGAGGCCACATCATTAATATCATCATCATCCCTGGATAAAATAAAAAAAATAAAAAAATCACAAGACAAACATGCACATCAACTTACATATCTTTTTGCATGTAGGATGGATTTTTTTGTTTTTTGGATATTACAAAATAAATGAAATACTTTTGTTTGGCTCTACTTGTTAAAGCCCAAAACAGAGCATGAGTACAGAGTCTGACCACCCTGATGAGAGCACTAAATAAATATGACATCTGACCTGTATGTGCTGTTATTATAGACAGATTACTATATACTTCTGATCAGTAAAAAAAAAAGAAAGAAGTGATATTCATCTGAAATTTGTTTGGATACAAACCTAAACGTTCCACTTCCTGCTTCTTTCTGCTTGTTATTCTGAGCAACAGCAAGTGCAGACTGATTGACTATTTGTACCCCCCCTCTGACACCTGGAGCCAGCGTCTGCTTCACTCCTGCAGAGGACAGACACACAGATACAGAAACTATGTCACATCTTTGCTTCAAGAGCAATGTTTGGAAGTTACTGCAAATCATGTCGAGCCTATTTTGTGAAAAGTGCACTATGATGGGAATCAGTTTTTTTTTTTTTTCAGAACCAATTTCAAATCCTGCAATCGCATAAAATATCCACAAGATGGCAGCACTAACTTTTTTTGTTTTCCCTTGACTGCATTTATTCTAAATAAATCTGTCTGACAGACACCCATTGGACATTTTATCAAATGAAGAAAACAAACTTTAACATTAAAAGCATTCGTCTGATTTGACATGTCTATTGAGAAACAATAAACAGTATACTGGATTCATTGATGGGCAAAATAAATGAGTGTGAGTGACAGTTGAAGACACACACCTGGGCCTGCTTGCAGCTGTTTGAACACCTGTGGCTGGCTCACAATGATTCGGTTGTGAGGCTGTCCTCTGAGCGTTACCATGGGAGACTGAGCTAGTGTCACCTGAGGCCTTAACACGGTGCCCTGTTGCTGGGGGACTATCTGCTGCACATTTAGGAACAAACACAGAATTTAAGAACAGCCCAGAATTAAAAAAAAAACAAACAAAAAAACCCACTTCTGTGTGCATGCCAATGACTGAACTCAGGTAAACATCTAGCCTCAACTTTACCAGTCCGGGTTTACTGTGAGTTGTCTGAGTGAGGTTGATGACTGTGGTTTTGGTCGCAGCGGTGCTGGAGGTGGAGGTGTTGGCGGCAGCGGTGGCAGCAGCTGTGGAGAGAGGAGGTCGGAGCACCACAGCAGTGAGGGCGGTGGAGGCTGCTGCGGTAGGCTGAGCGGGCTGAGGCAGCAGGCTCTGCTGGATGAAGGCCTCTGGGTCCGGGGTCATCTGACGCAGAGCTGGGAGGCTCCTCTGCAGGAAGAGAAGGGGAAGTTAACCTCTCAACTGATATACTATATATACTACAATATAGCTTTGGCGTGAATGCTCTGAATGGCAAACTTTAAGTGTTTTCAATGAAGACCCCACCTGGGGTAGAGATGTAATAATGTTTAACAATGCCACCCGCTCTTCCAAATATAGTTTCAAAAAACAAGATGGAGCAGTGTAACAGTGGGCTCATGATGCAGAGTGTCTGAATGGACGAGGACAGTTCTCTGCTGTATCTGCCATGTGGCTCGTCTCACCTTGAGGAAAGGCACAAGGTACGGCTGTGGTGAGGAGTTGAGCTCCCGGTATAACCTACTGGTGAAATCTTCAGCCTCGATCTTTGCTTCCTGTTTTGAAGAATACGCACAGGGACACGGATCAGAATCTAAAATAAGGAAGAAAAACAAACTGTCGAGGAGATTGAAGAGGTGAGGCGTTCACCAGCAGGTTCTTGACCAGCTCCTTCACGTTGGCCGGGGTCTCAGATGACTGCTTTCCAGTCGATGCCAACTTGATCAACGTTAACAGGAAGTTTCGACACTTTTTTACATTCTCCAGAGTCTCCTGCAACCATAAAAATACAAAACAAGTTTTTCTTTCTAATCATGCACATGCAGATGTATCGTATCCTTATAGATTGTGATAAAAGACTAAGAAAGAAAAAAACAAAACGGAAAAGCACTCAAGGTTAGTAATTCTGTCTTACAGCTGGGAAAGCCGTTGGAGTGACAGGGGTCCCAGTGGCTGCAAGCGACCCTACCCTCTGTGTAACTGCTGCGGCTGCAGATCCAGGCTGCACTGTGCTGGGCGTGACGAGCGTCTGCCCTGGGGTGGTGCCACTTCCTCCCAGCATCATGGTGTTCTATAAAAGTCAGTGGATATGCAGTCGTGACATGAGGCGAAGGAAAATGACAAGGTCAGAATAACAGTCTTGACATGTCTGCGCCAGGGGATCAGTCCCCCCCCCCCCCCCCTTCAGAAACTTTAGATTTAAATGGAAACTGTTTGCTAACACATAACAGACCATGGTGAAAGAGGAGGGCTAACATGTGAGGGTCAGGAAAAAGTTTGACTGGTTTCGATTTCATAATGTCATGAAGATCATCCCTGATGTCACATGTGATATACTAAGAAGACGGAAGGCGGGACACGTAATGTTGAAGCGAGTGACGTCGTTGGTCTCTCTGAATCAGACGAGGGCGGAGCTAGCCCTGCACTGCATAAATCCATTAGATCAAAGAGCGATAGTTTGTGGTTAACGTTGCTGTAGATAGTCATTTGAAATGATTCAGATCTGCAGCAGTAAAATGTGGTCAAAGTCAGAGGCAACTCAAAGTGGGAGTAGTTAGCCTGGTGTAAGAAATGTGTGGCACTGTAGAAGACAGCAGCTGTCTAAAAACTCCGGGTAAATAATAATAATAATAATAATAATTTACACTTTATTAATCCCACAAGGGGAAATTCGGTTTACACTCTGTCTAACACACACATAGGCCGAGATACACACTCATGCACAAACAGGGTTCTAGTGACATGCATTAATGGAGAGGTCTCAGAGTGAGGGGGCTGCCCACAGTGAGCGCTCCAGAGCAGTTTTGGGGTTCGGTGCCTTGCTCAGGGGCACCTCGGCAGTGCTCAGGAAATGGACTGGCACCTCTCCAGTTACCAGACCAGTTTCCGGACTTGGTCCGTGCCGGGACTTGAACCGGCGACCCTCCGGTTCCCAACCCAAGTCCCTACAGACTGAGCTACTGCCGCCCAAGTTATATGTCAGAACACCAGGTAACATCAGCAGCATTGAATGGATCAAATATAGTAAATTGAATGAGTTTTATTTGCTCAAATGGCCAAACCCTTATCCACTTCTTCAGAAGAGAAGGTTGAAAATGTATCTACTGAACACGGAGGCTGTAAAGTTTTTTTTTTTTTTATTACATCCTTTTATGATTTTAGAATACATCCAGAAGAATTACACTGGAAAAGAGACAGTGAAGCAAACAAACCTTTTTCATTCCAAGAACATGTTTTGCCAGTTTAGGTGTTGGCAGACTCAATGAAATGTTACCGTTAAAACCGTCCTCGCAGCAAAGATCCTCACCGACAAAATAGACCGCACTTTCTGTCTTTTTTGCTTGACAACATCATACAGTGAGTGCACAGAAGATTAAATACATTAAAAAGGTACGAGTGGTGGAGTTACCTGCAGTACCGGAGGCCTCTGCAGAGTGGTGGTGGCTGTTACGCTGGTTTGGACTGGTGATGCTTGTTTAATAATGGTGGTGGGGGTTAATGGACGAGGAAGCAGAGATGTGCCTGGAGCCTGCAGATCAGAGACATTCAGAGTTTTTTTTTTTTTTTTACCAACAACTTTTCTTTTGGACATTTCTTTCAACCTCTTGGCTCATCTTTAAAGTGGATACAGAAATGAGTATATTACAAAATATATATATATATATATATATATATATATATATATATATATATATATATATATATATATTTAAAAAAAACTATTGAATTTATTAGAAATTGCATTATACATTTCTTTTCTCTGTAAAGGGTTAACAGACTCAAATATTTTACACTTTCAGAAATACAATAATGACAAGGAAAATGATATAAATGGCCCCAATCAGATCAGGACAGTAGCTGTTAAATGAAATGATTTTAAACCTAAACACTAGTAGAACACATAACTGCTCTGCATCACAAGCTAACATTACAGGTCCCATTTGCAGAGAGTCTCAAAAAAAAAAAAAAAAATTGCAGAGAGTCTCTGTGTCCAGCATTTCAAGGTACCTTTAGAGAGTTGATGTGGACAGGTGGAGTGCTGGCCGGGACTGCTGGCCGTGGTGTCATGGCGCTTTGGGACTGTGACTGAGCCTGCATCTGAGCCAAGGTCTGCTGGTGAATCATAAGCAGCTGGCCACTCTCACTGCGGACCAGAACCATGCCTGCGAGAGGGCAAACGTCAGGGGGAGTAAGAAGTCAAAAGTCATGGCTTTTCTGTCCACGCTGCATGAGTATGTGTTCTTTATCTGTAGGTCTATTGATGCAATGAACCTCAGCCAGGAGAGGGGACCAGTCATGCAAAAATGAGTTGAACATGATGTTCTGGTCAGTAGCAACAAAACTATTGTTCATACTTTGTTTTGGCAAGTTTATTAGAAGACACAGTAACATTGTGTTATAGCCCGCCTGGTTTTCATGAAACAGGTAACTGGATGTGTGATAAGGACTACAAAAAAGACATACTGACTTACAGAGAGAGAAGGTGAGTTTCTGAAACTCACGTTTATAACACGCCTGCTGTTATTATAAAATGCCGTGGCTTTTTTTTTTCTTCTTTTCTTTAGCACCCCTCTCCTTCTGTATGTCATCTAGGTTCAGGCTCTCCGACACCAGCCACTCCAAACACAACACTTTAAACTAAAGCTCATTTCAAATGCACTTGAGACACGTTTGATTCACAAAAATGACTGCAGCCCAATCAAAGAGACAACCCAACAGGTAACATGGGAGAGAGAAAAAAAACAAACCTGTCAACTTTACCCAAAGTTACCTGGAGGGAGCTGAATGTTTTGGATGTTTGGGGCGTTGTGTTGAGTTTGAGTAAGTCTTGGGGCCAACACCTGTGGGGCAATAGCTCTTATTCCTCCTGCAATGGTTGACGGCACAGAAGTCCTCAAGTTCTGCAAAACAGAGGAGCTCCTCATGGTCGCTGTTGAAGCCACTATGTTTCCACTCGTCTGCAGCACTGTTTTTGGCGTGTCTACTTTGTTGCAGCTCGTCGTGCTGCTGGTGACACTGCAGGCGGGTGATATCAGAAGTGTCGTTGGGCTCCCTTTGCTTTGTGGAGCGCTAGCAGGAGTTTGCATAGGTTTCCTCACAAGAGTGACCACGGGTTCACTTTTTACAGAGGGGTTAGAGGAGATGACTGCAGACGTTTGAATAATAGTTGTTGCAGGTGCTGCGGACACAACTGCTTCGCTGAGAGAAACGTGTCCGTTGTTTACACGCGTGGCAGCAGTGGGCTGAGAGCTGCGGCAGTCAGCGGGGGGTCCACCGGGGATTTGACACTTCGTCGCCACGGCACTTCCATTCAAAGTTTGAAGCTCAGTCACTCCAAGTTTCCCCACTGCAGCTGTTGCATCGGATGAGGTCCCGGCTGCTCCATGCCCGCTTCTTGAATCAAGGGAGCCCGTACTGATTCCTCCATGCGCTCCTGGACAAATAAAAACATATTGGGTGTCGAGCAACTCTGCTGTTTTCATTAGTTTCAGGACACGCTCAGTAAAGCCAAGTAAGGTTGTATCATTAAAGGACCGTGACCAGAATAATAAGCAAACGTAAGCTAAAGAGAGTGTGCAGCAGCAGCTACCTTACCTGTTTTAGAAAGCTCTTGTTGTGAAAGTCCCATTTTGCTGCTCTGAACATTTGTATACACGTTACTGAGAACAGCTACACTGTTAGCGGGACATTCTGCGGACTGAGTTGTGGAGTTGGCGTTGACACGATCTCCTTCTGTCAGCACACACTCTAAAGGTCCCACTGTGTCCTCGACTACTTTTTCGTCTGCCGCTGTGTTGTTGAGCAAAACATCGCCCAGCGAATCGGAGCCCTCCGCCATCTTTGCCCAACTACGCTCGCTCGTAGAACGCATGCGCCGATTGGATGCACCGTCAGTGACGTGGCTTCGGAGGCTGCGATTGGTCAGTAGAATAATGAAAACATTGGAACAGGCAGGGGCTGCAGTAATGATGACGATAATGAAAATGTTGAGTGCGATTTTCCCCGTCAGACTGGACGGTACCGGGCAGCTTCTCTTCGTGGGACCTTGGCACAGCCAGAGATGATATGAAAACATATCTTTGATTATGCACAGGATTGCTGCATATTATTTTTTTTCAATTCCTTCACATCGCAGACAACTCAATATGGCAAAAAAGTTGCTATTTGTTGTGATGTAATTTCTCGGAAGAAGACATTCCCCCCCGAATAATCAAAACACCTTCGATTATACGATCAGACATCATCAATCAAACACGACGAGAGTCATCAAGTGGTCCTGACTGTTAATCAGATTAACAGGTGCGTTAGCGTGTCAATCAATGGGCGTGCTTTCAAGTCACCTAAGAACGCCAATAAATAGTTTGTGATCCGGTGCATTGAGTGTTTGGAGTTGATTTGGTGTTATTTTAGACATTAAGCCACATTTTTTCTTTAATGTTCTCCAGACATGAGTTCAGCAAAGCCTTGCATTGGCTGCAAAATTGGGTTAATTTCAAAAGCTCAAAATCGTTATGAGGGGATTTTGTACACGATCGATAAAGTGAACTCAACAGTGGTCCTTGCTAAAGGTGAGTAATGAAGGCATTTGCTTGACAGATTGCATCAAAATTAAAACAATGATGTCTCTTCAGCAAACCTTTTTCTTTTTCAACTAGTCAGGTGTTTGGGAACTGAGGGACGACCCACTGACAGGCCAACACCAGCTAAAGATGACCTCTATGAATACATCACTTTCCGTGGAAGTGATATTAAAGATATCACACTGTGTGAACCTCCAAGAACTCACTATGGCCTTCCCCCAGATCCTGCAATAGTACAGGTAGGCAATACAAGAATAGCATGGTTTAAATAAACATGAAGTTTGATATTTATATCTACATTATGTCTTTGGATTGTTCAGTCATCCTTTGCAGGGTCTTCTGGAGTCTACCCATCTCGGGGATCATTTAGTCCTGCAAGGATGCCAGCCTACAACCAGCTAGCTGCCAACTCTCTTCTTAATCAGCAGTATGCTGCAGCTCTTGGCCTTGGTACACCAATTAATGCAGAGTTACTCATATGAACAGACCTTTAACCGACTTAGTTTTTCTAATCCGTTTATTAATTTATTATTTAACTGCATTTATAGGACCTATACTTCCAGGTTTACATGTCCGAAAGGGCCCCATGGTGGAAAAGGCTGTTCAAACCCTCCATGTGGACAGAGCTAGGCAAAGGAGAGCTTTGACTACATCCTATGAACAGGAGCAGCATTGGGAAAGGAGGCCCCCAAGGACCAGATACGAGAGTCCCCAGACCAGAAGGGGCACTGGAGCCATCAGTAAGTAAAGATGGTTTTAGTGATTAGAAGCGAAAATAAAAATAAATTGTAATTATAAGCGATTCATTTTTAATTAAAGGGAGGACAGATCCAGGTTTGCCAAATGCTCTGCACGAGTCTTGTCAGTGGAATAATGAAAACAGGCCACCACCTAGAAGGAGACAAGGTAAGTGTTGGACACACGTTTGTTCAATGAAAAATAATTTTGTTGCTGGAAGTTAAGTATATGGTTGACAGTAGATGCTTTTGTTCGGGATTTATAAAGTAAAAAATATTTTATAATCTCAGGACCCCGGAGACGCAGGAACCGCAGTAGAGGCCAACTGATGGTGACTGATGTTCCATCTGCTACCCTGAAGTTTGACGAAGACTTTGATTTTGATTCCTCAAATGCTCAGTTTTTGAAGGAGCAGCTTGAGAAGGAGGACAAGAGGCATGGAAAGGGTTGGAGTTACCATAAATACACCAACATATTCTCATCTTTCTGACACATTTTTTTATTTATTTTTTTTAAGTGCCATTTCATTTAATGACTCTCTCTTGAGGGTAAGTTCTGAAGAAGTTGTTGGCATTGCTTAGCCTTTGCAAGAAAATGCTATTCCAGTATCAGAATTTGATCAGTTTATTGGACTGTTTCATGCTCATCTTGTTTCACATGTGCAGAGATTTGTTTTGCATGTTGGCACTGATGTAAACAGTTAATAAGTCTGTTTAAATGGGTCAAATTACAATTAAAAAATTGTTCCTTAGTAAGTTAGTTCAATATCTAACTCAAGATTTAGGCTGCAATTAAATTGAACATTAGTTTGAAATATGTTAATTTATCTTCCTTTAAGCTATTCCTCTACATGTTTTGCAAACTTAAGAAAATCTGTACATGTTTCTACCTGCAGATCCAGATCATGAAGTGAAGGAGAACGAAAAGGAGGAATTGCACTTGACTGCAGAGGATCATTTTGGACCAAAATACTACTATGACAAAGCAAAGTCTTTCTTCGACAACATCTCATCTGACAAGAAGTTCAGGTAAACTAGTAACCTGTTTTGATTCTCAATGTTGCACACGTTTGTAGCATTACAGGCTTGTGCCCTCTTTTTGTGCTTCAGACTGACATGGGCAGAGGAGCGGAAGCGCAATTTGGAGACATTCGGGGTCCCTGGACGGTTTCTGAGGGGCCAGGGTTTCAGAGGTGGATACAGTGGACGTAGAGGATGGGGAGCTTCTCAGTCTTACAGAACTGCAGGTAGATGGCTGTGAAGGTTTCAGTTTGCAATAATGGCACTAAAACAAGCTTGTCTTCAACTTATTTCCCTTTGTGTATGATAATCATCCTATAAGCTCTGTCACTGAAAAAGAAGGGTTTTTTCTTTTCTTTTTTTTTTTTTTCTTTTTTTTTTTCCCCCTCCATGAGGAGTTATACTGCAACTATTTTTATTTGCCCTCATCAATTGGCTACTGTTTGAATATAAACTGCATGGCATGCAAGATGGTCCAATTTGATGACAATAGTTTTTTCCTCCCGAAGAATATTTGCCAGATTTGTTTCTTTTTGAAGGGAATATTTAAGTTTGTTTTTGGTTAATGTTATAGGCCTACATATGTGGCTTTGCCTCTTGGGAATTCCACGGCTTGATTTGTACTTTTATTTCATGAACTGGTGCTGTATACTATAGACATTGTCAAAATTGAATGAACTAACTTTAAGTGTATTTGAAAACTCAAAACTTGTGCCTTGCTTGATTCTGTCATATTGAAGCAACAAGTGAGAATAATATTAATAAACTAAAATTGCTGATGAACTTGTCTAATGCTGTGTATTTTTTTTCAATATATATATTTTTTGTCACTGTACAAGTACAACAAAATACTGTTAGAGCAATCATGTAGATTCCATAAATATACTAATTTACTCATACATAGTTGGATTAGTGTGTGAGGTGAGTTTTTAAAAATGGGTGTTGGTATTCATACATATTCATGTTCCTGGGTTATATCGTTTTGTATTTGTGCTTCATGGGTACTAAGCTCCCTTGTCTATAGGGAACAGGTGACCGAACTGTAGACAATATCAAAATAAGCACTTTTAAAAATATATATATATTATTAAAGGCTTGTTCTCAAAAAGCCTACAGATAGCAGGTGCATTATGATGTTGTAATAAAGGAGACTTGGTAAAATAATGTTGCAATCAAATCTCTATGATGGTCTTTACAAGACGTTTTGCAGCCACACTTCACAATTGCTTCAACGATCAGCCTGCACAATGTGGACTGATTGGGTCTTGTGAATCAAAGAATGGCCCGTCTAGAGATGGAAAGTGGTAGGCTACTTACTGTCCGGGTCATACCAATAACAGAGGGAGCGGGGGTTTTCATCTAAAGTGAATTAATTCAGTGGTCATTAATTGCATGGAGATACTAAATAATCCTTTTATATATAATGCAGGTTTATATACAATTTATAGAAATCGGTTTCTTTATTAAAATGTCCTCAGTTTATGACGGAGAGATGACACGTCCTCCCCCCTCTCACGTCTCTGTAATGGACATTCTGTATTGCCAAATAGAGCAATAGAGGGCTGCGCTCATGATTATAAATATTAGAATAAAAGAAGCGCCTTAATTTTCCCATATGACAAAATGTCGCTGGCATTCTCATCGGCTCGCCCCAGGAGTAAAGGGGAGGTGACACAGCAAACCATTCAAAAGGTAAGCATGTCAACATTTCACGGTGGTAGAAATAAAACATTGTTGTCTGGATGGGATATGAGGTCCACCTCTAGTGCAATATCAAAGTATATTATAGCCTGTCGTGGATATCAGAAGAAATGGCAACTTGTATTGTAACGCTACAGTCAATTGCAGGTGCGAATCAAACAAAGCCATTACGGTAATTAGGTCTTAGGGCGGTTGGCTGGTTATTATTACACGCTGCTTGTTTACTGAATAAAAATAAATGTATTTAAAAACATTGGCCCGAGGTTTTGACAATTTGTGTCCAAGAAATTTGAACACCATTGCTGTGTACGGGGCAATTGTGAAAAAAAAAACAAAAAAAAAAACGGGTAACCTGCTTTTGATTACAAAATCATGCCAAAAGCAGAAGTTTAGTGTTAAAACATGGATGAGGGAAACATTCAGCGCTATATACTTTTCAAAAGCTGCTGCATGAATTCATCCTAGACTGAAACGATCGTTTCAGATCGCCTTAAAAACGCACTGAGACAGGGATTTTAAACAATAACCTGAATAGAAACTGAGAAACCGCTGCTGCTTTATTGGGCTCCTTTATGGGAGAAAAAAAGTGACCCAGATAAAAATGCTGTCAGGCTGGCTGAAGTTCTGAGAATCCAGGGCAGCATCAATTCAATGTTTTTATAAACTGTGTAATTCACCATGCACTGTGTCTCAGCCAGACATGCACACACTACAGTCCTAAAGTTGTGATGATGTTTCCCAAAGATGCTGGATGAAAACCACCATTTAATACAATGTATAATGGACTACCAAAGCAAAGGAAAGACAGCTGAATGCACACAGTAAGTGTCCTTTTTTATTCTATGTAAATGGGTCATTCAGCTAAGTGTAATGCTTAATGATGCTATATGTTTTATTTCCCCTCTTTTAACAGGTATCAGCAGGTCCTACACAGAAATCTTGTTTACTTGGCCACAATAGCAGATTCGAATCAGAACATGCAGTCACTACTACCTGCTGTAAGTCTTTCTTTCATTTGAATTCGAATTGTTGTACATCCTCTCATGACAGCGTTAAGAAGTTTGTTTTAGACTATTTTATGTATAGACCAAACAGAAATTAGGAAAGCTGACAAAATATATGTTTAATTGACATCAAATCATGTTCATTCTAGCCTCCATCAGCCAATATGTCGATAGGTCCTGGAGTGATGGGGCAGAGCGGGGGACATGCTCCAAGCAACCTCAATGACAGCATGGCACCAGGGCTTCCTCCCACATCAGTGATGCAGAGCCAAATAAACAATGGTATGAGCTTAACTCAAATGTGCATTTATTTTTTTCGATGAACTTCAATTTGCATTTTCTTTATTCTCTACTCAATCCAACGCTTCGTGTGCACACGTACAGCTCCATCCTGTTGTCCGTCCCCTGCCTTGAGAGCTTTCTGGAATCTGACTTGGCTGCGTGTTTGTCTACAGACACAATACCATGTCTTGTATTCTTTTTCCTTCGTTGTCGTACTGCCTGCAAGTATCTGTGGTCTTATGTCCTGTTAATGGTCCGATAATCAGATTTGTTAGCTGCTACAGCCATTTCTACTGTTTTGCTTTGCATTTGTATCACTCATAACTCAGTCATTTCTTTTACAACAAGCTTCCTGTAGAGATGAACTGAATGTGGGTCTATGATTTACATGCACCACAAAATAAATACTGGCTGCTCTGACTGTGCATGTATGTCGTCAGGCCTCAGCCATGCCCCCATGCAGCAGCAGCAGTCTGGTCAGATGCAGTCGTCTATTCCCTCAGCATCCCTCAGCAGCTACAGTAGCCAAGCTTCTGCCTCCGGCTACACCCATGCTGCACCCTCCTCCCAGGGCAGCACGATCCAAGGCCCTGGGCCAGGCTATGGCTCTTGCTCCTCTTCTTCCTCATCTTCCTCCTCTTCCCGCAGCAACCTCAACGTGCAGTCTAACCAAGGTGAGCCAGGAATAGGAGGAAGTTGTCCATTTTTTGTAAAACTTTAGAACTGAGCACACCAGTGACGCAAGTTTTGTCACTTAGAGAATAAAATGAGAGGCGATAAGTCCTCCAAGCGGTCGGCCCAAATTTCAATCCAACCTGTCTCCTTTCCTGTGCGTCATTCCCCACCTTCTCTCTCCCCACTTGCTGATTATATTCACTATTGTATCTCTTAAAAAAGGGACGAAAAGCGAAAAATGAACCTTTAAGAAAAAGCAAATGAGTGCACACCCTTGTCAATTTAAGTGAGGTAGAATCCATCGTGTAAAAAGATCATTTTAAAAGTAACTCTGAATGTGTTTATACCAAACACTCTCTCAATTTTGCTTCAAACATTTTCTCACACAGAAAGTGGCCTTCATCACACCGTTGATTCCCTCCCAGTCCAGTGTAAACCTTTTAAAGGTGCCATATTATGCCCTTTTTGGGCTTCATATATCTAATATATGTGTCTACTAAAGTACGTTTACAATTGCTAATGTTCAAAAAAAGTGTCTGTATTAATCTACTGCCGCTCCAGGCAGCGTCTCTCATTCAACGCTCTGAAACCCCCCCACGTGGGCCTAGTTTGATTTGATTGGTCGGCCGTTCCGCTCTATTGTAAATGGTCGGTGGTTCAGCACGGATGTATAAGCGTGCAGCATGAACTTGGTCTTGCTACAGCGAGCCAATGGGCTTAAATCAGTGATATCACACTGGCGAGATGTCACGCTGGTAAATTTCATTCAGGGGGAGCTGGGGACCGTGCATTACATGCAACCACTGCTACAGCTAACGTGAGGACGTAGGAGAAGACACGTTTCCGCAGACTTTGAATTTGTGCACATAGATGTGCGTAATCATGCACAAGACACCGTGTGGAAACACACTAAAGAGCATCTCAAACCAGAAAAAGCAGAATATGGGACCTTTAAAAAAAATCAAACATTCAGTTCATCACAGAGGTATCCTACCTCCTCCACCCTTCTTCCTGCTCCAGGTTTAACCTCTCCTAATCTTTGACCCTTGGCCCTGAAATGCAGCCCCCCTCTCCTTTGATGTCCATGCATATTGACTGTACCTTTGTTTGTGCACTAACTGCTTTCACATGCATTATTTGCATTTCTACTTAAGAGTAAAAACTCTCTTCAAGGAGATTTTTCTATAACAGCCCCCTGATTGCTTTGAACCCATGATGGCTTTACCCTGCACACAGATTGCTGTGGACGTGTTTCACATCTGTTCATTTTATCATTTCAAGGACGCACATGTATGTCATTATAAATCTGAGAATGTATTTCGTTATCTGTGCATGCCTATAATAATGTATGAGATCTCTCCCCAATAATCCTAACTCCTATTCAGTCACCATGATGCACCAACAGTCTGCCACTCCGCACTACTCCTCAGCCCAGGCGGGGGGCCAACACTATCAGGGACAACAAGCTATGGGCATGATGGGTCAGGGCAGTCAAGGGAACAGCATGATGCCTCAGAGGCCCATGGGATCCTACCGCTCCTCACAGCAAGGTAGGTGGTGAGACCTCTTCATGCTAGTTAGGTTTGGCAAAGGGCACAGTGGGTTTGTCTGTGTGTTTGAGTGAGTGCTAAACGTTATTATGGAAGTGTGAGTTGTAAGTGATTGGAACATCTTAGAATGAAATTGTCAGCAGGTTTCTGTTCATTTTGACTCGCATGTTCCAGAAAGTTGAAATATTGGTGTATGCATGCTACTGAAGTTAACGGGCGAGTGGTGTTAAAGGTCTGCGAACTGGTCTAACACAGATGCCTCCTACAGTATGACTTTAAGAAGCAGGCTTGAGATTTATCTATCTTGTCACAGTTAGTTTCTGTCCTTGTTAATCACTTCTGCAGTGTCATTGTGTGCCTAATAATAGCTTCCTGCTTGTCCTGCTATGCCTCTGAAGGGAGATGGCTGTGCACACTGTCACTCCAATGTATTAAAAAAAGAAGGGATAATGTTTCTAGGGCCACAGGCCATGGTTGTAATGACTCTGGGAAGTATATCCAGGTGAAAGCTCTGGGGAAACGCTCCTTTATAAGCTATGGTGAATGCTACTGGTTGCATGAGAAGAGTTCAGATCTGTTGTAAAGATAATGTTGAAACGTTCTCTGTATTTGGAGACTCTTGGTTCACCTGGGTTTCCTCAAAGACATCTTCATGGCTAATTGATCAACCTATCAGATAGATGTTTTCCTTTTGGGTTTTGCTCTGAGTTCATTTCAGATACAATTAGTTGGGAAAAGGAACAAGTGAAATCTGAAGTTTCTGCACACCATCAACAAGAAGAGATCCATTTTCTGTCATAAATGGCTTTCTGTTTTCTCGTCTTTTGGAATTGGTTTGAGTTGTTATTATATTAATAAATGCCCCACTTGAATTAGATTCCCCCTAAATGTTTGTTGGCTTCCTTTGAATTATAATTTTAAATGCGTGGAAAGTAGGGCTGTCAAATGCTTACATTTTTAGTTGCGATTTGCTGCTTAATTTTACTAGTTAATCGCGATTAATCGCATATTAAATCCGAAGTTTGACTATCCACTATTTCAGATTTACAAATTTAAATTGTTAGCCTTTTTACATTCATGTACTGTCTTAAGGTACTAAACTTGCTGTGTAGTCAACCCTGCTTTTATTGGGGTTGAAAACAAAATGGAAACAGCTTGAAGGACCGGTAAAAAGGTGAAATGTTTGATGTCATTATTGTAAGTGAATATTGACTTTTACATAGTTGGAAAATTGTTTTTAAAGTAAATAGCACCATTAGACCATGGAACAGTGTTGTTCTTTTCCATCACTGTGACTACAGGGACTAAATAGCATGCAAGTGGTGATTAAAAAAATGTAATTAATCCATTTTAGACTTTGATTAATTGCAATTATATAGTACATGCTGACAGTCCGATAGAACGTTCTTCTCGGTGAATGCTATTCTACAAACTATAATTCTAAACATCATTTGATTTGTCCTATAGCCATAAAAAAAAAACCTCTAAGAAAATATGTTCGTTATATAACCCTCAAAGTGTCCTGGCACAGCCAGAACTGAGCGTCAGATTGGTCCAACCAAGTGTTTAACAATCCCGGTGTCGCCTGTCTTGCAGGATCTGCACAGCAGTACATGGGACAAGACGAGTTCTACGGAGAGCAGTATGGACACACTCAAAGCTCCAGCGAGAACACAAACCAGCAATATTACCCTGATGGTAATCACATCCATAAACTACATACACACAGCTCTCAAACACACAACCCCCCATTATAGGCCATTACACTCCCTTTTAGCACTATCCCATAGGTCTGAGCCACATTTACCACAACACTGAGGCTTCAGCTCTTCCTCCCAGTCATCGTCTTTTGCCTTTATTGTGGGAGATGAAAAGTTTTGAAAAAAGCACAAAAGACTGCTATTGGTCTTAATTCTGTTTCCTCCCGGTGTGTCTGTGTCCATACTGTCCCCTTTGGTGTGCCGAAATTTCAGATTTCACAGCGTGCTATAGCAGTATGTTAAGTAGAGGGTGCAAACTTGCTCTAGGGTGTTTCTTGTGCTTTGTGCATAATGTAGAAGTTAGAAGCCTTTGAAAGTGTTGCCTGTTATTCTGTCCTTGCATAATTCTTATTTAGAGGGTTTATTTCCTGTGCAGAGGAGTTTGTGCATGTCTTGAATCGTGTTCTCTACAGGTCATGGAGAGTACTCATATCAACAGTCTTCCTACGGTGAGCAAGGCTACGACAGGTCCTTTGATGACTCATCACAGCATTACTATGAAGGAGGTAACACTTTCTACAGTAGTAATGTTATTGTCGCTCAGTTATTGTGCATTTGTTCTCTTCCTCTATCCACAGTGTTTGGCTAAATGTGTCCAACCATTTCCTACATTAGAGTGTAGTGCAGCCTCATACCATATGTTTCATACAGTGGATGATGTATACTTGCTGTCTATATGCCTCCAGGTAACTCTCAGTACAGTCAGCAGCAAGCTCAATATCAGCAGGGCTCTGGCCAGCAGCAGCCCTTCAGCCAGCAGCAGTACTCGTCTCAACAAGGCTACAGCGGGCAGCCACAGGGATACGGTCAGAACAACCCATTAAGCCTTCTGCGTTCATTGAGATTAACACAAAGAAAAGAAAAAACAACAAAAAATGTAACTGTTCCCAATGCTACAGGTTCTGGACAAAGTGGAGCCTCACAGTATTCTCAGTATCAGCAGAGTCCAAGCCAACAATACGGATCATACCGCTCCTCCCAGGGAGCTCCTGGAGCGCAGACGCAGAGACCCTATACCTACGAGCAGGTATGTCAATTATTATTAGTACCCCATATCTCTAAAACCTTTCATTTGTATTAATTCCTCATCTCAAATATTGTTTGTGGATCCAACTCTTTCAAATCCAACTGTTACTCGATTCAGTATAAACCACCATTAAAGCTGATTCATGTAGAAGTAGTTAAAAACAAGGACACTGTGTTTAATCTTTTGTCTCTCTGTAAACATTTTTACATTGCAGGGTCAGTATGGAAACTATCAGCAATAGGATACCACGTTGTTTTTACATTTGGAAGAAGTGAAAAAGGGAACGAATCAACAGTGACTGGCTCAGCTGTTGAGTAGAAGATCTGGCTGCATCATATTTATTATTCTGTCAAAAATCATCATTCAAGCTGAGAATAGATCATCTAGTCATTATGTGACGCTGTCTTGATCAGTTTTTCTTAAAACAGGGTTGTAGTGTGTAGCTGAAGGTGTGAAGCACTACTCTATGGTCCCAACAATTATTCAGGCGGCTTGTAGAGTTGAGAAATTTCTTGTAAAACTTCCAGAAACAAGGGGGGCAAAAAAAATGAAGCTGTGCAGCCTCGGCAAATTGTACCTCTGTATCCTTCTCTTTGGTGTATGCCTTTGCTTTTCATTTGCCTCTATCCTGTCTCCTGCGTGTGATTTTTATTTTGGTTTTACAAGCCTCTGTGCTGGTGCACAGTACAGGTCAGTGGATCTTCGAAGCAAAAAGGAAGGCAGGAAATATCCCTTTAAGTTGATCTAATTGACAAGGTGAAGCTCTTGCTTTAAGCACAAGCTGAGACACTGTTATAGTTCATGGTAAGAGACATTGATTTAATAAAGGTGAAATCATTGGTATTCAACCTGACTTGATCAGGGAGTTTGTCTGTGTTCGTCAAAAAGTGACGTGTTGCTGTGTGTTCTAACATTTTGTGCATTCACTCTTCTGTCTTACAGTGTTCATAGACACATCCATATTTGTTTTATGTGTATTATTATCCATGATAACCATACACCAAGGTGGTATGTTGGACATCATGTGCTCAGTAGAATCCCTTTGCACAGACGTTTTGTTATTGTGCAGAGACAGAGAGTTTATAAAAATCTCATGCCACTCACTTATAACTTTACACACATAACATCATGCCACTTTATCAGCACTTTATTTTGCAGTGACAGTGTTTGTATCGTCTGATATTTTGAATTGTAGTGTAATTCAGGCTGTTTCTAACAAATGATCCTCAAAAAGCCAAAGTATGACAGAAACAGAGCAGTATCGGGTCCTGCACCTCAACTTCACTTTTGTGCAATACACTCAGTCAGCCATGTTGGACTTTGGTCTTATTCTGAAGGCACAACTTTTAACACAGAAAGGCCAGATATATGCTAGGGTGGGTTTATTTATGTTTAACTTGTGGCAGTTTTCAACCAATACATCAAGTTTGAGGAAACTGTTTTCTTTGAAGTTGTGTATTATGGATAGGCTATGTGAAGCTTACTTGTTTATTTCCAGTAAAAACTTTAACTATCATCTTCCGTATTAGATGAAAAAAACATTGTTAGAAAACATACCTTGTGAAAAGTTTAGAAAAATGTATTGAAGGTTAATTTTTTTTTCCGATAAGTGTACATGAACAAGCAAACTTGCCTTATTCAACTTACACATATTACATTTATCTATCTATATGTCTATCTATCCTCATCTGTCTGTCTGTGTACTTTTTTCTGAGGAATATTTCATTAATTTATTAAGATAAAAGAAATAAAGGCTTAAGCATCTCTGGACCTTCATGTATCACTGTTACAGCTTGATAAGGGATAAAAGTGTTCTGTGAGAGTTCAGCTTTGCAGTATATTCAGTGTATCTTATCTCAAATGGGTAAAGTAGCACAATGGTTGCAGTCATTTTGCAGGGTTAATCAAGAATAGACGTCTCCTGGCTGTCAAACAGCTAAACAACTTTGTAACACTCAACAGTGACAATCACATGCTTTTTTATACTGCATTAACTTTGTATCTTTGTTGCATTTTATTGTGAATCTAACATGTTTGACACGTTTCCACCTCTTCTATAGCCTATAGTATGTCATCACTGATGTGGGTGCTTGGTTTTTGTATGTGATTGTGTGTATGTGAGTGGAAGATAGATGGACAGAGAGAGAGAGTAACTGATTGGGAGGTGTGTCAACCATGATAAAAATATGAATGTTACATTACCTATTGTAAGACTGCATTGCCTTTTCTGATGTCCTTTGTTACTGATTGTGATATAAAAAAATAAAATGATATTCACCTTTTCCAAGTCTGCATTTTATTTATGTACATGAAAACATAAAATAGTCCTTTCATATCTCATATGTCTTAATTCGATTATATAAAGAGAGAGCAAAGAATTTATTTAATAAAAATAATATAACAAATAAAACCAGTATTAAACCCCGGCTGCTGCTATGGGTGCAAGTTTCTCGTTAAAATTGCGTTCAAAATGTTTTAACCTTTTGTATTCCAGGGCAGAAGGGGGCGGTAGAGGACAGAGTCACTGCAGCAAAATGATAGCGTAACAACTTAAACTCGCACAAAGATTGTTCCTACCAGGGTTCCGTAGTGTGATGCACGATGTCCACAGATGGACCTATTACTTATATTGTATTCTTACAGTAGGCAGTAACTTGATAGTTTGAAACATTACTGTAGTACAACGGCTGTATATCATGGATAGATAGTGCTTTTTTGTTATTATTGTACTGAGACCAAACAGTAGAGGTGACATTGTCGCTAAAACTTCTGTCTGTTAACTCTACAATGTTAGCTTCAATGTCGACAGCGATACGTCTCTGGAGGTTTTTTCCGGACACAGGTTTATTGAACATATTGTTAGGCCAGGAGGTTAAAAGAAGCTACTCTAGATGTCCTCCAGTTTTGACAGCGTGGAGGGGTAGACCCGGCGGTACCAGAGATGTCTGCACCTCTTGTACGCTTTGTGCCAAAGTCCGAGGAAACCCGAAGAAGACGGAGATCTCTGAGAAGAAGCTGGTGAGTTATAGCTGCCTTTTATCATCTATTTTACCTGTTGAGCCTTCAGTGTAATTTGGAAATTATACACGCAACAAATATATTAAAGTTTCCTTTAACATATAGAAATATGTCGTCCTGCACCTGCATCAAAAAAATTTACATTTCCATATTGTACATTTTCAACGTGCATCTACAATGTATTTGTTTGAATTATATATAATTAAGGTCCACTAAAATCACGTCAAAGCCTCGTCTTAATTTATCCATCATGTTTTATTTAACTAAATCCATGGCCTATTGGAGTCTATCCCTTTTTAAACCATCACAAAACTTCCACATGTTGTGTTATATCTATCTCACTGTTGTCTTTAATAACCAGCAGTGTTTGTTAATGCCTTTCTTATTACTGTTTCATGGTTTGGCCCATAGACCCGTCACTTTAAAGACCATCGCTGTGTGAAGCTGGTGGCTGGCTCGGGTGGGAAAGGAGCCTGCAGCTTTCACAGTGAGCCCCGAAAGGAGTGGGGTGGACCAGATGGTGGTAATGGTGGAGATGGAGGAAGCATCATTATAAAGGGTCAGTTCAGTCCATCCATTCATTCTTTCTTTCTTTCTTTCTTTAGTGCATGGAATATGTTGCACGTTTGCCACGCAGGCATGTTTTCACATCCCATCATTGACACCATTCATCAATACTATGTGTCTCATTTGCGTGCATTCAGCTGACCGCGTCGTCAAGTCCTTGGCGAGAGTAGTCCCTGTTTACAGAGCAGAACACGGGCAATCAGGAGGCAGCAAGAACTGTTATGGCAGGAATGGAAATGCAACCTATATTTATGTGAGTGAATTTATGACGGTATGCTTAAGAACACTTTTGTAAAGTCATTAATCTGTTGCATGGCCTAACTGTGACGTTTCCCCCTTATAAAGGTACCATTAGGAACAGTGGTGAAGGAACAGGGAAAGACAGTTGTGGACCTTTCTGATAATGGCCAGGAGTATCTGGCTGTGTTTGGAGGCTCAGGGGGGAAGGGGAATCGTTTCTTTTTGTCAAATGAAAACCGTGCCCCAATGACTGCAACCCAGGGACTGGAGGGACAGGAGAGGGTCCTTCATTTGGAGCTCCATACTATGGCCCATGCAGGACTGGTGAGAAAAAGCTGTTTATAGTCAAAAATATATCATTGTCACTTGCCAATCGACCCCACAAACAGGTCTGTGTGTTTTTAAGGTTGGGTTTCCTAACGCTGGGAAATCGTCATTGTTGAGAGCCATCTCCAATGCCAGGCCGGCTGTTGCTGCTTACCCTTTTACAACACTCAACCCACATGTAGGGATTGTCACATACAGGGATCACGAGCAAGTTGCAGGTATCAGATTTTAGAAAAAGAACTCCTAAATATTATTTCAACTTCATTGTAAAGTGGCATTACTCTTAATATTTCTTTTGACCCCCCCACCCCCAAGTTTATCATGTTTGTTTCACTTTTACCTTTCTATATGTAGTTGCTGACATCCCAGGCATCATCAGGGGAGCCCATTTAAATCGAGGCCTTGGAATCTCTTTCCTGCGTCATATAGAGCGCTGTCGTTGTCTCCTGTTTGTCCTGGACATGTCTTCTCCTGAGCCCTGGACCCAGCTCCAGCACCTGCGTTTTGAACTCGACCAGTATGAAGCTGGTCTCTCCAAGCGGCCTCAGGCCATCGTAGCCAACAAAATGGACCTACCTGAGGCCCAGGATAAGCTGAGGACTCTAAAGGAACTTTTTAGCCAGCGGGTCATCCCTGTGTCAGCACTGACAGGACAGAACACAGAGGAGCTCATCCTCCACCTCAGAGAGCTGTATGATGGCTACCTCCAAGAGGAAGGTAGTGGTGAAGGCAAAGCCACCAGATAATGGAGAAATCTTTTTCCTCTTATTGACTTTTAAATACAGTAATATATACATTTATACTGGATGATAAAGAATGTATTTAAAGTTTGTATTAAATAAAAAAAAGATACTTTTTAATTTTTGTCTGCTGTTATAAATGTTGGGTAGAGTATTCTTATTTACCACATTAAGACAAATAAAATGTTTAAAAAATGAATAGTATTGAAAGCATGTTAAGACTCCACTTGTGGAAGAAAAAAAAAAGTCCAGTGAAGGAATATTTGTGCATAAAGATGCATAGGAAGTGTTCGAAAAACGTTGAAGATTAATTTAAGAAACCCCTCTCCTGCTGAGCTTGGTACTGAGTTATTGCTTAAAGACAAACCAATTTCTAATAGCTTACATTAATATTTTTAATTAAAATAAATGAATCCTTGTGGAGAACAAATGGCGACATAAGTACGTTTTGTAAACTTCACTCAGTCTCAGCTCAGACAACAAATTGTGCTCATTTGAGTGACTGAACAGATGCCCGCATCTGAACATTTAATGCAGCAGGCTGGAAACAAACAAAAAAAACCCTGCAGGCGAACTGTTGTGCTTGTGCTTTGGTTTTCATTCCAGAGGGGAGGTTTGTTTTGTTTGAGGCTGAAAAACAACATGCCCTTTGACCCCATGGCAGCAACTTGCTGCCCAGCCATACATTTCTATTCATGGTTTCAAACGTGTATTTTTATTTTATTTATTTATTTTTAACCAGCAGCCCCTTGGTGATGTGTTTTGTTGGTGGAAAGACTACTGTAGTGTGTTAAAGTACTTTGTATGAAAAGATGAGTGAATTAGATAATGAGGTAATTGCGCTAACATTGTTGTATGCATTAATAATGCAGCCAGTTACAAGAGAGATTAAATGAGGAAAACAGCTGGAAATGTATTCTGGGTAATATAATTATTAAACACCTGAAAGATGAAAAAAATCATATGTAAAAGTAGTTCAAAGAGACACACTTAAAGAAAACGTTTTAATTTAGTTTACAGAAAGGAAGATAATGAATAAGAAAGTTCAAGAATAAATGGTCTGAACCAATCTACAATTTAAAGGAAGTAAAAAGTTCAGTGGGAACCAGTCACTGTAGTGGTCACTCAGTCTCCTCCCCTCAGGCTGACAGTGCCTTTATCGAGGCTGCTGTGTTGCATATGTTCAATCAGTGAACCTTACATGAATGATGTAAGTTTGCTCCATTGATGTTATGACAACTGCTTTAGTTAAAAACCTTCAAACTTGGCATGGAATGTGATCAAATGTGTACTTGAAGGAGGTGGGGAGCTTTAATGTTTTGTCGTTGGATTTTTTTTTTTGTGTTATGTGGCATATGGTAGAAAAATCTGCTCCCTGCCTCTCTCCACAGCTCAGCAGGTGAAAGGAATGGATGTACAGAGTGAGGAATGGGCCAGAATCCTGTGGGACTACCTTTGTCTACATCAACGTCTGGAAAAAGTATGAACTGTCACGTTAAGAATTAATTTTGTTTTTATTTTTATTTTTTAAAACAATTTGCCAGATAGCACAATATATTCCATGAAGAAAAATTGTAAAATCAAGTCACTTGTTCTTTTTATTTACCAGTTTATAGCTGCTGTTGGCCACATGGGGGCATACACTTTAAGAAGAAAAAAACGTCACGACGTCATGGCGTCACAAAATTTAAAATAAAACGCAAGATACACTAGCGACGTTATCATGACATTTTAGGGCCTTTTAGAGCAAGACACGAATGTAAGTCATTGACCTTTAAAGTCAGGGTTTTTATTATCTCTTCAGGAAATTATACCTGCATTTTTAGCTTGCTTGTTGGTTAACTTTTATTGACGGTCAATGAGCCAGCTAGCTGCTAGCCTTGGCTGGGTTAATCTCATGGAGTGTAAATATTTATCTGAGTTTAATTACTAAATGCCAATTCTGATAACAGTAGAGGGTTGAACATTGGCTGCCTAAAATATTTAAAAACAAGATAAAGTAGCTTAAACTTTGTAAAGTTAAATCTACTTCGGTTGTAAATGTAGTCAATATAAGCTCAGTTACAAGTTTTACAGTCATGTTAAATACTAATTAGTAAACGTTATATCATTGTGTCATTTACATCTTCAAAAATGAAATAACTTCTTATTGATAGTTACATTCTTGTTCTCAGAGTGATGTGATAATAGGTCTGGGTTGTCATGACCTTCGGGTTGCTGAAAAGTTAGCGGCCCTCTTTTTGGAAGGATGGGCTCCCCTGCTGCTCTTCACTGGCTACCTGGGCAAGCAGACTGCAGGTATGTATACTATTTACAGTTGATATACTTGATTAATCCCAGAGGTGAAATTCTGGTTTACACACTGTTGTTTAGAGCCACACTTCTCACACACATAAGCCTGAATGGAGTGCAACAGGGTGGTGTGGGGTTCGGTGCCTTGCTCAAGAAAATCTTGCCGGTGCTTGGGAAGTGACCTGGCACCTCTTCAGCTACTAGCGACTTGAACTGGCGACCCTCTGGTTCCCAACCCTTTGTTTATTTTGTAAGCAAGCAGCTTAATCAAATGCATACCATAAAATGTATAGTCTGAACACAACGGTGAAATGCAAGTAATCAGCGCAGAACACGTATTGTTCAAAAATACATGTTTTTATATTTTAATGTATGTGATAATGTCTTCATTATTAAATGCCATGTTTTAATCGTTAATCATTCAACTATTCAATCTTAAGGTTAAATGTACCTAATTTTATTTGATCCCTTGAATAAGATTAAACTTTTTGATTCCCTTAGCAGAGATATCTGTTCTTACTTTTTTCATGCACACAGGAAACAATCACGTCTTATATAAGTGTTGGGCATTTTATATTTTAAATAGGTGTGTGGACCAGACCAGAGGCTGAGGTTTTTCTGGATGTAGCTCTGCGGATGGGGGTTCCCAGGATGAACATCTTGTTGGAGACTGAAGCCACAAACACTGGAGAGAATATCCGCTTTTCTCATCGAGTCCTCAAAGAGAGGAACATCCCAGGTGGGAGTTCACGAGCTATGCTTGTTAATAAGTGTGAAATATTTTTTTTATAACCCAGGGAACAGCAGAATATATACACTTGGTTTAATCTGAACTGTTTCCCTCAATTTGTGTTCTAATTATCTCAACTAAAACAAAACACATGTTTTCATCTTTTCATTTGTCATGTTTGTTGTTCTTCACACCTACTCGGCAGTCTCCAGTGTAATCCTGGTGCAGCAGCCCTTCATGGAACGACGGGTATATGCCACCTTCCTCCGTCAGTGGCCTGGCCAGGGAGAGCTCATAAATGCCATTGTGACTTCACCCCAGTTAAGCATCTTTGAATACCCTCATCCAACTGTGGGCACAGCCTGTCTCTCATCTGTTACATGCTGGGTACGGTCTATCACTTATTCTTTAATGCCATGTGTGGGTATAAGTGAAATGAGTTGCTGTAGATTTTTCTTTTTTCTGTTTCGTGATTGTGCTCCTTTAACAAAGGAAATCTATGGCTGTGTATTCCAGGTGTGGTGGACAGAATTAGGGACTATCCTAGTAAAGGCTTCCAGGTGGAACAGCAGATCTCTACAAGTGTCCTGTCGGCATACAACTGGTTTCTCCATGCTGGTTACTGCCCCAAGTAAACAACACACACTGTATTTAGTGGTGTTATGACTGCAGGTATCAATTACATTTTTCCTGGTGATTTCCCCAGAAGGTTTAATGCAGTTATGTTTGTCTTATCACACTTTTTCCAGTCTAACGTCACAGCAAGTGAAGTACAATCATTCAAAATACATGGCTTGACATATTCACAAGACCCCTTCAAAAAACATTCCACTTTGCAGTAGTTCATGATCTTTATGTTAATAAGGTAGGAGTTGTTTCCAATTTCAAGACTTAAAAATGCACACATACAATCTTAAAACGACTAACGTGTGTAGATCACGGACACTGCAGATTACCAGAATCACTGTATAACCACAAGGAGTCAGTGTTCCATTGGAAGTGGACCACATAGGTCAGGGGTGTCAAACTCCAGTCCTGGAGGGCCGGCTTCCTCAGACTGTTAGATGTCTCCCTGCTCGGACGCAGCTGAATCCAATGAGTGACTCGTTATCAGGTTTCTGCAGAGCTTGATGACAACACATTGGTTTAAAGCAGGTGTGTTAGAGCAGGGAGACATCTAAAAGTCTGAGGAAGCCGGCCCTTGAGGACTGGAGTTTGACACCTGTGACATAGGTTAACTATTATTGACGCCACTGATCCCAGGAAATCATCAGGAGCAGACAATCTCGAACCATTCTTCTTGGAGCTTCTATCTCTTACTGAGCTGTTACTCATTTTATTTTTTATTCTTTCCAACTCGTCTTCTTCGGGTATACTACCTACAATCTGGAGACTGCTCAGGGGACTCCTTTTATATAAAGGAAGAAACAACAGTTACCCGAAGACCCAATATCCAAACAATCTTGCCCGTCAAAAATCTTGGAATCACTAGTAAACAAACAACTCAAAACATTTGTTTCAAATGATTCCCTCCTCAGCCCTCATCAGTCTGGTGTGAAGGTGACCACCTCTCACATTAGTCCCTATTGTTGTTGTTCCTTACATGGACAAGAAGAGGCATTATGCTGCCATTTGTTTTGACTTGAGCTTTTCTTAAGGTTAATAATTATCTTCTCATTTAGATTCTCTGTAATAATGGGTTTGACGTCACTGTATCTTTCTGATAGCTTGAACGGTGTCGAGGCTTTAAATATTCAATCTGAGATTCTACCTTTAACACAAGATGTTCATAGGCCCTTTATTATTTACAGATAGATAGATACATTATTGATCCAGAGGGAAATTCAATATATATCAATACAATTTTCTCCTAGAAAAAAAAGCAAAACATTTTTAGCTTTTTTTTTTTTTTTTGCATCAAACCTGTGAAGTCCTTTACAAAACACTCTGAAGACACTCTTCTGTCTCTGAAACCAATCCCATCAGTTATCTCAAAACGTTGCCCTCGATGTGAGATCGCTTTCTCTAAAGACAGTTCTTTTGGGTGTGTATTTTTTAATCGTTGCAGTTGTTGTTATTGTGCGTTTTTTTGCCACAAGCTTGTTAAAAGTGCACACTCACACAGGACACACACACAACCATACATCTTTTTATTTGATCTCCAAACATAAACACGAACACAAAGGAAAAACTGGCTTGACAGGCTGATGAATGATGGTTGCAGTTTCCGTGGAATTATGGCTCATCGGCGTCAGTAATTATCGTTCTTCCTTGGAAGTGGGTTGTTTACCGAGAGACACACCTGCAGATTTCTAGCATGTACAAACACTCGGCATTTTCAAAAGCTTGCGAACTTGTCATGGACAGTTTGTAGTTCAAACTTACTTATTCTCTAACTACAGCAAAGGCTAAAACAGTGCATAAAACATTCCCCATAAATGAACCTAAAATGATTAAAAGTGAAATATCCATCTGATCCAACGTAGGAATATTCAGTGTAAAGTAAAATAAACATCTAATGTTGTTCTCTGCAGCAGCAATATTTAGATAAGTTGTAAAAAAGTATTTGTTGTTTTTTTCCCTTGTTACTAAACACACGCACCACCACCAGAGTATTGGGTTAACAACCAGTTATAGTAATTCTGCCCGCCACATGACAGCTGATTGACTCCCCTCATCATTTTTCATAAATTTGTTTTTCTCAGTACACAGTTTGTTATACTAAAGAATGCTGCAAAAATACTTTAATCACTTGGCCATAGGTTTCATTGCCGCTAATTCTGCAAAAGATAATGACCCAGCCAAAAATCTTAATGCTTTAAAGTCACATTTTGACTTTCATCAAACATTCCCACAAGACTTTGTCTTCATTACAAACACTGTGGTATGAGATTCTATCTTCTCTTAACCTGGCCCTGCCCTGCTGCACACCCAACCGCACAACTATTGTTAGTTAAATAGTTTGTACTGATGTTTTCCTTCATGCGATGCCATGCAATCAATGTCGAAAGTGTAGCGAAATGTATCTTTTGATCGAGCTATTAAAGAATGAAGTAGAATAATGGATTAGTCACAATTTACATCAGGATTTTTTAACAAGGACCTTTTGAGTAATAAATAGTTGAAAAGAAACTGAAAAGAAATGTGATAGGCAGCCATTTCTCAAGTCTGGTTTTTTCTTTTACTATTTTCATTCATATCAAGCTATTTCTTGCTGAGCCTTAACAACTCTTTGGGATTTCTGGAGAATTTCGTCGCCTCGCTCAAAATGACCAAATCAACAAAACTTAATACACTACTCCTACCTCAACAGCTGACTCTGAAAGAACAATGATCATCATAAAGTAATGAACTGTAGGAGTTGCTCTCAGCGTTGCTGTTTCAAGTTTGTCCATTGCTCTAGAGATCTGTGTGACCACTGTTCATATGTGGAATGCAGATTGAGGCCAGATGGGCAAATCTTGAGTCCACAACCATGTCAGGGTTGAAGGGTATATCAGGGATTGAGATGGCATCGAGATCATCGTTGGCCTCTGTGTTTTGCTCCTCGGCATACACATGAGGAGTATAATCAACCAGCTCCTGTCCTGGTGCTTGCAAAGTGTACAACTTCTGTAGTGTTTTTTTTTGGTGGGGAAGGAGAAAGTGGAATTATACTTTAAAAAAAGAAACTTGATAGTCGAACTTTGTGGGATTGATTAAATGATCATTTTTTCTTACCGTCTTCATCACTTGGGGCAAAATTTTTCCTTGAATTACGAGACTGTCTTGTTGAGCAGAATGTTTTCTTTGTCGCCCTGAACTCTGGGACATCAGAAGCGTGTATTATATTAGTGGCATCATTAATAACTGGAGGAGTCGTAACAGTTTTTGAAGTTAAACTTTAGCAAAATAAAAGTGGAACTGAATAATTTTTTCACAGGGTATAACATACGTACCCTGTGCGTTGAGCCTTTCATCTGCTGTCTTGTTCTCATCGATGTCGACGCCCCCATGGACTGAAAAAAGAGATACTCAGTGAAGAAAACTGGACAATAAGCCAACTTCAGAAATGTCATAAAATACAGCTTTATTATCATGTCTTTAGCAGAAAGCCTAAGATTGATCAGTTGCTGTTTTTTTTCCCTTTTTTTTCTGTGATGTCATTATCGGGAGAAAAACAATCAAAGCGTAAACATTTCTGTACCGTATTCAGAGAGTTTGCTTGCTGTTGAAGTGTTCCAGTTTGGGCTCTTGCATACATGGCTTGTGACACTGAAGAAGTTTTGGCCTTAATCATTGGCTGTGGAAACAAAACAAAACAAAAAAAATCACAAGTCACATTTTGACTAGATGAAAATAATAATTATAAAAATAAGTACAAGAGCAAAATGCTATCAGTGCTCATTATTCATAATTAAAACAACATTTAAACATCATTAAAATCAAATGTTATCTTTATTCTATTATTATTATTTTTAAACCTACTTGTGGTGCACTACTTGTTTGGACTTCGGATTTTCTTTTGATTTTTTCCTCATTTTGACTTTTAGGCTTGCGTCTTGACTTCACCTGTTGAATAGTTGAACAATAATTGAACACACTATGAAGCTTAATGCTACAAGTGGGTGTTAGTTTTCATTATTTGTGTATACAGTTTAGATAATAATCACACACACACACATAGTATAGAGTATATCTCAACATTATTAGCGAAGCTTTTGAGTGTAGAGTTTTTTTTAGATATAAATTACAATGATATTCAAGAGAAATAAACCCATTTGAAACAAATGTGTGTTTCGGACATGAATAATAATCAGGTACAGGTTATTGTGAAATCAAAGTAAATACTTTGCAGTCGTCTCCAGGTATCTCAGTGTTGCAGTTCATGAGGTGCTGTTCTGAATCCTGTTCGTCTGCTATTTTGTCACTCTTTTGCTTACATGACAGCAACAAAGCTAAAAGCAGAATGCCTGGGATAGAAAGACCACACAGACAAAAATCTAATCATACAGACAATTGATCATTAAACTGTGGAAGAGTTCATTTAGTTTTTATATTATGTATAGCACTTTCACACAATTAAAAAAATTGAATTTGTATTTGTGGTAGTAATTTAGACATACTGGAGGTCTTACCTGCAATCAGTAAGAATGCCAGAAAAAGGATTCCTATAAATGTTCCTCCAGCTGCGGCGCCGGTAGATTTGCGGATACGGCAGTTTGGCTCTTCTGGGTTTATGCATTCACACACAGTAACTGACAGGTTGTGGACAGCAGAGACGTGCTGTAAGTCTGACACTTCAAGCTGCAGCTCAAAGTGTCCCGAGTGAACTTTACTTTCTTTGATCAGGTTGACAGAGTACCCTGTACATGCAAAACAACAACATACATAACAAGCTCCAGATGGCAAAAACATCACAGAGGTTGACATGACACAAGTATGACTGTTTTTACTGGTTAAATGATTTTTTTTTGTCTCATTTGAAAGAAGTACAAGAGCTCACCTTGAGGAGGTTCAACTCTCCATTTCCCCTTCACGTCGCCAAGCAGAGTGTAGCTGAAAGGCCCAGCGTAGATTCCTTCATCCAAGTCAAAGGCCTCAAGCTTGGCCTTCGATGGTTTATCAGATTGGCAGATGTCCAATGTGTTTACAGCTAGGTATGGACTGTTGTCATTTTCATCCATAATTTGAAGGGTGAGGGTAGCAGTGCCTTCCATTGGAGGTTTACCTGGCCAACAGAAACAAAAATATACATTTCAGGATAAAAAAAAAAATAAATCACTGTAAATGTACAACAAATACAGTGATCTCCTTCATTTCATACCATTGTCAGCAGCAATGACATGGACAACGTAGGTGTTGTTTGTCACAAACGGCGACTCTCGGTCCAAAGGCTTTGTTGTGGTAACTTTTCCAGTCACGGGGTCTATTGTAACCCACCCAGCTTCATCGCCTTCTATTCTGTATCTGAAAAACAATGATGTGTTGTGTTCCATAGTTTTAGAGTTCTCAATGACATACTGATGTATAAATTGGTTGTCAGGACTTACTCTATTGTGTTTGCATCATGGTCTTCAGCTTTAAATGTCCCCAGGTCGTGTCCCATCTTCGTGTTCTCTTTCAGCAAAACATTTTTTTTGTTTTCGTAGAAGACCGGGGCATCGTTGACATCCTCCACATCCACGGTCACTGGAAAAGGGGGGTGGCTCTTTTCTTTGCCACCAATGATCACATCCCAAAGATCATTGGTTTTGCGAGTCTTCACTTTGCAGGTGTGAAAGGGGATCTCATTCTCTACAGTGATATTCAACTTCCTTTGAGAACTGTCTTCAAAGTCCAGAGGCTGCAATAGATGTTGATCAGATGTTGGTTTAAACTCAAATGCTGAAAGCCTTGACAAAGTCATGTTCCAATATCTTCTAGGGGTGTTGTGCACTGAAAACATACCTTTTCCACAACTAGTATTCCATCATTCGTCTCGGGATCAGTAGTGATTTTGAAGTTTTCTTTGGTGTCTCCATGGATTGTATATTTGGCTTTCCAGGCTTGTGTACCTTTGCTGTCTTCATCTTTAACTTGCACACGTAAAACAACAACATTATCTTTTCCTTCTGTCACTCTCCCTGGACCCTGGGAGATAAAAAAACACATTTTTTAAATGTAAAAACACTAATAGCTCTAAATGGTGCACTGTGGAGTTTTGGTAGAGAAATGTGAAAGTTGGAGAAATGTACAGATTCTGTTGTATATTGTATGATCATGACTCTGTGGTCCCTGTAGCACTGTTTGAAGTTATGGTGGAGGAAAGGGGGGACATCAACAGTGAAACTGTAACTCTCCTGGTAGCTTTTTAGCTCCAAACAGCATCCCAGGGACACTTTTTTTATTTTTTTTATTTGAGTGAAGTTTGTGTATTTAGTTCAGAAAACAGGGCGTACAATTGTTCTCCAACTTTCAAATGATATTACCAAATCTACATAGTGTCCTTTTAAATCTAGTTTAAGTTTTTTTTTTTTTTGTTTTTTAAAGAAAAAGACTCACAGTTTTTCCGGTGATCTCCGGAATGTGGTTATTTCCATCGTCTATATGGATTATAACAGTAGCGGAGCTGGAGAGTTTTACATCTTTTCCATGGTCTGTGGCCACCACAGTAATGACATATCTATTAGCTGTCTGATTCATTAAAAAGAAAAAAGTCTTTGAAACATATTGAATGTAGCCCTACAGTTACATGATTAGAGACTTGGAAGCTTTAAGATGAACTGATTTGTTGTCACGTAAGTTACTCCTCTCACCATGTGTTCCAGACAGCCTCTGAATGAAATGACTGCCATGTCTCTTTGATCCAACTGTGTTAAGTAGAACTCCATATTTTCATGTTTAGGAGTGACTTTGGTCATTCTGATGTCAAATTTTCCATTGTCTCCACTGTCATCATCAGTTGCCTTAATGAAGATCACTTTACTGCCTGCCGGAATCAGAAGAAAACAGATTGTAAAAGGTCATGAAATTGTATTTTTAATTCACGTAAATTGTTGTGGCATGAGCAAGTTACCTTGTAATGTTGACTCCGGTATTTTGACCTCGTACACCTGTTGGATGAACTTGGGTGCGTTGTCGTTTGTATCCACAACTAATATCTCAACACCGAGCTGTGTGTCTATTTCCTTGTTCACCTTCTTTATTGCCTTGAATTTTAGCTGTGATGAGAGGCAAACATTTCATGAAATTCAAACCTTTAGATACACACTTCACACACACACACCCACACACACACACACACACACACACAGTTTTGTACTTTCGATGAGATCATTGTGCATTCAGTTTTTCTTACCTTCAACAACTGGTAAGTCTCATAGTCGACAGGCTTGAGTTGGGAAACCACCCCTGTGGCATCGTTAATTTTTAGGGTGCCTATGGGTTCCTTGAGGACACCCTGGCCTTCTATTTCGAAAAAGGTGAAGTTTCTGTCTAATTTAATCTGGAGTGAAAACACAACAGCTGTGAACTTTGCAACGACCCTCCTGCATCTCATAACATGTGCTTTACATATCCATGCATTGTATCTGTTTTTAGATACTCACTGTCCCCAGTTTATGAGGGAAAGGTCCTTTATAACTTTCATAGATTTTAAAGGAATCAATGATCCAGTCTCTTTTTTGTCTCCGGAGAATTTTTGGAGATGACTTGTGGACTCCTAAACACTGTAAATGAGACATTTTGGTTACAGTGGATTGATTGTTAATGGAACTTGTTTTAGATGATATGATGGGGCGGCAGTAGCTCAGTCTGTAGTGACTTGGGTTGGGAATCAGAGTCCCAGCACGGACCCAGTCCAGAAATCAAAAACGACTTAATGCAGGACACGCCTCAAAAAATATGCACATCATGCTTCTTCCAGTGCCTTACTGTACACACAAAAATACAGAACCCGCATTTACTGCATTAGTTGTCATATGACTCCAACTACAATTTCAAATTCATAAGAGATTTCATTCTTAGGGGATTCCATTGTTGAACACCATGAAGTATTTCTGCATACTGTACAACTCACAGTCGACCTCCTTCCTAATTTGTTCCTTTTTTCTTTTCTTTATAAGGATAGAAGTTGATGTTCTTTAGCTTCAATTAAAGGTTTTGTGTTTATTTAGCAGACATTTTTATCCCAAGCAATTTACATCAGAGAGTAAGTGCAACACATGCAAGAACCTAGAAAGTAGGAGACAACGTCAGTAGGTGCAAACACACATCTTGAAATCTGATCGACACACAGGCGCTGACAGGCAATGCACAGAAAAAAAAAAAACAGAACACTGTTGGTGGAATTTAATTCAGATGTAGGCACTTCCAAAGATGAATTCTTACCAGCATCATGACCAAGCAGAGGTGTTTTCCCTCCATAGTGTATCCAGATTATCAGGCTAATTATTATCTGCACAAAAGTTGGTCTCAATCAGCTGAATGCCAGTGCGGGCTCTGGCAGCAGTATATACCTGAGTGAGAGGGAGGGCTTGTGTTAAAAGTATGTCACCCCGCGCTATGCGTTCAGATTGGCTGGGCGTGGACCAATTATATTCAGTGTTTGTGAGGGCAAGTGTGCCGTAAATGCGTGCCTGTTGTGTTTGCGAATTAACATGTATTGTTAGCCATTCAAACTCTGCAACACAAGTATGTTGAGAACTTGTTTTTTTTGTCCAATTGACAATACTTCACAAGAGTTCAGTCATGCAAAACAAACATGATTCTTGTCGAGGGGAGAACATGTATTTAAACAATGATGTACTTTAAAAAAC
Organism: Symphodus melops; assembly: GCF_947650265.1. Taxonomy (NCBI): domain Eukaryota; kingdom Metazoa; phylum Chordata; class Actinopteri; order Labriformes; family Labridae; genus Symphodus; species Symphodus melops. Next base: position 16,789,390 of record NC_136703.1, read on the forward strand.
ATTAAATAAAAGTAACAGAAATAAAAAGTGGATTAGTCGTACCTTTTCCTTTGTTTAATAAGTGTAGTATAGTCTGAAGATCTTCAGAATGGATCTCAACTAATCTTAGAATTACCTTTGTTAATTGTCATGCTTTCCACCACAAGGTCTACTAACAATCTTTTACCAACCTAAACAAGACATTTTAACTTATTTTACACTCTTGAAAGGTTGTGTCATGATCAGTGTGCCAGCATGATCATTTGCTGTGTGTGTTTTAGAGAGAGAGAGTGTGTTAGAGCCAGGGTGAAAGAATAATCATCAGATTAAAGTAGTGCTCTTCTTTAGTTGGGCATTTGAAAATACTGTTTTCTTAAGTTCATCATAAAGATTTGGTCCACGCATGCTCCAACAAAATATGATGGCGTTATGATGGCATTGGAAATTTGCTGACTGACAACTAAGTGAGTGACACTCTATAAATATTTGCTAACACAGGGCTCTTTGTTACATTTGTGTGCACCTGCAAAGCAACTCTATGCTGAAATGTTATCTTTAGGTTCTGAAGTCTGCAGTTTGGGATAATGCAAACCAGTTTTGATAAAACTTTGACCTAAAACGTGAGCATTTTTATTAGGCGAAACTATACTTATTATAGAAGCATCGTAGACAACCCTATAGCACAGTTGAATAAGTGCATTAATGTAAGTCCTTTTATTTTTTAATAGATAGGAACGTACAGCTCGTGGCTCAACATTGCTCCCTTAGAAAGGTTGAGAGCGTCTTTTAATCACACTAACAATCTCTTTGACTCACCAACAAAAACAAAAGCAAAAAAGCCACATCAATCATTTGGCTGAGGAGAAAATCCTGCAGAGACTTGTGAATGTTCCAACCAACAACATACCTCGACACCCCCATTCTGCAGTCAGGCACAGCAGCTGCAAGAACATTTACCAGCAACTAAAGAGAAATCCATTCTCAAGAATGATTAAAGCCCTGCAGGGAGATTCCAAACCTGTGTTACAAAGTTCAAAATGCTGTTGAGTACATCACCTTCCTTGGAAGGACCAGACAGGGGCCTCTATATTTTTCTGTGGATGGGTCATAAATATTGGAGAAAAAGAAAAGCAAGATTGCAACCTACGCCCTCTCCTGCAGCTCCAACCCAAAACACTGATAACAAAGCCTTGTGTCAGATTGCTATTTCAATAATTAAGAGTTGGAGTTACTTTGACTCACTTTAATAATGTCAATGTTATCATTTTATAGCTCTGTCTGCTTTATCAACACTGCTATTATCTTTTATTATTTCTGTCATATATTTGATACAGGTTCATTTGTATCTGTCTGGGTTTAGTATATGGATCAAAAAAGATGTCAGAAGGACATGTTACTTTTTGCCACACCTTAACCTGATATGGCCTCCCTGCGTAGTACTTACAATCACATGCATTCATCAAGAAACAAGTTCTTCCACTTCTGCTGACAGGTCGGGGGGGGGGGGGAGTGAACATCAAACCTGGAAAATCACATGTCAAATATAATCACTCTGGCTGGAAATGGTTTTGCATCGACACGCAGGGTTCATGATAGGATCTAATCGTGTCACAACCATTTTGCAGACATGCATGCTCACAGCATAAAGTACTAACACTGTAGACCACCTATTTCATTGGTTTGAAAAGCAATGTCCAGAAATGAGCTCAGTATCATTATCAGGGATGTCACTGGAATGACAGGATTTATGGGGACTCTACCCTTCTAAAAGACTACAACGTTTTTAATTCTTTAAATTCTGCTCATAAATACATAGACATAAAATCAGACAGCGATGTTAAATTTTTTTGAAAAAGTTTTTAGTCTGTAAAGTTTTAGTTTGCCTTGATTTCATTTAAATTGATTCACTATGTTGATCCTATTTGTGAAAATATCCGACTTTTATGAAGATTTTACCCCTTCTTACCCAAAAACGTTTTATTTATTTTTTAAAAAGAATGCATGTTGAAGACCACTGATACATCAATACTCAAAAGAAAACATAGCAAAACATAGCCATGGAAAGCGTGTTTGATCCACACCTCCATATGAACGGAAGATTAACAACCACAAGGACAATTTCACTATCCAGTCATCATTGAACAAGGATTTCTGACAAGTCACACAGCCTGTCCGTCGTTTTTTAAGAGACCTTTTACAGAAGTGTTTCTTGAATATCGACCAGTTTTCACACAGATAAATGCACACTTAAAAAAAATCCAAATAATACTGCCATGAATACACTTTAAAAACTAGAAATGATGTGCTGTCCAATGCACTGCAATGTGGCACTGCCAAAGAAGTAAAAAAAAAAAAAACCTGTCAAATAATCATACACACCCAGTCCCTGTCAACACTTAACTTTTCAAAACTACCAGAGCATAACAGTTAGTGCAAGTGCTCTAACTCAAAGTTCAAGCAAGCAAATACAACTTAGTCTGTAAAATCTATTGGATAAAATCAGCAATAATATATTCACATTGCTAAGCACAAATACAAAACTCTCTATAACAGTAAAGCCAGATAATTTTAGTATTATTAGACTTTAGTGTAAATCTCAAATGAGAAGCAAAAAGAATTAGTCCACATAAAATTAAAAAAAAACTTAGTCGAGCTCTGCCTTTTAATGCTTTATCTCTTCTCTTGAATTCCCTTACGCAAGATGCCTCCCAATGTCTTGAACTTTGGTCCCAAGTCATTCAGAAAGTTCAGATCGTCTCCATGGTTGCTGAGAGAAAGCCTATCCAGAGACTGAGCTCTGCTTCCCTGTCCCTCAAAGGCATACTCCTGGGGTTGGTACACTGGGTGGTCTGCTTGGTTTCCATTAATGGTGTGCAGTCTCTGTGGAAATGATGAGGCAAAAAAGACTTCTTGGTCATATTGTATTTGACAAAATCATGCCTCCACAAATCTATGTAGACATTCATCCAGCAACAAAATCAGAAATAATAATAATAATACGTTTTATTTAATGGCGCCTTTCAAGCCACCCAAGGTCGCCTTACAGAGGATAAAAGCAATACAGAAGGTTAAAACCAAACATAAAACAAACAAAAGACAGGTGTAGTGTGAAGTGACCAGTTAGAGTATGTATGTTTAAACAGGTGGGTTTTGAGTTGGGATTTAAAGGTGGAGATGGACTCTGACTGTCTTATGTGGGGGTGGGGGGGGAGACAAATGAATGAACCAGGATTTCGGTGCTGGACCAGTGACCAGTGTCAGTGTCCCAGTGCTGGACCAGTGATGGGCGGAGTCTCGAAATGTTACGGAGGTGGAAGAGGGCAGTCCGGGTGATGTTTCTAATGTGGGGAGCAAATGAGAGGGTGCTGTCAAGTATGACGCCGAGGCTCTTGACTTGGGGGGAAAAGGGTACAGGGAAACCGTCGATGATGATGGGTGGAACTGGGGTGTGTTGCGAGTTGGTGAGGGTGGATTTGGAACCGATGAGCAGGGCCTCGGTTTTGTTGTCGTTGAGTTTCAGGAAGTTCCTGCTCATCCAGTTCCGAATGTCATCCATGCAGGTGATGATCGAGGTGGGAGGGGTGGCGGCAGTGGGTTCGGAGGAGATGTAGACCTGTGTGTCGTTGGCGTAACAGTGAAAGTGGATCCCATGATGGCGGAGGATTGTGCCCAGGGGGAGGAGGTAGATGATGAAGAGTAATGGTCCCAAGACTGACCCCTGGGGAACACCCAGTGGAACACCCGAACACCCAGACTTGTGGTCTCTTATTTGCACGAATTGTTGGCGGTCAGTGAGGTATGATGAAAACCAGCGGAGTGCAGCACCAGGGATCCCAATGCCAGCCAGGCAGTCCAGGAGTAATGTGTGGGAGATAGTGTCGAATGCTGCTCTGAGGTCGAGGAGGATGAGTATGGTCAGAAGTCCGGAGTCAGCTGCACAGAGGAGGTCGTTGGTGATTTTCACTAGGGCTGTTTCAGTGCTGTGTTTTGGGCGGAAACCGGATTGGAAGGGTTCATGGAGGTTGTTTGTGTTGAGGTGGGACTGTAGTTGAGCGGCAACCACCCTTTCAAGTGTTTTGGAGATGAAGGGGAGGTTGGAGATGGGCCGGTAGTGGTTGAGGTCAGTTGGGTCAGCACCGGGTTTTTTCAGGAAAGGACTGATAGCAGCTAGGTTGAGAGTGGGGGGTACAGTGCCAGTGGTGAGGGAGGAAATATTGGTGATCATCAGAGAAATGGATGGCAGACAAATCACATATTCATCCAAGGGGGGAAACCTGGTGTAATGATCCGAGCACTTAATCAGAACTCAAACGGATGCAGTGATGAGGGATTTTGTTTAATTTAGGGAAACATATACATTTGAGTATTAGAACGTTTAATTAAAGCCATTTTGCCATTTGTTTTGAATTGGAGAATTTTAAAAGGAGTTATTTTCCTGCTTGTAGCAGCAGACACTGTAGGCATAAATGGCTGTAGATATTATGACTTTTTGCATGATATTGTAGGGCAGAACACCGACTTTAAAGGTGCTATATGTAACTTTCAAAAAAAGTGCATTTGTAGCGAGACCGCATGGCCGTCAGGCGAACTGCACCAGTAAACTGTTGTTCGCTCTCCCTCGTGTGCTCGTATGTACACAGATGAGCCTTAACATCGCCCCTGAAACACTTGATTTTTACTGGCATAATGTTTATAGACGGGGTAAGTGGTCATCCATGTGAGAGTCTGTGAAGGAGTCTGTGTGTCTCATTCTCCGTCCTACAAACGACAGGCACTGCCTGAGAGCAGGAGTGTGCGTTGAGTATGTCCGCCTGTGAGAGCTCCTAGGACGGATAGAAGTGTGTGGAAGGCGGCCTCTGGCTGTGCAGGTGAAGACCGGGAGTGTGTGATGAGAGTGGAGTGAGGAGGATGTTGAGAACGCAAATAAACTGACACTTCGTGGAGATCTTGTGTAAAATTGGACCTGGGCAAAATTGTATACAGGCAACACAGATAGACAGTGAACATTTCAGTTCACATTTAATATATCAGTTAAACGTCCCCCTATTAGAGGGTGATAAGAAATATCATATAATTATTCATAAAGCCATTTCGTTTTTTTTAAGTTACATACAGCCGCTTTAAAAGTAAATGAAAGATTCTCCTCTCTGTGACTAGTGGACTTGTTCTACCTCCTGAGCTGCATGCACCAAAGTTATTAGGCTTGCTATATGTTAAAGCTTTCACAAGGCGTTCATATAACACAGAACTGGTTTTAAGCTCTGTTTTAATGTGGGACAAGCTTCTTACCCTGCCAATGTGACCGGCTATGTGTTGATTTGACTTCTGGCTGAGAGAGTGGTGTCTCAGTGAGCCTCCCTGTTGACAAAGAGAAGGATCGTGAGTTTTCTGTAGCCAAACTATAATGTGAATAAGCTTTCCACTGTTAAATTAACATATTGTTCTTCACATACTTTACAAACATGCATAACAAGTTGTATACAATGCAGTCAAAAACGTACCTTCTTGTTGAAATACCCAAACTTAATGATGCACACTTCCTACCTTGTAGGTGTTTGTCCTGTTTGTATTCCATTCAGAGTACTAAAATGAATGAAATGCAAATAATAAGTACCCTCACTTGACCGTATCTGACAAACTCTACTGAGTTATTGAAACTGAAAAAAGATTTCTCTCAAAGAAAGCACGTTAGATAATTTCATCAGGATCTTATTAATTTATAGCAATAAGGATTGGTTTAAAACTACAAAAAAAGCTACAGTTTGGGATATGTCCTTCATTTTACTTCAAAGTTCGTACAGCGTATCATAAAACATTTGAAAGATATTTTGGAAACCATTTTGTTATCTGGAGGGAGGGGGAAGCCTTCACACAAATCATAGGATGTGGTTAATGAGCCTTGATTGGTTTAAGGTGATGTGCCTTAAACCAACAAAGCCATTCTAACCACATCCTTGGCAGGATGTTATCCCAATGTCTTCCCAGCTGATATACTGAACTTGGCTTCAAGAGCCTTTTGCACACGCCTGGAGTTTACTACTTTACCGCAGTGAGTACACAACATTTGCATAAAAAGTGGTTGCTTATATACAATAGCTTTAAAATCCAGGCTGTGGCTCCCCCTTGTGTATTTAAACAGGCAGTGTGCTGATTGAGAAAATAAGAAAAAAAAACCCAATGGACCTTCCAGATGACATGTAATAATCAGCAATGAAATGCGGCACCTATTGTAACCACAGCTGAAGTTACTCACCATGTTCTGACCTCCTAGGCTCCTAACTGTGTCCCTTTGATTCTGCATGGTCATTGAGTTCATGTGACTGGTAATCTGTAAGAGAATGACTGTAAGGTCAAATCAGGCAGTGTAGTAGAGGACAAGTACAGACACGCACCACTTAGCAAGTTAACTTTATTATTTGGATTCAGTCGTCTAAAGTCGTCTTAAGTCTTTGTTCCTCTGACTTACCATGGTTTGTCCATAGCTGTTGTGTGTTTTAGTGTCCTGGATCATTACTGGAGCCGCCTTGGACATCTAGTAGAGTCAAAGGAAATTTAAAAGAAAACTTAGAATCAGGACCCAGTAAAATTGGCTGTGTTTGTGTTAACAGCTTTTACCAAAAATGATCTTTTCTTTTAACGTCTGAAAATGGAAATGCAGAGTTTAAAGAGAACATATTATACCCCTTTTCACCTTTTCAAACAGTCGCCTGTGGTGCAAATGAAACATCTGTGCTATGTTTTGGTCCAAATATAACATGAATCAAGCAGCAGAGGAGGTTTGTGACTCTGTAGAAACCAGCCCTCTCAGAACGCTCCGTTTTGGCGTGTGTCAACAAATGCAAAAAGACCCCCCGGTAGAGTTTTCCCAGTAGACATCACTCCTCTGTTGTGAGAATAAAAATGGTAAACTTAGGGAAAAGATTGCTCTAGGCTGGAGGTGGAGTCCATGGGTGGAGATACCAGGGGAGGGGAGGGAATTTTCTTACCAGAATCCAACTTGTGATGTCACAAACTGAGAACATTTGAAATGGAGCATTTTCCTCTGTGTGGTAAGACTTATGCAAACTGCTAAAAAAGAACTGGATGGATTTATTTCAAATTTTGTGGGTCAATAGATACTCAGGTTACCCAAATAAATATTCAAAAACCTTGTAAAAGTGGATTTTTCATAATATGTCCCCTTTAACTTCTGTAAATAAATCTGTAATTCAGGATGCAGATGCCTTAGCGGTTAGGTCACATCTCAAAGTGGGCAGTGTGGATTAAAGTATGACTTCCAGTTCCTTTCCTGTTTGTCACTCCTCACTCTTTCTCACCAGTGTCGTACTCTATCCAACAATCCTATCCAAATAAAGCCATAACCCAACCCCAAAATAAATACATCAAGCATTCATGAATCATAGTTACCATTTCTATTCAGATTTGAATGCTAAACGTCAAATTTCCATAAACCTAGAGTCATTAAGCACTTTCAATAATCATTTTAAATTTAGCTGGTGTACCACAATCCTTTTTATCTAACACTCAAAAGTAATAGTTGCAGTAAATGTGATCAGCATGTTCCAGAATAAATGAAGTAGTCCATCTTTTCTGCAGTAAATCAAAGCTTGTTTCTCGCATTATGTCATGCTACTGTGAAAGTTAAACCTGTTAGCTACTAGTTTCTCAGTTTTGCACAAACCCTATAATTTATGGCACAAATATGTACACATCACACATCTCAATCACAACTTTGGTTTTATCTCTACCTAGCTGTCATCACTCCAGGTAGAAAAACAAAGAAAAGAAGCCAGAGGGACTGGATTAAGCTGTCACTCATGTTTTAACAAGATTAGCTGAGACCTTTTCTGACAAACCTTGGCTGTTTTCTTTATGTAACTCCTTTGTTCGCTGAATGAATACCCTCAAGGCTTGATTTGTCACCTAAGTGAATCATCGAAGGCCTGTATCTCAAAAAAGGTCATCCACAAATAGATTGAGGGGCAGAGGAGGAGTACCTGTTTGGTGCCCATTTTTATGCCGTCTGTCACAGCCTCACTGAATGTTGGTGTCAGAGGCAGAGTGGGCGCCGCCTGGCAAAGAAGAGAAAAGGGTAGACCCAGCCAAACAAATAAGTATGAAACATATTGGGGATAAGTATTGTTATAGAATTTTGTAATAGATGTACTTTCTGTCCACACACAACATTTCAAACACACCTTGCATTGAGAGCCTCCCCCTTCTTGGTTATACTTGATGAGGGTCTGGTTACCCTCATCCTCTGCAGTGGGGATGGAGAAATCCTTTCCACACTGACACATAAAAATGAGTAGCAGTACTGCAGACACACATTCAAATAGATGAGAACAGAGCTCAAATTGTATCTTTTCCATAAGAATCTCTGAACTGGTTAGAACACTTGGCTCATCTGAAAGAGCCAACAAACAACTTTGGCTCTGTAGTGTTACCTTGTAGTGTGATATTACTTGGCCAAACTCTTCCTGCCTTTTTAAAACACCAGCCACTGAAAGTAGCGACCAGCCAAAAATTGATAAGCCTGGTCAACACCTGCTGCGAGTGAGTTTATCACTGTGGCTGGCTATCAATATTTGTTTCCCTTTATTTTCCCCACGTGGACAAATTATTATTATTTATTTGTTTTTATAAATGTAATTACAGTTTGCTCACTCAGTGCAAATAGCCATATAGCTGGATGTCTCTTTTCCAATGTTTGAATCACAGTATAAATATACAGTATTTATAACTCCTTCCAAATATCAGTGAAGTTTACAGAAATGGTTATATTTTAAATGTGTATTTAATCTAATTCTTTTACTGTTAAGATGTTCGAAATTATAATTATACTGAAGCTAGTAACTGGTCTTTTATAAAAGTATAGGACATGTTACTAAGCAACATCGCTGTATTTGTGTGTCTGAGTGTGTGTGCAGAGCTCTGGTTGTTTCTCTACGTGTGCTTCCACTATCCAGAAATCCAATTTAAATTTACAGACTGCGGCTTCGATATTTCCCAGTTGCATTAACAATACAAAGACGCAATGTTGAAAGGACCTTCAAAACACAGTTCTATTAAGAAACTGCACTCTGAAAAGGGTTTATGTCAAATCTCCAATCAGATATGCAACCCACAGTTGATTTGGTTCTTATTTCTTTTAAGTATTTTATACCAAAAAAGGTCTTATCTTCGCTTTTGAAGTTGAAGTTTGTTGGTTGTCCTTAAATTGTGCAATTGTGACAAAATTCCAGCATTATGCCTCTACTAACAGGGTTCATGTAAATGACATGTTTGAGCAAAATAGAAAAAAAGCAAAGGGAAGCGCTGTTGTATGAACACAGAGCTAAGAACAACAAGCCCAGAGGAAATTTGAATCAAATGCCGAGTAATGTCTTTCTTTTTTTCATAGAAATGCATTACCGATGGTTATATTTAGTTGATGTTTTTGATATCTGCTATGTTCATGTTTAAAAGTTGCATATTATTTCTTTAACAACAAGCAAGGGACCAGCATAAATGATTTATGGCATGTTAACGCCTTCACAGCAGAGAGTATCTTATTCAAAAATCTTGAGTAGAGAATTCTGCAATTATTAATATTTGTCTGGCCATGGTTTATTCCAGCTATTTCATTGGTATTGTTGAAGTGATAATATGACCATACAATCTTGAACAATTTGATTTTGGACTTAAGATAATCTACTTGCACTTCTATTAAGAAAGATTTACTGAGCGTAAACTTAAAAGTTTGTTCATGTTACCAATGTTTGGCACACTTACACAAGAATAAGAGGAGTCCTACAAAGATCAGTCCAATGCCTGGGGCCCCAAGGCTCAATGAGATTGGATCTTTGCCTTTGCAAACATTCTTCTCTTCACAGTCACACACTGTCACCTCCAAAGTATCACGTCCAATCATGTTCTGTTGGTCCTGAATCTGTAGGGGCACTGTGTAGTTACCATAGGGAAGCTCTTTCAGGCTGACAAGGCCAGCTTCTTCTCCTGTATGCATGTAAAGAGAGGTGCGTTACTTTTTGATTGGAATTATGTAATATTATTATTGTTAATTTGAATTCAGGGTCAACAGAAATGAACTACCAGTGGCAGGGTCAAATTTCCATTGCTGTGCCAGAGTTTTGTCATCATCAACCAGGGAGAAAGTAAAGGGCCCACTGAAAGGACTGGCGTCTGAGTCACTGGCTTGCACCATGACCTTGTTTGCCTTATTTCCACACAAAATAACGCCTTGGTGGACCAGCAGAGGTGTATTGTCATTAATATCCCCCAGGTGGATCTGGACAGTGCATGTACTTGTGCCTTGAGGATTACCTTGGCACAAAGCGAACAAATAAAAAACCAGTTAGTTCATGGAGGCACTTAGTTTACTAGTGTTCCCTTTTATTGAGCTTTCTTTTTTCATAAGAATGTACTCCATATTGGAACATCTTGATACCATTGTCTATGGCAGCAATGACGACTTTGTAAATGTTTGTTGTGTTATCAACAAACGGAGACTCTCTATCCATCTTCTTAGTTGATGTAACTGTTCCGGTTTTCTCGTCAATGGTTACCCAGTCAGCTAGATCTTCTAACAGAGCAAATCTAATATAAGGAGGAGGAAAGAAAGTGAAACAGAACATATAAGTTGAACACACTGAATGGCAATACCAGTAACTACTTAAAAAAAGACCCAAAAACAGTATAGATCAGGCTTTATCATATTACAGCCTTTAAGTTAAGAGGACATACTGTATAGTACAAAAGTATTGTAGACACCAACCTGACCAGGTCGCCCTCTTCATCATGAACTTTTGGTGTGTGCAGCTCCTTTCCTGGCTCTTCTTCTTCCTTATGGTACACATCCACTGGATCTTTGTCAAATGTTGGTGGGTCATTAATGTCAGTCACCTTGATTGTAATGGATACTGAATCTTCGGCAGGTTTTTTTCCTTTGTCATCTTTATAATCTTTGCAAATAGTTAAGGGTTCCGCATTCTTTACTCCAACCTTCAGATTGGCTTTGGTTGTCTTTTCATAATTCTTTTTCTGTAAAAAAACAAAACATGAATCAGTACGTTGTGTGGCATCTTTTGTATATTGATTATACAATTAGTTGAACGTGACACACTTAAAATGAGCTTCTTTCGGTGTGAAACCAGCAGATTACCTTGATGACGCTCAAGATTCCCTCGTTAGTGTCAGGGTCGGTTTCAATCTTGTAGTTTTCATTCTCATTTCCTTCTATAAAATAATATACGGCACGCCAGCCAGGAGTTTTCGGAGTGTCTTTGTCCTCTACCGCAATTCTCAAGATATCATCTTTGATCAACGCTTCTTGCACCTCACCATGGTACTAGATATGCAAAAAACAGTTTGAATTTTACCATCATGCATCAATATGATAACACCAATAATTAAGGTGAAGTATAAAAAAAAAAAACATGCCTCCCTGCTTTTGAACGTTGGCAGATGAGTGTTTGTGTCAACAATATTGAGAGTAACGACAGTCGTTGAGGACTGCATCGGTTCTCCGTGATCATTTGCTTTGAGAGTAACTTCATACTTCTTTTCTTTCTGAAATATATGTAAAAAATGCTTTTTAAACATTTTTATTAAACAAAAACTGACAAATCAGTAGTTTCTTCTTTTTGCATTCACAGGCTAAACACAGTTGCACGTAAAAATCATAAGTCAGTCTTACATCATAGTCGAAACATCCATCAAGGGTGAGTCGAAACTGTTTGTTGTTGATCTTACGAAGACCAATCTTGGGCTCGCTCGGTTTCTGTGAAATCACGCTCACGGAAGTTCTCGAATTAGGTGTGTTCTCCTTGTCTATGTCGTTAACATACAGTAGAGCTGGCAAGTCCACTTCAAGAGGATGAAGAGGGGCAGAAAAGAAGAGTTAATTTGTTAAGAAACGAAGAAATTGAAAAAAGTACTCAATATGATAATAACTTTGATGAGTAATATTCCAGGTCTGTAGGGGAAAAAACTATTAATGTGAATAACGAAAAAAAAACCTGTATACTGACTTTCACGTGTACTTTCATTGACCTGTTCAGTCATTTGAGGAGGGTGAAATGTAGGTGCATTGTCATTTATGTCTTGAAGATCCACATCAAAAGCTAGTTCCTTGTCCAGTGCTTCTCCTGTGTGTTTGTGCATGATATAAAACTTGATCTGTTGGGATAGGTTCTCATGTCAAATGATTTATACAGGCTTAAAATCAATACGTAATCCATTTGTTATTTTTAATCTAGTATACATATAAACTCACATGGAAGGGTTTTGTATACTTCTCTCTGTCCAAAGCTCTATTGGCAATCACTTCTCCAGTCTCTTCATCGATCCTAAAAACTCTGAGTGGTGGTTCATCCACACCCATTCCACTTATGTGGAACTTGTGTTCTCCCGTCATGTTATTAAACATCTAGTGACAAGACAGAAACCATTGAGATCTATTGTGTCCTTCTTTCATTTAAGCAAAAATCTAACCACCAAAATAATCTCATGTACAAAATGATCTCACCTTGGAAATAACTTTTGGGTATGGTCCGGGTGCCTCTTCTTCTAATTCAATCGTGGACAAAACCCATCTTCTTTTAGAACGTGATAAAAGCTCCTGTTAATGATACAATGCAGAAAATAATTATAATAGTAATAACCTAAATTATACAGCAATTTTCATTGACAAGTTACACATTTTGAATTGACACAGAGCAAAATAGTATAAAAATGCACAAACAGACCAATAAAGGTAGCACTTTATAATTACCATCATCAATACATGGTAAAATAATAGTTAATTAACCTTTAGTTACTTTACTGTTAACAAACAATGACATTATAGTTAATTATTTTTGCTCACTCTTTGTAATGCTATAATTTATGGTATGCAAACAGTTTATTGTTGCACACATTATAATTTTTTATACACTATATAAAGTGTTTGTTAATTATTACAAATAATTTGTAAACCTTTGAGGGTGGGTTGATAAAATATCTATAAACATTACAGCGCTACATGGACCCAATGTTTTTAAAACTATGTCCATGGTTAATCAATATTTTTTAAAGCATCTATTAACATTACTTGGATGGCTATTATAAAGTTGCAACTGACAGTTGTCTTGTTCCAAGTTTACAATGACAACCCAAATAAATATATAGATGTGCTACACAATTAATAACCATTTACAAAGTATTATGCCAGTTGCAACTTCCAGATCCTGATAATGATTGTAGGTGTTTTAAAAATAAATTCTTTAAACACTGATAAAGTATTAGTTATCTATTTAAAATGTGTATATTGATGCCAAGTACCAAGTAGTAATAAGGTATTATAATCCTTAGTTGAAACAGTTTTACAATTCACTAAATGCTTTTATCCAAATTGACGTACATCAGAGAGTAACATATAATTAAGTAATAAATCATTATGCCCTGCAAGAAAAAACACATTGAAAGGGATTAGAAGTTCTAAATAAGAAACCGTTACCCTTTTGGCACGCCTGGTGTTTTCAATCTTGGAATCAGCCAGGGCTGTAAATGCAACCTACGACAACAAAGAAACTGATTAGTGAGAATCAATCTTGGCATCGAGGGAAGACTTAAAATTACTTTTTAATCTAAAACAATTCCCACTATGCTTCATATGCACCTCTTATAAGAAGAAAAATATGGCTTTATTTATATGTGAATATTAACAACAGTTACCAAAGCTGTTAAGATAAATTACAGAGGTTACTGAGAAGACATTTTAACAACCAACTCTTAACATTAAGGAGCAATGTAATAAAGATAATTAATCTCTTGTCAATAAAAGTAAATTTGCTTTTCAGTGCTGTTGGCAATTATTTATCACCAAGGTTGGGCTTTATGCCTTTGTTTATATGGTTTTCCAGGCACCTGCCACACTGTATTATGTTTCTGAGATAACTAATATAGAGAAGTGGCCATTCACCCCTTTCTGTAGCCACTCGTCATGTGAAAGCAAATTCAAGAATACTTTGAGCAGGTTGTTGAATACATCTCATATCAAGCCTTCCTCTTGGTAACAAAGAAAAACACACAGGGGAGCATTTTTGTCACCTGCGGTAAATAAAAACTATGGATTTATGAAATGCTGACCTAACACCCACATTTTCTAAAGATTTTGATGGTGCATCCAAAATGTTTGAATGAAGACTTGTAGTAAAGGTACAGGGGCCTGTTCCCTCTTAATGAATTCTTCATATAAAAACAAAAAATCTGATCTTATTAAATTGATCAGGTTGAATTTTATCATAGGTTTTACATTTTGGCTTATGCACTTAATGACATTTGAGAGAGGCAGAAGATTAAATGTAATCAATAAGCTTTAGTTTAAAAAACCAGACTGCTGTCAACTTGTCCAAACTGAATGCCGGCATAGCTTGCTACTCTTTTTTTAATTAGGTGAAAGTTGTTGTAGCAATAGTTAGGTCGGGCTTGGCAGAGTATGAAGCTCGTAATGCCTACCAAACTAATGGTACTTTAAGGAATTTCCCCCTGGGATTAATAAAGTATTTCTGATTCAGATTCGGATTGAGCTTTAGAAATACAAAAGAATAACTGTCTTGTATCTTCACTGTACAAGTTGGGACAGCAGTGTTAGTTTGGTTGGTAAAAAAAAAAACAGTTTAAGATTCATGAGTGTCAACTAAATAACAGCAAACCAGGAATATCAAAAACCAATCCAAACATTCAACTCAGGTTGTAATGTGTTTCTTGGTTGAACTTTTGCATATGGAGGTGTTACAAGTAGTTCATGTTACTTTGCCTCCCGCCTGCTGTATGTTTCCATAATTAAATGTATAGAACCGGTTTTACTTGACGTCTGTTACATCTGCACTTGCCTGGAGCCTTTCAACCCTTTACAGAAGAAGCAAATTTATGTTCTTAGCATGTAGAAACGCTGCTTCTCCTCTGTTATTTCTAAGTTGACATGTTTATCCTAAAGAGCAAAACTTCTCCACAACAGCTTTATTGGAACAATAGCTAAGCAGTCACCCTTTTATTCTACTTTTAATGTCTGTTAGTTGGAACAGTATGACACTATTTTATATGTATGAATTTCATACATATAAATATCAATACAAAACTGATGAAAAGTTTCATGCCTACCAACAGAAGCAGGGAAATGGGCCTCATCCTGGTCCTCTCTGCCTGATATCCTCTGTGGGAGTTGTCTAGCACGGTCAAATACAGCCTCTGTTATAGTAAGCAGAAGACAACCCCTTACAGCCTGGAGGCAGTAGGGGGTTGTCGACGTCACAGGTGACAAAGAGACATTTGTTCATGCACAGGTATTAGCAGTGTGCCATATACAATTTCAGTCTTGTTTTTTGTTACTCTTGCCTGCCTGTTTGCTTTTATATCAAACTAGTTGTTTGGATAGAAAGTATTCATGTGGACTTAAATTAATCTTTCTGGCTGTGTTGAAAAACCGGCTCAGGTGTACACCATTCCAAACTGTCCAGCTCAGGTTACCATGTCTAATTTATGCCTGCCCTACATCACCAGCAGAGTGCAGCTCAGTTTTGTAAATCCATTGGGTGTTTGTGTTTTTATCTGTTGTTATTACACATCATTATAAACTGAGTCATTGAATTTAATGACATACTTGAAAGCAATTATCTAATCCTCTTGGGCACGATGAGCATGATTGTGCCGGTCTCAACAGAAGCAAAATTAACCAGAAGATCTTGAAGTGTCTTTGTTTTATCTTTAGCACTGTCAGAGGTGATAAACTTCAATTGTAAGGAGTGAAAAGACTTCTTCAGAGGTGCATAATAAAAATGAGATCCAGTGTTCCCCTCAGAAAACAGATCTCATCTGCTCAATTTATCCACGCTCGCACACAGACTCAAACACGGTGACTATGCCTCACGTTTTGAAAAGTTCAACTCCATATTCTGCAACAGCAGCCAGCAGCTGTACATTTATGTTTTCAAAGCGAAGCCATGAGAAGCTTCAGTGTTGATATGAGAAAGAAGGGTGGACCGTCTCACTCTCTTTCTCTGAAGCTGAGGTGATACTGCTCTCTGTGCCTCGAGCTCCACAGAACGCACTCTATCTCTCCTGCACTCTCTGTCGCACATGCAGCAATTTTATTAATGAATTAAAAAATAAACAAAATCGGGTCGAAAATATACTTCGGCGGTCGGATATTCACTTGGGCAGCTCACCCGAGTATCGTCTGTGTGTGGGAAAACACTGAGATTTGTAAAATGATTCGCCGACCCCCAACATCTCAGTCCGGTCGTCTGCCTGGCGAGATACCAAACGTGTGCTGCTTGTCTCTTCCTCCAATAGCAGCAGCAGAGGGGAAAACTAATTTTAAGTTTGAATGGAGCAATAGTATTGACTGGTGGGCAACACAGGCAAATCTGGTGGGTTAATATTTGAAGATCTAACACCATAGATCTGCAGTAACAATTCCTAAAACCCAGAAGCGAAATAACATTTTAAGCAATTCCACATTCTTAAAGTCTGTACGAATTTTTTTGTATAGACTTGGTTAGATTTTCCCAAAGTAATCACAAGCTTTCAATGTTATTTAATAGTTGTTTTTTTTTTCTTTTTTTTCTCTACAACATAAAGTACACCTGGGGCACCTCCAGGTTGATGCCTTTTTACATCTAACCAATACCACAGAGTTTGTAGCTAACCTAAGACGTAGACTGGTCTACTGGTCTTCTATCGAAAAACAATGTCATACTCAGCCGTGACCACTAACTCGATGAGGTAACACAACGAAAAGAGTGTTTCATAGAATTGGTAAGAGTGCAAAATAATAAGTTGGATACCTGGTGGGGGAGGATATTTAAGTAACTCGACCGTGGTGTACTTCCTTTAATGTTAGCATTTGACTTTAATTGTGAAAATACTGTTCATTTGTGAAGATTATCTGGATGAAGAAGAAATCTAATTATCAAGCTTATTTTTGGCAATAATCCAAAAACCCATGGGGGGGGAACAGGGTTTTTGTTGATGGTACATTCGTGATAGAAACTTCTGGGGACTGCGGCAGGAAGCGAGAAATGGAGAAAGAGGGCAACGTTTGAATAAGGCCTGAAATCATTCCTGTTTGAACATGGCACAAAGGACAGAGAAGTTAAGTGTTCACTGCAGTACACACCTGTATTCACAAAGGATGAAAGTTATGTTTGGAATGCATTCAAATACACAGCTCCATCAATGTTCAGACACCTGCATTGCTGCACCTCTTTATTTCTTCCCTTCAGTCTAATAAATATCACAAGTCATTAACTTGGACTGTCTGCAATAGTTTAAACTTTGTTTTTCTCGTTGTTTTTAATCTTCCAAAGAAGCTTCATTCCAGCATAAGTGGTGTAATGTCTCAGTAAAGTCCTTGAATGTCTGGTATGTTGCTGTAGCCGGATTTGTTTTGGTTAGGGCACTGTTCATTGATTTGCATATCTTTTACTTGTCAACACGACAACGAAAAGTTCCCTCCTTATATTTAGGTTGGCATGGGGCTCCAATTAGATTGTTTGTTTGCACACACCTGCAAACCGTTGTTCTTAATATCAAACTGGCTAATCACATACATGTAGTTTTTAAAAAATAAATAAAATAAACCCTTTTTTCCCCCCAAACTGCCGTACGCCACAGAGGCAAACTCTGCAGCTGTGCCTCCATAGAACTTTTCTGACAGATGAATGACTGGTTACTTTACTGATTGAGACGTCTCTCAGTAAATTCTGATTTTATTTTATCAATTGGAAAAATTCACTGAAAAACCAGCAGTGCGTAAAATTGAAGATATATCAGTGAAATTCTCTACACATTTACCAGATGCAACATAAAACTACTGTTACCATATAAATAGTGTATTAAAAAATAATGTCATAAAATAAGAATTAAACAACAAATTGGGCCATTAGGACTTTATTTCACATTTGATAAAGATTAGGGGATTACAGTATATATCTCTCCTTTACAAGATGACCTGATTCTCTCGGGCCACGATTCAACTCAAGGACGATTCATTCAAATAAAAAAAACCCCATTTGGTGCAAATTGATTTTCCACCTTTTTGAACGAAAGAAAAAAAGGATAGCCAATCCTCATGTTTATTATTTTTCCAAATCGTCATGAGAATTGTAGCGTAACTTAGGGGGGTATTAAATTGGTCGCCAGACAGACCACTAAGTCCGTCAATACATGGTATGAGAGTAAATCAAAGCACACTACGAAGCAAAATTAAATCATATAAATCCATATATTGAACACAAATTCAGGACAAACAAACATTTAATTCTTTGGGTAACTTCTTAAAACACAACATAACAAAAAATGTCCCAACACTTTGGGGTTTTATAACCCTCAAAAAACAGTCCAAAATTTTTAGGTCCGTTCAAAAAAATGAAAAATACATTAAAGAAGCAAAAGGGGCTTGAGAGCTGAGTGCGTGTGTGTGGGGGAGTGTGTGTGTGTGGGGAAGTGAGTATCTGATAGTGGGGGAAAAGGAAGGGGCCTGGTTTGGGAAACAGGGGAAGTCTGGAGATTAGGTAGGAGAGAGGTGGGGGGGAAAATATCACCTGTCCCGGGTTTTTTTCGAGTAGAGAGGTTGATTTTACAGTCGTCTTCTCCCAGTCATTCCAACATGCATTGTTCCAGGCCGACTGGATCATGCAGATCCCTGCTCACTCCTTTCCCAGTAGGTCCCACAGTGTTTTAAAAATCCGGAGAACCCAGGCAAAACACTCCAAAAGTTCAGCACCTCCATAAACATTAAAGGGCTTTACCTCCTTTTCACCTTTCTCCTCTCTTCTCCACTGTCTGTCTCCTTTTGTTTCCCACTTCTCCCAGGTGCAATCACTCCAAAATCTTCTTCCCTCCAATGACACGCCCCTTTTTTCCTCTTTCCACTCTCACACCTTTCCCAGGTGCAATCACTCCTAATTTCTTTCCCTTCAATGACACGCCCCTTTTCCCTCTGCTGTGCAGCAGGTTGCCTCTGCACCCTGACTGCTACACTCTCCCCTGCTGGATGAAAAAAAAAAAAAAAAGAACTTTTCTTCTCTTTAGTTGATTTTTTTTTTCTTTTTTTTTTTTCATTTGCTTGGTTTCCTACATGACTTATTCTTCAAAGCCAAAAAACTCCTCATCCCCTGACGAGTCTTGGAGAATGTCGGCAATCCTTTGCCTCTCCTGTTTATCTACATCTTCCGCACTGGGATAGAACGGTTTGAGATTGCAGACATTTACTGTTCGGATGTCGTGACCAGTCTCTTCCATTACCACTTGGTAATTTACCGGTCCAAGCTTAGCTGTCACTCTGTATGGGCCTTTCCATTTTGCAGCCAATTTAGCCATGAATTTGTCTTTTGCACAGGACTGGGGAAAGTTCCTGACCCACACTCTGTCCTTTGGTTTATACTTAACATCTCTCCTTGTTTTATTATAGTTCCTCAACTGTCGTTTCTGTGCCTTCTCCACACTGTCCTTAACACTAGCATGAAGCTGTGTCAACTGATGGACAACATCATATCCTGCTGTGTCTGGCTTTAGCACATCTCTTTGCAGAATTTTATCCATTGGACTTTTTAACTTCCTCCCCAGTTGCAACTCGGCTGGTGAAACTCCTGTCGTTTCATGAACTGCAGAATTCACTGCAAACCGGAATTCTGAAATAAACTTATCCCAGTTCTTATGATTGTCTTCCACATATGATGCAATCATGCTTTTTAATGTCCGATTTATGCGTTCCGTCAAGTTTGTCTGAGGATGGTATGCTGTGGTGAGCTTAGGTATTACTGTCCATTGCGCACAGACTTCCTTAAAGACAGAGGAAACAAACTGTGACCCTCTGTCAGACAAGATGTAATCTGGAACTCCCCATCTGGAGACCATTTCTTTTCGAAGAATTTTTGCAATGTTCTGCGCTGTGGCAACTCTGAGAGGGAAGAGTTCCACCCATCGGGTGAAGTAGTCCACAAACACCAACAGATACTTGTTTCTTTCAGGGCTCCGAGGCAGAGGACCCATTATATCAACTCCCAACATTGAATTGGGTCTTGTCACCACTGTTTGTTGTAGTTTCCCTGCAGGTTTTCTGTTATCTGCTTTTAGGCGCTGGCAGGTCAAACAACATTTCACATATTGTTTAACATCTCTCCACAATCCAGGCCAAAAAACAACCTCTTGAAGTCTTTTGTAGGTTTTGAAGATTCCCAGATGGCCACTCAGCGGGATGCTATGGAAAGCATTCAGCATGTGAGGAATTAAGCTCTTGGGAATGAAGATGCGGTAGTGGTATTGATTGTCATTCAGATATTTTTTGAAATACACTTTGTCTTCCAAGATGGCATAATTTGAATCCAAGGCTGCATTTTCTGCTAAATCTTGAAAGATTTTCTCAATTTCTGGATCTTTGTGCTGTTCTTCCCAAATCGTGTCAAGAGTCACTGGAAATGTATCCACATTTTTTTTACTTGCTACGAGATTACAGACTCCACAGGTAGGTATCCTAGAGAGAGCATCAGGCACAACATTCAATCGTCCTTTTCGATACTCAATAACAAAGTCAAATTTCTGCAATCGTAGAGCCCATCTGATTAGACGGCTGGTAGTTTTGGTGGAACTCAAAACCCACTGTAGAGCAGAATGATCAGTGACAACTGTAAATAGTTTTGGTTCAAGGTAATGTTGCCATCTTTCCAAAGCCCAAATCACTGCAAGGCATTCCTTTTCGGTTGCCGAGTAGTTTCGTTCAGCTTGGTTCAGAGTTCTACTAGCATATGCAAGCACTTCCTCTGTATTTCCCTCCCGTTTTTGAGTTAGGACTGCTCCAAGTCCTGTCTCACTGGCATCCGTATAAACAATGAATGGAAGCCTGAGGTTTGGATGACCTAAAATGGGAGGAACAATCAGACTGGCTTTCAACCGTTCATAAGCAGTTTGACACTCTTGACTCCAGTGGAATTTTGTTCCTTTCTTTTTGAGAGAATTTATTGGCTCGGCTATTTTGGAGAAGTCTGGTACAAATCGGTGATACCATCCGGTGAGCCCAAGAAATCGCTGTACCTCCTTTAGATTTTTAGGTACCGGATAGGTCTGGACAGCTTTGATTTTGTCTGGATCAGCAGAAATCCCTTGACCACTGACAATATGATACAGGAATTTCAGTTCCTGTAAGCAGAATCTTGATTTCTTTAGGTTGATTGTCAGTCCAGCATCGTTAAGTTTCTTCAACACCTTCTGAAGATCCTTCAAATGCTGAGACACAGAAGAAGAATAGATAATAATGTCGTCTAGGTAGACCAGACAAATCATTCCTCTCAAATCTCCCAAGACGGTTTCCATCAACCTCTGAAAGGTAGCGGGTGCATTTTTGAGACCGAAAGGCATCACATTGAAGTGGTACAACCCAAAGGGGGTGATAAAAGCAGTTGCATCCTTGCTACTTGGATCCATAGGTACCTGCCAGTAACCACTATTCAGGTCTATTGTAGAAAAGATTGCAGCACCAGACAGTGATTCCAGGATTTCATTAATGTTTGGAAGAGGGTAAGCGTCAGTTTCTGTGACAGCATTGACTTTTCTAAAGTCTAAATCGTCATGAGAATAGACAATGTTCAAACAGATATTATGTGAAGTCATTATCAAACACACATGTCCAGGCCATTTTCTTTTTATTAACACAGCAGTCTTAACTTTTCTGTACATTTGACTTCAGGAGTTTTGTAAAGCTCTGCTAACATCTGAAACAAAGTACTGAAGTCCTAAATGAGGCAAAAAAAAAAACTGAAGCCAATCGAACTATTAATGGAGATGGAAAAACACTGTGAAGGAGGTCCGTGTGTCATCTCAGATAGGACCGCAGTGCTGCTTTGTGAGCATGACATGAATTGCATGTGACGTTTGTGACCTGCTCTGAATTCGTCAGTTAGACAGCTGTACATTAATATTATTAAATGAAGCCAGTTTTGATATGAGCAACCTCAATCGGTGTATTTACAAGAGGGGTGCACGGACAGTGGACCTTCTCTCTCTCCCTCCCACTGAAGCTGATGGGATTCTTCTCTCTTGGTTTTGCCGTCTTATCTCTCCGCAGGACAACAACTGATCAGGGCTATAAATATGTTCATTTCCGGCTTTAAAAACAGGCTTTTTAGAATAGGGTGTGCATGTCACTTCCAGGGCTCTTGGAGTCAGCCTCGAGCAGACCTTCGACAAACTGCAGGACTTTGCACTCCTGCTTTGGCTTCATTTTTTCAACACTGAAAAAGGTGGAGGATTAAAAGGAGGTTGCTGCTTGATCCTCACCCTATTTTTTACGACTCTACAGTTTGCCTGTCTGATTTTCTCACGCAACACCTGCACTCGGTAGGCTTCAGGCAAAAGTATTTAATGTAGATAAAGTTTGCTCTTTTTTTGAGGTCTGTGCAATTAGTTTTTGGTATGTGACAATTTGTTATCCATACCAGTCAACAATTCTCAACGTGTTTGTTGACTGCAGGATTCACACCGTCATAAAAAATGGATCTTAAGGTAACAATAGGTTGTCAAAGGAGGGATGTGTAATGCAAATTCATTGCTCTCAGATCCCATTCTCAATTTAACCTTAGATGACTTTATTTTTTTTTTTAGACTTTATTTTGCAGTTTTCCATGAACAAACATACAATTGTCGAACATAGACACAAAGACAATAAATAAAAGAAAAAAAAATGTATATATATATATATATATATATATATACCCACCCCCCACCCCTCAAGGCTCGTACCTTAGATGACTTTAGAGGCAAAGGGAGTGTTACTGGGACAACATGTACGAATGACTTTGGTTTTACTTTTCCTGATCTTGAGTGTTTTGAAATTAAACAAAATACTTTTTACTACTAAATGTTGTCAAACTATACAATCTAATTTTCTTTTGGTTGGATAGTATCAGAAAGTAATTTCGCTTTGAAAACGAGATCTTCAATCACATTTTCAATCCAAAGCTGCCTTGAGCAAAAAAACAAGAGGGCCAGCTGGGAATAGTAAAAGAAGAAAGCAAGTGTAGTAAATGAACACAAAGAGATACCAGAGAAATATAACGTTATGTTCTATTTTTTAAATCCAACTAATGTTCTTATAAATAAAGTAAAACATACCCAAGACTCTGCACCTCCCTGTGTTAAGGTGCTGTGTTGTGTTTGTATGTCACCTGCACAACACTTCTTAAAGGCTTATTATGATGTGTTGGTGTGTTATGATTTGGGGATTAAACTTGATGGATGGGTATCAAAAGGTCAACTGCAGACACACAATGCTGGGCACAGTTACACAAGCAAACCCCAGTGCTCAAACTAACAGCTGTGTTTTAAAAAAAAAACAAAAACGTGCAGCTTAAAGCAAACTTGTAAAACTAGAAGAACTTGAAAGCTTCATGCATATGGAGAGGAACAGCTACCAGCATGTCAGTACTGTCAGTCAAAAAAACGGAATCTGCTGTAACCCTTCCTCCCCTTAAAACCGCCTCAGAAGGAAAACTGCTTCTGAGTCTTCCTGTTTGTACCTGTTTGAAACTCTCGATGGATAGTGTGTGAAATTTTCATCGTATCTCCAGTAGTGACGGAAGAAAAGATTGCCCCCAGGTAAAATTCCAGGATGGGCGTCACAGGGTGATTTACCATGAGAACTTGAAAAAATCTCTACAGTGTGCAGACCATATTACTATTGTACTGTTTAGGGTGACACACACACACACAGACTTTTAACAACTTGGCAAATAGCAATGTTGAAGTGAGCAAAATGAAGCAGTGTGAGAACAAACTTTAGGAGAAAACCAAGTGAGCAGAAAATCTGACTTCACAGACAAACAAACAGTGAACTCAACTGTATTCAATTCTGTTACATTTTAATTCCATTCCTCGTGAGACTTCAAACAAGGGAAGAGTCGAACACCATGAGTTGAAACCATGAGTCGTTTTGAACAATGCAGTGAGCTCGAACGTTAAAACACATTTTATTGTTTACCATCCCATTATCACACCCAAACCATTAGTCATCCACACAAACACTTAGACACACACAGAACAAACATATAATTCATTTCAGATGATCAGATCAACCTTATCCAACGCCTGTCACGTGTAATGGAGGTGAAACTCGGCATTAAGCCTGCTCGGGCCAACTGCATAGTTCAGTTTCGAATCACTTTGAAGCAACCTAACTGAAAAACTACAAAGAAGTCACCGACAAACGAGAACAAAATGTCATGCATTTACAGACACAGTTCCAGTCATGATATTGTAAATAGTTGCACATGCACACATTGGTAAAGTCATGATACAATTTGTCGACCAAAGCTCAAAAAATAAAGCTTGACTCGTGGAGATCTTCTGGAAACACAATAGGATGCATAATTCCAGCATTTACGGTACTTTTGAGCCTTTAGACTGTGAGCTGGATCACTGTTTAAGCTATGGCGTCAATATTACTCAAATCTCAATCCAAAGCCATTTTTAATACCGTAGAGCAGGTGTTGTATTCATAAGGAGGTAGAGGAAAGCTATTTAATCTCAGTGCTGTTTAAGATGAGAAGCATCCAAGGTACTTAGACTTTAGGTACAGTTACAAACATTAAATTTTTTTATTTTTTATTTATTTATTTATTTTTTTTACAAATTATCACAGATTTATTTTCCTTTTCATTTTTGCCTTTATCCACATTTCACTCAGTGTGGCTTCGCCCTGTTCTGTAGAGATGCACTGCAGTCTTCAAATAGTCGTTCTGCACCTGTGCTTTCAAGCACAAAATGGACATGAAAGGGGTTACCTTCAAGCAG
Organism: Symphodus melops; assembly: GCF_947650265.1. Classification (NCBI taxonomy): domain Eukaryota; kingdom Metazoa; phylum Chordata; class Actinopteri; order Labriformes; family Labridae; genus Symphodus; species Symphodus melops. The sequence continues at coordinate 16,814,194 of NC_136703.1, forward strand.
TAGAAAGTATAAAACTTAAAAATGACAAATGTCATTTACTTTAATTATTTTAACCATTACATGTAAGTGGATGTGAGAAGGATGACCCATCTAGTTTACATACAAATGCCATCATTGCCCAGATACTTGATCGTCTCAAATGGAGTGCTTTAGTAAGAATGCACTTTAATTAGGAAAGATGTGCTCACTAAAACATTCAAAAGAAATGATGGTCACGGCTGCCATGCTGGGAGTTCCTCCTTTAAAAGGGGAATGTCGAGTGGCAGAAAGATTTCAGACATGATTTGCCCTCTCCGTGTATCTAAATAGAGTAAAGTTCAGTCTTTAGGAAGATTTTGTTCCACGGCATCTCTCTTCGTCATCTTCCTCCTCTGTTTCTTCATCCCTGGTATGAGGAACCGATGTGAGCAGCAAAGTGTCGGCGTGAACTTCTTCATCGTCGGACTGGATCACAGGTGTGTCGGCTCCACCCTCGCTGGTGTCGCTAGAGCCAGACGATGTAGAGGCCATGCGGGATTTAGAGCTGCGTCGCACTTCGTGCTGCCGCTTCAAAGGTGCCCGCTCCCTGTAGACGACCTCTGCGTCTTCATCGTCGTCGTCCTCCTCCTCCTCTTCGTCTTCTTCTTCCTCACAATCTGAAAAAAAGGAAGCTATGAATGGACTTTTGCACCTGTTCTGCCAGTGCTTATTATTTCAGCAGGATGCACCGCATGCCTGTTGCTCTGTCTTTCCATGGACAACATTAATATGCATGGCTGACAGAAATAGAAGCAAGTCTCTTCATGGAAAGGCAATAGAAGATTATTTTATGTTGTACTAAAATCACTTCTGCACAAACATTCATAAAAAATGTAGAGGACATTTTTAAATTAATTTCATTCCCAATGAAAAAGATTAAAAATAATAAAACAGAATACGTTAATATATAAAATATGTTTAAGTCTTGAACTGTTGGGTTCATTCTAAGTATTGTTGTCATATAAAGTTGTTTGCTTTGTACATTCTGCTTGTAGGAGTGGTTAGAGAAGTGGCTTTTTGAAAGTAAAGGGGCAGTAGGTCAATCTTTTTACCTGGTATTGGAGATGCCAGCTGTCCTTCATCTGCACTGGAGCCGGAATTTAGGAAAACATCGAGTGCTTCCTGGTCAGAGATGTCCATCAGGTCCATCTGCTCCAGAACGTCCACGTTCACCTCCATCGAAGAGATACTTCCCATGGGGGCTGTGTACAGGCAGAAATGCATTAATTCACAGTTTCAGGTCATTTTAAGCCTTTCAAACTTGTTTCAATATTCACATGCCGTCCTTCTAAAGGAAATCAAAGAGCATAATAAGTCTTGGTCCCGAATCTGTAATTTTAGATTTCTGTGCAAAGCCTTTTTTTTTTTTTTTTAAAAAAAGAAAAGAAAAAGCAAAACAGCAAAATGCATCATATTTCGATTCATGAAGCTCAGTGTTAGAATTTGCCTGCAGGTGGCATCTTCTATCCTAAAAAATCTTTATTCAAATAAGCTAAAATACCCCCAACCCCCCAAGAAAAAGAAACTATCATGTTGTTAAATCAAAGAGATAGTTTATAAAGAAAGATAAGAGGTTTATAAAAAAAACAAACAAGAACAGACAGAGAGAGCAGTCACTCACGTTTCTTGCAGTCGATCTGCAGGTGAGAAGATGGCAGATAGTTTTCCAAATCATGCTGATAGACGTCCTCAAAAAAGCGCTGTCTCTCCCTCACCTTCATGTGCTGTGATGAATCATTGTCCAACAGCCTCTGAGAGTTGTCCGTCTCCGCTAAACACCAAACCAAGAAAACACAATAGATATGCATTTCTTCTGTCTTTAATGCAGTATTTTGCCTTAAAGTTGAATATATGATTGGGGCGCTTGTAGCCTCGTGGTTAGTGGGGGGCGCATGTACGGAGTCTATCAAGCAGGCGGCCCGGGTTCCAATCCGACCTGTGGCTCCTTTCCTGCATGTCATTCTCCACTCTCTCTCTCTCTCTACCAGATTTCTGAATTTATCCACTGTCCTCTCTAAATACACCCCAAGATAAACCTGAAAATTGTTTTAAGTCATCATGACAAAGAGAAAAAAAAGGCAAATGTCTTATTTGCCTTTTGTTGATTGAATCATCTCTTTTCATCCATACCTTTAGGACTTGATCCAACATATTAAACATAATATTGTCTGAGAATATAAAAACGGCTCTCATAGGCATCACATTAAAAATCACATTTATAAAACGTCTTGGTAAATGGAAGGTGGAGATGTTTTTACTTGTCTGGTACTGTTTTGGCAAGCACTTAAAGCAAACGATTGCACGGTTGCCAGATTTGCTTAGAAGCAAATACATTCTTTTAAAGCCAATCATCTGTTTGTTTATGACGTGACAAAAAGTCTGGTCTACTCCCATATTAAGCTCCAGGTATTTTAAATCATCTGTCAAGAGCTGTCAGTGTTTAATGAGCTAATGATTAAGGAAATATGTGTCATTTTTTTTAAATCAGAAAGGCTCTCAGAGTCGCCGACAAAAGAAATGAAATGATCGTATGATGACAGTCATGGTTGGTAACCTCTCGACGAATCTCAGCATATTATTTATCTACATAATGTCTAATTGATTGTGGATATCAGGAAACCAACATTAGATATCAAATTAATTGTATACCTAATGTAGATTAGTACTGCATGCATCAAATGTGCTATCTCATTATCTAGGTAGTTGGCTTTGACGGAGTCATTTGTGGGGAAAATGACTCATCCAGTTCTTAAAAAGGATTAATCCAGGGGGCGCCGATAGCTCAGCGGCAGCGACAGCGCGCGTACCATGTTGCGAGGATTCGGTCCTCGCGCGGGCGGCCCGGGTTCGCGTCCGGCCTGTGGCCACTTTCCCGCATGTCTCTCCCCACTCTCTCCCCATTTCCGACTCTATCCACTTTCCTATCAATAAAGGCAAAAAGGCCAAAAATAAATCTTTAAAAAAAAAAAAAAAGGATTAATCCAAACCATTCATTGTTTGTAAGTTTTTGTTTTGTTTTGTTTTGTTTTTCATCTTTTGAATTTGATGTCAACATTACTCACATCATATGATTACATCCAGCAGTATCGGAGGATTTGAAAATGTCCACTGATGGCTTAGCATGTTACAAGAAAGTAATGTAATGTTTTGCAGACAAGCGTCTGTTAATGGTACTTGTGGTTTCATGTGATGAGAGAAGTTGGTTGATGCGCAAGAAAAAAAACCCATGTCTGATAGTTTGGTATATTGTCATTGGTATGTATGGAGTTCAAAGGTTATTTAAAGCATGCTCTTTTCTCCGTGATAATTCTTAAGTGGTATTTAGTTTGTATCTGTTGGTTCACAAAAGTAAAAGTCAACGATGTTTGATAATGAGCACATTACACAAGTATCTGTAATGCAGCGACCTCTGCCATGTTGACCAGCCATGGTTGTGTAACTGTGCTACATCCTCCTCAGCACACATTGTGCTTTCTCCCACTGGGCTCCATGAACTGACACTTTGACTCATGTCACCAGTGTTTTAAAAATGTGTGTGTGGTGTGTTTCTGTGCATGTGAGCATGGTCACATCAATCGTAGCGTGTATTTTCTGCATGTTTCTATGCATGTATGAGTTTTACATACCAGCAAGCTTCCATGACGAACATGTTTACAAGATGTCAGCAGATGCATCTAACATGCACGGGAACAGCATTCGATTTACTTCTTCTACAGACCTTTTTCAGCACTGCCTTTTTGTTTCTGCTCAAAAACAAAACAAACAAATCTGTCAGCTTGCGAGCACTGTCTTCACACAGCTTTATCTCTGGAGACCCAGCCAGTCACTCTTCCACAGTCCTGGAGGTTTGTTCATTTCTCTCATGCACAAGTGATAGCCCTTTATTGTGACACTGAGGCTTTGCATGGAGGCACCAAACAACTCTGTGGATCCTTTATTTTCTGGTCTTTTTTTAATATTATTATTTTTTTACAATTAGAGATTAGAAAGTATCAGCGATGCTACTAGTGTCTAGAAATACATGTGAGTAATGCCCAATTAACTGGTACATTGGAACAAGAAATAATCACATATGCTGGCGGATAAGTAACTGAGATTTTTATTGAATTTTATTGGATACTGATATTCATAGTATCAGATCACTGATGCGTTGGTGAATTGTGTCGATGGACTCCTTTGTTTGACCGAGCAGGAATAATGCAATCACTTCATCTTATCAGAGAACATAGACCCTCCATTTACTTAAAATGTTTTATATTAAAGTAGCAAATAATTGTGGTGAATAGTTGTAGATTATTTGTCTGCAAAGTTTGTGGTATGTGGTTATTGTAGACCTAGCACAAACACCCTTAGCCCACAACTACAGAAACAGACGCAAGCCCTCTATACATGACCAGGTCATAGCAGGATGTTTATGCCCCTGTCACGTGTGAGCGTGTCTTACTGTGTTTGTAATTGAAGCTCTGCCTGTCTGTTTACATGACATTTTACATCTTCTGTAAAATCACACTCTGGGACACCAACATTACTCTATTGGAGGTTCACTTACACCTCAGAGCAAGGTAAGTGACATATTAGGAAACACGATGCAATCATGCTAACCCTTGCTGCATTGAGAAGCTCGGACGTAGTAAACTAGTATCTATGGGGCGCTACGCTCACAGGGCTTCTGATGACGAGGAAACCACAGAGCTTATGTAAAGTGTTTTTTTCTGGCCATATGGGGGTCTCTCTTTTATGTACTTCTATTTTCACATTTTTTTTCACTACTCAAGTTGAGCTAGCCTGTGAACATACCCAGCCCACGCAAACGCACACACCCGTTCAGCTGCACGTCTCCATCTGTCTGCACCCATGTGGGAGAAGAGCATGTATGTAAAAAGACTGACTCATCCACATAACCTTTGAGGCTTCTTCCATCCTGCTCTGGAAGATGTGTGGGATGTCTCCATGCAAATTGGCCGGGGTTACATTACTACCATGCTCTGTGAGAGACCCAACTGGTGCTCATAACCTGGACGGGGGAGCCCCCCGTTTTCGCCAACCATCTTGATGGGGCTTATTGGCTCATTGAGTCAAGTACTTTCCCAACTTTTAATCACAGATTCAAAGTTCTTTGCATGTGACGAGTAAACAAGTTTAAATCTTCCAGAAGCAGTCCAAAGGATAATATGTTTGAAAAAAAATAGCATTTTTGCACAATGAATAACCTTGAGCTAATGGGTTCAACAGATTTTCATATGAAGTGTATGCAAGGCTGAGTGAGCACAAAGTGATAAAAAGGATTCTTGTGTTTAAAGAGGCCATGCGCTCAGTTTTCAGGCTGCTCCTTAACGCTCATCTAGACTATAACATACAGGTCACGTGGAAAGAATAGACTGTAGGTGGGTCAGGAAACAAAGAAAAGCTGTGATTTTTATTTGTTAGGCACGTGTTGGCCTCGGGATATCAAGAGAAAGAGGAAAGGAAATAATTAAAACAAAAGGAATAAATAGACAAAAATACAGATATTCATCGCTGTTTTGTGTATAGTGCCTGACTTCTTACACGCCAACTAACGTCACATGTACAAACTTATAATGGGCTTAAAAATCTATACGATTTGCGAAGAAAGCCATGAAAGTGTCTAAGATCTCAAACTCATAGAGCTGATAGTCATTCTGGGACCATAGCCATTGCACAACAGAATCCAGGAATCAAAACTTGATTCTGAGGGTCCATTAAAAAAAAAAAAAGTCAACAAAGCCTCTTAAACTGAAGAGACTACACCGTCAGAGATCAATAAAAAGATTTTTATTTGTGTTTATCTTAATTATGATGGCAATAACAGATATATGAGATATAAGCTATCCTAAAGTAATAATTAAAACAGCAGAAATCATGCTTCATTAAGCGCACCTCAATAAATAAACTAATAAAAAATAAATACCATTTTGTTAACTTAAATTGTAACTGCACTCATCTGTGTTGTCTAAAAGTAGATATTTATTTTTGGTCCATTGGTTGATTGATAAGAGGTTGGATTAAAAAACAAAGCGAGTGAAAGTTACCATCGGTGAGGTGAGCTGGTTGTCACACCAAATATCTGCATCACTCGAAATAACTTTTTCAGTTGTGGGTCATTTTTGACTTGTGTATCCTTTTCTAAAGAAGATCATAAAGGAAGTAATTAGATCATTTCCTTTTCATTTAGAGAACTGAAACAGCTCTTCTTATAGCTGACACTGAAACACTATTCAAACGCACCCTCAGGTCTTGGACCACCATTCCTTCAAAGAAAGTTTGTCTAGGTGTTTCCTCGTGACTGATGTTTAACCATATAGAATCATTGGAAGTTGTCAACCTCAGGGTGTTTTGTCATCTTTCTCGGATTTAGTGTGAACCGAGGTCCTGGAAAACTTGAGGATTAATGTTTGAGCTTTGTTTAGTTCGGACCGTTCAAAAAGAGCCAGAGAAAAAACAAACGTTCTTTAAATTTTGATACGGCTAAGCTATTTTTAACAACCTGCCATCAGCAATACAATTAATTTACTACACAATCATTCAAACCTGGCAGCTGTTGTTTTAGCCTTTTTAGGCATAGATAGTGTAAGCCTTTGTTTGCCATGCCAACACTGTCTGTTAAAAACTAGCAGGTCAGGCATACTTTTCCTATTTGCTTTTGTGTCTGGTTTTCGGAATCTAAATATTTTTTATTGCCAAGTACATTTAAATATACAAGGAATTTGACTGGGTTTAACAGCTACCAAAGATACTGTCTTAACTCATGTACACATGGAGCCTCATTGAACCTGTGGAGACTCTGACATGCCTGCCATGTGTTGGTAAAGAGGCTAAGCTATGATTAGAAATCTCTGTACAAAGGTATTAATTGTCACTTAAATGCTCCTTAAGCAGCTAAGACACTAAAACGTATGGTGTATTTGCACTTTCCTCATTTATTCTTAAGATAGGAAAGTAAAGTTTTGTGACTCAGAAACACACGACTAAGAAGACTGAAAAAAAGATGACTCCTGTTTTAGACCTCCAGCTGATTGTAGCTTTGCAGTATTTTCAGAGCTGTCCTTTGAATATCCTTAGCACTTTTGATCTGTGACGGCACCTATGCCCCCTACCCAGAAATCCCTGCTCCATCTCAGCCTACACTGCACCATAATTACCTCGGGCTTACAGTTACATAATGGTGGAACAATCCTACCACGGCACAGCTGACTGACAACAGTGGACTCCAACTGCTTTGCAGTGCATGACTGCACAGCTTACTGGCTTGGTTGTGTGTGCATGAATGTAGGACGTTTGTGTTGGCTGGGAAAGGAGGAAAGAAGAAAGGAAGAAATAAAGAAACAATAAAGAAAAGGAGGAAGGGCGACTGAGGGGAAAAATGGGAAGTGTGTTGTTGTTATGTAACATGAGCCTGCTTGGCTTTATTCCTGCTATATAGAAACTGTAGAGTCAGAGTTTTGAGGGAAAAAGCGCTTTGCTGGGTTTGCTTGCCTCAGCTAAGCCTCATAAATGCAAGTACATTCTTGCCTGACAAATCCAGGCCATGGTAGTTTCTGTGCATTTTTTTCCCTTCAATTATTTCCACTATGCAGCGTTCATTTTTTTAAGAAGCTGTGATTCTTTTTCTGTCAGACATTTCCATTCTTGCCTTTGATTAGCTCTCAAATCTTTTTTAAACAGATCTGTAGGTGGTGTGCGCGTGCGTGTGTGCGTGTGTGTGTGTGTGTGTGTGTGTGTGTGTTTCAGCAGATGTGAGGTTGTGCGTTACAGGGCCAGAGGTGACAGTTGAGCTGAATCACATGATTTTCTTCTAATTATTCTTCAGGCGTCTGTTCCTTTATCCACTTTATCCACCGCTTTTGCTCCTCATAATCCACTCCGCTGTTTGTTTCCCCACATTAAAACATGAAAACTAAATGATTCAATGATTATGCCGTTTGTTTGCTCCAGAAAGCAATGTGTAATTGTTTCTCTTTGTTGCCTTCTCTCCGTAAACCTTGTCAGCATCTTTTGTCAGAAAAAAAACATTCAACACATGCACCATTGGATATTTCTGTGTCATGTCAGTGGCGCAGTAATACATCAAGGCTCCTGGGAACTGCACTAGGAGTGGGAACAAATGTTCCTATTGAACCAAGGAGTCACATGGTGAAGCATTCAATCCCCATGTGGTGAGCAGAAAGTAAATCCCATGATCATCTTTCTGTTTTCAGTGAACAGAGAGGCTGGGCGTCTGTGTGTGTGTGTGAGGGAGGGAGAGAGAGAGAGAGAGCGAGGAAGCACTGCATGGCCACTCACATTTGACAGCTCATCTATCTTAAACTCCTCCCCTCCTCTTTTGCAGCTCTTCGTCTCCCCCCCCATCCTTTGGGCCTGATGATGGTGTCACCCACTGCACAGTAGTACACAGCCTCATCATTTTTAGGTATTACTGCTTTTATTTACTGAGCCAATAGCTCACCGAGGCTGCCCTCATAGTCACAGGAGTCCATCAAGCATAAATCATTGATGAGTAAGAACACTGCACCACAACAGTCAACTCCCCCACCACACACACACACACACACACAAATCCATATCACTATTCACACAACCATGTACTACTATCCAGACAGGTTGTTTATTGTACCAATGCCCTACTGTTGTACTACGTCATACTGCAGGATATTAAGTAGCACATACTTTTAATCAAGCCCAAACTAGTAACATTACATCACTCTCATCTTCAGCTTACAATGATCCCAACACTGTGATTGTATCTTGAACCCTGTCTGACCACCAGCTCCATAAGTGTCTCATCAGATCGAGTATTCCCCCGCCATTCCCCTTCCCAAAGCCATTAAAGCTCTTCACTCAGGGCTGAATGCAAACATGACCTCCAACCGTGCCCACAGCTCCTTATTCGGGTCAATCAAAAGAGGGCTTTTAGTCCCCCTCTATAGATCTCATAATGTAGTGCTCTACCGCTGTGATGTAGAGACATTACCTACAGTACTGCTCATATGAGACCCCAGTGCAGAAACAAATTCCTCAAAGCAACAAAGTAGTAAAGTAACTGATTCATTTGACATGGAAACATAAAAAAAAAAAAAAAAAAAACCCTGCTCATGTGAGATCACTCGTTCAGTTAAAAAGTGAGACACTGTTTTGTTTTGACAGCAGGGACCAGTGAGTCTTTCCTGCCTCTATATAAAGACCTTCCGCTAGCTTCGTCAGCCCTCTGAGAAGCAGTCGTTATCCCTTCAATGTGATTACACAGCGTGTGCATCTGCAGTGCTGTACCACCAACTAGGCTGTCAAGCTAATTTAGTTTAAATAGACATGGCCTCTGGCTGTTATTATTACTTTGAACAAATAAGAGTTGCACTGCGTGTTTTGTTGGGTTTGGTTCAGATCTGACCCTTGCTTCACAAACAGGAGAGAATTGGATGGATTATTCTAAATATGCAATTTAGACTTTTTAAGTGTGTAGTTACATAAGGAATCCTTGGGATAGAGATTTCAATAACATGGCCCAATGAAAGTTTGCTAAACTTCATGCATGATAGTTACCAGTTATAGATTATAAACATGCAATAGATTACATTCACAGTTACAGATTGCTACCTGTAACAACCCTTTGCTAAAGCGCGCGCATCATTCGGTACTTTAACGTATGTGACGTAAAACACTGCTCGTGCTGATCTTTCGCTTTAACAAATAACTTACCGATGCTGAATAAAACATCCCAGATGAAAGAGGGTTTTTAATTAGCTTCTGAATTATGTATGTAGTAAGGTTTTAGTGCCGGACTCCGCGCGGAAATCATTTTTTATAAAACTTTTCATTGCCGTGGATTTTCATAAATATGCAAAGGGGAAAATAACATGGAGTTGCAAGTAGTAAATACCTGCACAGAATCAACAATGGGTCGATAAAGCGTTCAGCAATTTCGAATAAATCTGTGAAGATGATCTGGAGTTACAATACTCTGTACAGCACTGTAAGTATTTACACAAGTTCTCTGTCTACGTTTCTGTTCCTCGTGCACTGTTGATTACTTACATGCCAGACGCTTTTTGTGGTTGGTCGACCCAGTAGACGACATGATCCAGTGGATGTGGGACTGCTTGAAGAGTGTGTTTTGCCTTTGAGAGTGTGTGTGTGTGCTGTTCTTCCCCCGGCTCCTGTCAAGGGTCCAGGACAGGATGCTGGTGTGTGTTGTGGCCGGTCATTTATTCAATGCATCTCTTGACTTTTTGCACCAGGACAAATCAAACAGAACATTCACGTTAACACTCTCCCTCCCCTCTCTCCCCTCTGTCTTGTCCTCTCTGTCCTCCTCTCTGCTCTGCCTTTTTGCTGTGTTCCCGTCTCCCTCTCCCTCGTGTTTGATCGCCTTTGCTGTTCTTTCTAGGTTTTCCCTCTCACTGCTTCACACTCTCATCTCAACTGCCTCTCTGTCCCACACACACACATATATATACACACACACACACACACACTCTGTCAGGCTGGCTCAGAAGGGTTGTAAGAAGCTGCACAGCTTAGGGACGGGGGGAGTGTGATAGTGGGCTACGGCATTGTGGCCTGTACCAACTGGTGACAGCGAAGGGGTCAACAGGATCAGACAGCGTAAAGGCTTTTGACTTCGTATTTAGGAAAATACCAGATTTAAACACCTCCCATCTCAAATATCTCAGCTTTGCTTTACGTTTATTAAATTCATTCCATCTCCTTACTTTGTTGTAAGATGAAAGCCTTTGAAGCAAACTGGAATAAAAGAAGATACACTGCATATTGCTAAATCACATTAACCTCACATTATCAGGGGAGAAAAGCTGGTATTGAAATCTTCCCCACACTATGACTTTACAATGATTAACCTTGTATAATAATTAGACCTTTAGGTTTTTTACAACTCTACAATGTTCTAGCTCTGATGCTGTTTTATCAATACCACTAAATACATAATAGAGCTCAGGCTAGTGGGAAAACTCTGAGTATCTGTTGCTAATTTTACATCAATCAAACCAGTGCAAAATCCTCCTGAATATTTCAGTGTATTTCTGATATCTAGAATGGATTAAATTCTGTCCAATCAGAAGCCTTTGTTATTGAAAAATGAAGCCAATGTGGTAGTGCAACATCCTGCAGTTCATTTAGCATCCTCTTGACGCCACATACACCCATCCAAACATGCCTGCTTGGATGGCTGAATAAACATGTTTACAGCCTGGTTCAGCTCGGATGAGCTCACCATGCCTCTATCAGCACACACTGTACAGAGAGGGAGTTTTTTTTTTCTTAACTCATCCATTTAGATTTGACGAAGGATAAGCATTATTCACAATGTGGCTCATAGCAGACCTGATGAAAGAGCTGGAGTTGCGTAGCTGTTTGTCATGACCCGCTTCGTCTCCAGTTCGTAGCCTGTGGTTTGGTTGACTGGGCGTTAGGTTGAGACAGGATTTCCAGCGTGTTGACGGCCATCGATAAGTTTCCAAAGCCCCCGTCAGTAAACGATGGGTGACATCACTCAAGCTTCGTCCACTTTTATTAACAGTCTGAGTCTGAAACTTAGATGAAGTTTTCCCTTAGTTTCAATGCATCACGTTACTGAACTTATTCACATTATGAGCAAAAGAGTGGAAAAAAAGATGCTGGCCACCAGAACTGAGGAGCTGAATTTATGTGTCATTAACCCTGCCCACTCATTTGCTGTAAATGTTCCGGAATATGACTTGCTACAGTCACAAATCACCTGGGATCTGAATTCTTAAAGAGTTTAAATAAACACAAGATACTTATCGAACACTAATGAAAAGATCAAAGATCAGTGAAGCTCCATTTCTAGCTTCCCTCTTTCTTTGAGACCAGCTTTATAACACACTGGTCTACGTATGCCAAGCCCCACGTTCCCCCCTGCAAGTTACCTGCAATACCTCTAGTTGGGTGTGGGACCACCACACTACTAACTCGCCTGTCTTTGCTTCCTGATATCAACAGTTCTGCTCTTGCATTTGAATACTTTTGAAAAAACAAGTAACTGTTAGCTGCACACAATGCCACACTACTCAGGGACCGGGGCACCCCTAACTATTTCCTGATATATGACAAAGCGAAGACATTGTCCATTATATGTCCACATATATATTTTCATCCCACACGTGCAGAGTGATATTTACAGACATGCTTGATCCTTTACTTACTATAATTAAATCCTACGGGGTCCTTAAAGTGTTAAATGGTTTTTTTAAACAATGCCGAAGGGCCTGTTTTACAGCCTTTTTTAAGAAAAAATGTATATTCTCTAAGTACAACCTGAGGTCACAAAGGACATTATGGCATTCCTTTCCACAAAATGAATAAACCTTCCATAAGTTGTGAACTGATTGTGTATTTACAATGGATCAATTACATACAGGTACTTGTAGCTGCTAATATCATGCTTCCTCCTTTTTTGCCGGTTCTTTTATTCTTAAGAATCCCTATTTAAAAAACAATTAAAGGGCTTGGCTTCAGGAAATGAAAAATCGGAGCTTTCTCACAACGTATGAACAATTACAGCAGACTTGACGGCTAATTAAAATGTGAGAAACCAAATGTCCTCCATCGAGAACTGATTGCATATCGGCTCAAAGGCGTATGGGAAAGTACGTCATTATTAATGTCATAATAGCAGCAGAAAGTCATTTATATCTACACCCACCATCCTCTGATTAAGTTTGCTTAGATTTGTGGCTGCATATAATTTGGGAAATTCAGTAAAAAAAAAAAAAAAAATGCAATCCTCATTTGCTTCGAGACATTTTTTGTGCTTTTTGCTAAAGAAGTTTTCGAGAGTAAATGTCAACAGCAACACACGGTAAAATGGTGCGCTAACATGTAGTTGAGAACACACTCATACAAACAGCCCATTAAAAACACACAACATCCAACAAATACCCGCATTGCTACAAACACCCCTGCTAAATGTCATGCACGGGGGGTTAATAAGCACTTAACATCAGAGACTCTTGCAGGTCCTGACTTCCCCTTTCCTAATTAGAGGCTTCTAACAGCCAATTACATCACACTTCAGCTAGAGGAGGCAGCTCCAGTCTAACCACTAATGTCACAGAAAATGCATTGCAGACCACAATGTAAGTTGTACAATATGATGTTGAGATTCATGTTTTTTTTTTTTTTTATTGATGCTGTCCGCCTTTAGGAAGTCTGAGTAGTTTAAAATGTTCTTAAACCTGCACAGTGAGTTCTGCATCACATATCTTTCCAGTGTTCGGTACAGAGAGCGGAACGCCAAAAGTCTGCCATACCCTTGTGGTTTCTTGACAAAACCTCATTTGTTAAAGGTGAGAAACTTTCCCTCAAACTGTACATGCCGACCTCTAGCCACTGCAGAGAAGATTGCAGTGAATCGCCAAGGGTTCTTACCCTTACTTCATTGGCGAGTCAATAATGACACCTGCTGGTGAGGATTGTGTATTACATTTTAGCTGACACTTTGTGTGTGAGGTTAACTACTGTCGACGAGAGTAGTTGTTTTTTTGTTGTTTTTTTTTAGCACATTTAGCTATTTTCTCTTCCCAAAATTAAAATTCCTTAAATAATACTCAGAAATGTTTGTAGTCAATACAAGCAAACGTCACAGAAACATCATCTTGATAAAAAAACAAAAAAACAGTTTAAGATTAGTTGGATTACAGTAGATGCCTTCGGGTTAAGAAAAACAATCTTTAACACATCTAATTTGTTGTTGTTTTTTGGTTAGCTACTCCCAATTTTAATTCATTCAGGTGAACAAAAGGGGATTTCCAGTGTGTGTGTGTGTGTGTGTGTGTGTGTGTGTGTGTGTGTGGGTCCGTCTTTGCTTTCTCAGCTCTATCAGTGCTGGCTTCCTCTTTGAAACGGTGTTGTCTCAGTCTTCAGCAGCACCGTCTCTGATGTGGCTTGTGACTCATTCTGTGGTAAATATACTCATTTTGCGCATGCACACAGTCGTGTACACTCACACATAAGGACAGTGGCTCAGGGCATGTATTCACATCTATACGTTCACTACTAACAGACACAATAATCAGTTGTCCCTGTGTGTATTACACTTAGCTTTTGTTCATTAAACAGTACAGCTGCAGACATAAGCTGCTGGATTTACCCAATACACAAACACACACACGCACATGCACGCACGCACACACATGCACACGCACACACACAGGGACAGATGATGAAAAAAAGTTCTTCACATCATGTCTTTACAAGCTGCACCAGACAGTAAATTCAGAGCCCTCAAACTTTATTAAAAAATATCACTTTATGCTGTACGGGGATATTCTAGGGGTCACCATGGCAACAGACATCCAAGTGCCAAATGCACAAATGTGCACACCTGCCTGCCAGTGTTCTAAGTTGTGCCTGTGAGCCTCATTGATAAACAGCATCTGGGGGCTGTTAGCTCAACGTGGTAGGACGGAGAGGCGACGGTAACAATGCCTTTGTTCTCAGAGAGAGGAACACGTGGCTTCGTCAAGGTGTTAATTAGCCATTGTGAGAACAAGAAAGTTATTAGGACTGTGCTTGCCTCAGCTGTAAGATGCACAACCTTTTGTGTGTCTCAGCAGACATGGTAAGGAATATGACACAATGAGTGACAGCCTTGAAGAAAACGCCGAGTCCTAATGGCTGCCTTCAATTCTACATACCTGCTATGTGTTTTAAACTTTCTGACAGCGCCAACCTAACCTCTTATTATATGACTTGTGTTTTTTTTCTGCCGCTATGAATGTGCACGTTGTCATCCACAGCTCAGTCACACACACACAAAAAAAAAAAAAAGTGCACAGTTTGAAATACTCTGTGATGAGTCTCTGCTTACGAGCTGTCCAAAGGTGAACTCTGTGGGATGAGTTTTTGAGTTAACATCATGGTTTGCTATGTCAGTTTTGCAAGTGTGTGCAGTGTTTCTCAGTATCAAAATGGAGATCTAGTGACTCATGTCGAGAGAACAGCCTGCCTGAACCGGGTGAGTGACAGTATTGGTTTGACTCGTCATGCTGAGCCTTGCCTCTGATATACAGCAGCGAGCTGAGTTTATTATGCGTGATATTAGTCATTATCAGATGGAAAAGGTAAACCACAACGTCAAATGTTTTAGGTGACCTGTAAATATAAAGGCCAACTATATTTTCACGTTTCCTGTCCGTGAAAATGTCAGATTTTGTGTGATGGTGTGTATTTCTGAGTCACAACACAACATGAACCACAGCGTAGCTCATTGTAGAAATGAGTCAATGTAATATATAGTTTCTGTACGTAGCGAGGAGAGATTTAATCTGTGGATGCTAAATGCTATGCTAACATAAAGCATTATTTATGAACACGTTATGTAGACAGTAGAGGGATTTAGTTGTGCACTATCACACTTTACATTTGAAGAGGAAGCCAATGTGTCACACGATTACCGTGAACGGCTCTTTTATTTTCGCCTTAGATTGTCTCCCTGGAGTTTATGTGCATAATAGTTTGTGTTTGAAAAGAAAGCATTTCTGTGTGCATGTGTGTGCGTGAATATATGCATGAGTATGTGAGTCACGCACCACTATCCAGCCCCCTGGGCTTCGAATTCTGATGCCCATCTTTCAGCTCCTCTACTGCACACTGAACCCAGTGAACCTTCTGCTGTTTACACTCTCTCCCCCTCCTCCTGCTCGTTCTGTCTCTATTTATCTCTCTCACACACTCTCATGCTCATCTATTCTCCCTCCGTCTCTCTCTTTCTCTCTCTTACTTTCCTCCCTCCAGCTCCCTACAGTACATCTCTCTCGTTCTCACGCACTCACGCTCTCTTGTGTTCTTCGTCTTTTCTCTCGCAACTCTTCCTCCGCCTGCCTCTCTTTATAACTGCGCCTGCTGTGTACCTCCCCCTGAAGATCAAGACTTATTCAGACTCAGACTGTGTCTAACTCTATAAGCTTCTGTCAGACACTCAGGGTCTCTCTGTGTTAGGGCTGTCTCTTCTGGTGTGTTGATGTGGGGCCGCCAGTGAAAGAGTCAGACAGACAGAGACGAGGTGGCAGAGGGAGAATAGACAACGAGCGAAGAAAAGGATGTCTGTGCTTGAGGTCGAAGCTGAAGATGGAAACCGTCCTTATCGTCTCATTGCCATCAAAGCCCGACTTCCCTTCCAAACAAACTCCATTCCATCAGGTTGCAGAAACCGCTGGCATGTCACGAGCACTCTGCGGTCCACACTTAACCCCTTCTGTCCTTTACAACTTTCTCCAACGGCAGACTTCAAACAATGCAGCTCTTTAATTTGTTTGTGTGCATTTCTGTCTCCTCCTGTTTTTTCCATGAATGAGGATATATGTGCATGGATTGTCTCTGTGATAGTAAGAGAGGAAGGTATGGGAGGAGTTGGAGGGGGTATGCCCCCTTTTTTTTTTTTTTTTTAAAGCTCTTCAAGGACATGCGAAGCGGCATTTTTTGAGTCACTGGTTGACGTAATTTCACCCCCCCCATCTCCCGGGAAAGAAAAAAAAAAAAAACAGTACGTCATCTTTGGTCCCGGAGCTCTGAAATGCTTCGCTTGCACTTCTCTGGTGCATTGTGGAACTGAAACACGCTATTATTAATCCTGTGTTAGTGTGAGTCGAGTGTGAGCGGGTGAATGTGCGTGTTGGACGCGGCCTGAAAGTCCATTGAGCTGTGGAGAGGAGTTAATGTTGGTCACATGGCGTGCACCTCAGAAGAACTCAGAGAACACTTTGTCTCTGTGCGTGCTGCTTTTGTATGTGTATTAGAAAGTGTTTGAATGTGTGCAAAGCAGGTAGAGTATGTAGCATGTGCACCCATGTGTGTGTGACGATGCTGGCAGAGTGCGAGAATGCTATAATTGGAATTATGCACTCCCCATAAATCGCACAGGTTCAATTTCAGTGTAACAACCTTGTCATTTCGCTGCCTCACAAGCTTCACTCATGTATTGAAACAACATGCTTGTCATCGTGGCACAAGCCTGTTGCATAGCCACAAACGATGCCTTCTTTTCATTCTTGGATGAATTATTTTCTCACGCTTTCAGAGCTTCTCGGCAGCGTTTCTTCACTACTGTGGCGCACGTTGGGAGACCCCCGAGCCCGGTCACGGATAGCACAGATACCCTGTAAACGGCTAATCGGGTATCAAACCAGCGGAGAAGAAAAAGCGCCTCCACTCCGTGTCTCATTCATTATTCACAGCCAGCAAATGAAGTTGGTACAGTGGGAGCAATCAATTATAGATGAGAGAAGGTAGGAGGCAAAGAGAGATTCAGAGAGAGAGAGAGAGATGAAGGGGATGGAGAGAGGCCTACCTTGCATGCAGCAGAGCTTTGGCATGTCAGTGAACATCACTGTGGCATTCTGCAACCTGCATGCGCAGAGCTGCTCAGGTAATGGACTCTGGGGGCCAAGATTCAACACAGAAGGCCTTAGAGAGAGAGAATGTTTTAAATATGCATGCATCTTTCACAACACACCGATAGCATTTATGTGATAATGACTCAGTATGCTAACTTTGTAGTTCCTCAGCTCACTTGGATGTGTGTGTGTGTGTGTGTGTGTGTGTGTGTGTGTGTGTGTGTGTGTGTGTATGTGGATGTGTGCTGTGCTGACATACTAATAGCGAAACTGCATTTGTTCTTTTCATAAATGTCGAGCGACAGTCATATTCTCCCCTCGGAAGGTTACAGCTTGTGCTGAAAACAGGATATAAAATTGGTTCAGATGCAGATTTGTCGAATTAAAGCAGTGTCTTCGATCTGCTCTTTGTTTGAGTCACGCGGGCCTTTTGTGTTTTCTCACTCCTGGTAGTTATTATTTATGTCACACATACTTCACTACAGATTTTCTGAGCTAATTGAGTTGTGACAGATTGCATCGGTTGCATTCAGTCATCGGCAATCATAAATAAAGCCCTTTGTCACTTACATGAACAGACGCTCCATTTTGTCCCCTCCAGTTGTTGTTTAGTTATAAGATGAGATAAGACAATCCTTTATTCATCTCGCAAGCGGAGAGATTTGACAGTGTTACAGCAGCAAAGCAGGATAGCAGAAGAAAATCACACAGTGCAAAAATTAAAATAGATAACAATATAAGCGTGGAAAAAAATATGCTTAAAAAAATAATTAAAGCTAGTAAATATGCAATATATGCACTATCTGTATTCAATGGGTAATAATGGTTTAACATGTTCATAATTTACAATTTTTGAATCTGAATATAGTTGTATTTGCCTCTCTCATAGGTATTGTCGTTTTATGGAAAGTCCCTTTAAAAAACAACGTTTGAAAAATCTGTCACATTATTTTACGCATGAATTAATTGTATCTTATCTCTGAGGGTAAGGAAGTTGTTTTGATCTTATTTCACATTTTCGGGACTTTCCTGGACAATGAATTTGTATCTCCTTCTGAGCCATTCAGACAGTTTCACAACTCCAACCTGTGGCACTTATGCACCCATTTGCATTCAACGTGGGACTGTCCCGTAGACGCCCGCACCGATACACACACACACACACACACAAATACACACACAATCGCAAAAAAAAGCACACACCTTCATGCACACATTTGAGATAAAGCACACCACCTAAATTGTCATGTTGATTTTTACTTTCTGTGCTTCGTCTTCTTCTGCAGCTGTCCACACATTCATGTGCAGCTGTTCTCAATGAGCATCCATTGTTGTGCTTGCGTTGCCTGACTGTGTGAAGTTGTGAAGTGTGTGTTGGAATATTTGTATCAATCCCTCTGTCACCTCACTCGTTAAATGTCAGATTTTGGCTTCAAACTGCTCTATTTGTGCTGTTAGTATTTGGCGTTTGTGTGTACGCGCGCGTGTTTTTTAGTGTGTGTTTGTGTGGGCAGAGAGGCTGTTTGATGTGAGTCATATCCAAACCCAGGCTGGTTTCTCACACATGTGTGTGGGACGCATCCAGATGGCTCCTCAGGGCTGCACAAATGTCACTCTGATAATGAGACAACAGGGCCTGTTGAAGCGCAGGTACCGTAGCAGGGCATGCTTTTACACACAAACACACACACACACACACACACACTGTACTCGCAGCACTCACTCACCTGTGGAGAAAGGTGGGGGTAAAGGAAAAGAATGAAGGAGAGAGCCGTTGTAAATCAGAAACAAACATGAAAGACATTAAGCCATAAAAAAAGTATGACTGATACAATAAATGTCTTAGTCTTCTTCTAATGTAAACATCTGCGGAACAAGCTCTATCTCAGAGGCTAATTATGTGAAACCTGTGAGAAGTGATGAATGCATTCATATCCATCCGCTGACCTGAACTAAACGGCCACCTCATCTCCGCCCCTCTTCAGTCCTTAGGGGTCATCCCAGGTCGCCGCACAGTTTCCATGGGAACACCAGGCACGGAGGAAAATTCTCCTGAGAACCAAACAGTGACACCTTATGCCATCTCCGACAGACTTGGTTGAGTTGCACATAGAAGTGTGAAAGCAGGAGTGAGAAGTTGTTGTTTATTTAATTTTCTTACGAGTCACAAGAGTGGCCTGTCAGCCAAACTCGTTTTCACACTCGCTTTTTCTCTCTCTCTCTCTCTCTCTTTCTCTCTCTCTCTCTCTCTCTCTTCTCTCTCTCTCTCTCTCTCTCTCTCTCTCTCTCTCTCTCTCTCTCTCTCTCTCTCTCTTTCTCCTGCATGAAAACTCATTTTCACCAGTACCCTTGTGGACATTTGCTCACACATATTTTCTTTGTCTGCATCATTCCACTCAGTCACTCTCTCGCACAATATATTCCTGCAAACACAGGTGCAACCCTTGTGTGTGTGTGTGTGTGTGTGTGTGTGTGTGTGTGTTTGTGTGCTTAATTCCAGCTCTGAATGCTGTGACCTCATGTAACTATCGCACCACCTAACTATTGCAGGGTTGTCAGCCTTCCAACAGCTCAGTCATCCTTATGTGGTAAGTGCACCTGTTTATCTTACATGCACACAGAACACTTTTATATATGAGCACAAAGTCCCAGATACTAATCCACTGACACCATTTGGTTTCCAAAACCAAAAGCATGTGCATTTGTGTGTGTGTGCGTGTGTTTTTTTTAAGGACGTGAGATGGGTTGCATTTTGCTGTTGTATCAGACGATGTCCACTGCTGGCAGCAAATTTCCTCTGAGGTGATCTGTTATAGTGACAGGGAAGCAAGTATTTTTAGCCATAGAGAAAGGACAAATAATGAAGCAGGAAAGACAGAGGAAGACAACGAGAGGACGAGGGAGGGAGGGAAAGAGGGGAGTAAAACCAGAGGGTAAACCAAAACCACCTGGATGTTGCTGACTTGCTGCTCTTCTGTTTAGAGCACAGTCTATAAACATCACATTACACAGGCACACACACGCAAACCTTATGGTAATGCGCACACACACACACACACACACACACACACACACACACACATGCACTTGACACGTCGATTACCACAGACATGTTGATTTTGATAGTTCAATTGTTGCCAATGTACTGTATAAAGAAAAGTTTTTCTCTTCTTCGACCGGCAAATATAAAAATGATCCACCGATGTATTTTATCGTTTAAAAAATGTCTCTTCTGTTATTTTAAAATGTCAGGTTTTCCATGTGATGTCCTGTCTTTATTTATGACAGTCACATTTATTTGTTAAAATCATTTCATCAACCATTCCTTTTTCTTTTCTTTTTTCTCTAAGTTGTTAATTGCACTTAATCTTTCTGACTGAATGTTTCTTGTCCCGCCTTGCTTCTGTTAAAGATGACTCTCCATTTTTATATCTTTGAGTGGTGACATTTAAGTTGTCTGAAAAAAAAAGAATTGTTTATTTCAGGAGTTAAGTGTCATGGTACTTGATGGAGTATTATCAATACATTAGGAGGGAAAGGAAACGAAAAGGGAAAAGATTGAGACTTCTTTTTTTTTTTTAACAGAATTTTTACAAAAGATATTTTTTGGCTCCATCGTCTGTGTTGTCCATCCTCAAAGTAGCGGTTAAACAAAATAAAGTGCTTCGAGAGGTGGTCGGGACATTCTCATTTGTACACGCAAGTCAAGAGGCCTCTGTGTAGCACAATGTCCCCTCTCTCTATCTCACACACACACACATACACTCTTTATCTCTCTCTCTCTCTCTCTCTCACACACACACACACACACACACACACACATTCTCTCTCTCTCTCTCTCTCTCTCTCTCTCTCTCTCTCTCTCTCTGGTTTGTTCCCTGAGTCAGCACTCTGCCTCAGCTCCAGTTTCTCTACCCGGGCCCGCCTCTGCCCGCCTGCCTGCAGGACACTATTAGGACATCACTGTGTGTGCGTGTCTGTGTGTGCGTGCGTGTGTGTTTGCATGTGTATATATGAGAGTGTGTGCGTGCTTTTGTGGGAGGGAGCTACTGTTGCATTTACGTGGTCAGGTCCTTTCACTGTCTTATGCAATACGATATTTTTCACTTTGCGAGTAACCCTGGATATTTTTGTCTGCTCCAGCGAATCAGCTTTTGTACCACAGCGCCATAAAAGATGCAAGTCTCATCACGCTCCTCCAAAACACTCCCAATGGGTTTTGCATGTTGTAGTGTGAGTGTGTGTGTGTTTGTGTGTGTGTGTATGATCTACTGGATGCTAGTAGTTCTGCTAACATGGCCCAAAAATAGCAAACTGGAGAGGTGTGAAGTAGAAAAGGAAAGGACACTTTAGTAGAGGAGTAACTGACACGGGGTGAGTCAGTTTCATGCACACACACACACACACACACACACACACACACACACACTCACATTCACATACATACAAAAACACGTTACAAAACAAACAAAAACCCTTATTGTGTGTTCATTCAAACTCCATACATCCACACTCAAGCATCTACTATTAAAACTCATAACACACACAAAGGGTTGTGAAATTGTCTCACACTGTCTTTGTCTGTGCCGGGTGTGTGCGTTTTTAAGCAGGAAGCAAGGGTTTGTGTCACGTTGACATGTGATTGGCTCTTTTTTCTTTTCTTTTTTTTTGTGATTGCATATGTGGTCACAAATGAGAGTAAAAGACTCATTTGGCTGAAGGTACCGTCATGGTAAAGTCATGGGGCCTCTGTGCTGTTCGGTCAGATTGTGACCTCTGCAAGTCATCGTAAAACCTGACACTGTGATTGGTTGTGTTTCTTTCATTCCACTGATTTATGGGAGATATGTGTCAGGTTTCACCTGGACTGACCTTAAAGCCTCCTCGGTGAAAAAAACACCTTTTTTTAGCAAGTTATGAGAAGCCATAAGAACTGTGGAGGTTTTTTGTTCCATAATATTTTAAGAGTACTTGTTGCATGTTATTCAAGAAGTTTCCTCCAATAGGCGAGGCATGTGTCTTACAGTTTGACAAGATTAGCATGGGCAGTTTATTGGTTTTTAGTTTACAGTAAATACAACCAGAGGAGTCATTAAAGCGATGCATTTAAGTTGTATCTGTTGCTGTTTTATTTTGTACCACGTTTGCCTCTTCAGCCTCATTTTTTAAAAGGTATTTTGAATTACTTTTCCAAGTAGGTTCAGTCAACCAAACTCACTTTCTTCCTCAGGAAGCTTTGATGTTGCTCAGCTACTTCGAGTGCAGAGTCATTTGAAGCTGGCAGAGCTATGTTGTTAAAGTAGATTTTCCAATACTGAAATCCACGATTAGTCAAAGCTGTCCACAGCAATTCATGTGGTTACACGTTAGAGGGCTAATTTTACTTCAAGCCTACACACTGAATCTGACTGTAGTTTTAAAAGTAGAAACATTGTAGATCATCAGATGGTCAATGAAATGTCACTTGTCTTAAGACCAATTAGTTAGTAGAAATCAGGGACACAGAGAGGGAGGAATGACATGCTGGGAAACCAGGGCTGCCTGACCACACACTGACCGCTTGGCCAAAGGCGCTGATGTACACAATCTTTTCTTTTTTTTTATCTTAGTCTGAAAATGTATAATAAACCTTGAGCAGTTTGATAACCTGTGTTTTCTCACATAGTGATTATTAAATACATCTGTGGTCTATGTTACCAGCACCATCCATGAGCCTGCATTAAAGAGTACTGTACGGTTAAAGCACTGGTTCAAAGATGGCTGATAAACCTGTCGAGGTGTTTTTAACGTATTTTTTTCTTTCTTAAAATCCTGTTATTAATATCCACTTGTAGATGCAGAAGCGTACATCACTGGTTCCCCAGCTTTTCATCCCGTGGTTCTGGCATTCAACATTGCCCACAGCAACAATACTAAGGCCTATCCAAGCAACGTTGTCAGTCTAAAAAAACCTGCAAAGCTTTAAAATAATTCAACAAAATAAAACATTTTTATAGTCGAACTTACGTTTGACTTTCATTTCAGCACAAATCTTACTTAAATACAATTTCACAATAATGGGTAAAATGCAATTTTAAGGCATTTGGAAGGCTTCTCGAGACGTCCCTCCCAGTGTGTCGCGATCCCCGGGGATCCAAACGCCACTTTACGTGATGCTATAGACAAACTCCTGCATTGATTGTGACTCACTAATAACGACACGCTGTTTGTTTATTTGCATTGAGAGAATGCTCACGTTTATTTTTATACGTTCACCCCTTGGCACTTTATCGTCACTGTTTTAGTTTAATGTTAAAATTTGAAACAATCCGTCATTTCGACCTCGTTGAGTCAACTGTTCCATCAATGACTCAAAAGACTACAAGTATTTAAAGGGCACAAATCTGACTGAATGTCACTTGCACTTTGGCCTGTTGTAATAATTTCCACACAGCAAACAGAGTCAAGTTTTGTCCTCGTACTATTATCATCAGTGTTTATAGGATGTTGTATTGAGAATACAGAAGTGAGACTGGGAGAGAGAGAGAAAGAGAGAGGAAATGATACTAAGACGTTTTGCCAGTGCTGAGCCCAATAATCACAAGAGCAAAAGATACATGCCTGCACAAGAACACACACACACACACACACACACACACACACACACACACACACACCATGTGATCTCTCGATAAGTGCTGTAGTCACACCCTCCCACTCTTTCTGGTTGTTTGATCACAATCTCCCTCCCACTCCTGGACTCCAGTCAAACAGAAACTTTCAACACATCATGCTCACTCGGCATGAAGTCAGTGATGACCTTTGTTAATGCCTGCAGAACAAAATAAATAAATAATTGTCTTGAAGCGTATACATCTACCTGTGAGAAGAGTCTTTTAGTGTGACAGAGACATTTCAACTGTGTTTGACGACTCAAGAGCTGAAGGTGAGACATACTGTAATAGTTTACAAAAGCGCTGATTGTTAGGAGACTTTAAAGAAGAAAATATGATCTATGAAGGTCATGAGGCTGTGGTGCCGATGTAATCATGCTGTGAGCTTTGATCAGTGGAATGGCTACCAAACTAAACCTGATGAAAACTGGGAAAACCTGCAAATCATTCTGTATAATATTCAATATGATAATGGGAAAAATAGAACAAGAAATGACATGAGACTATGTTTCTTTGAGCTTGATATAACTTTTAAAGATTCTTGGCAGAATGTTCTTTAAATGCTCGCTTTAAGTCTTTTTACAGTTTTTTATGTTCTAACAGAGTCTTAACCTTGTTGTGACAGATCCACTTTTTCTTTTATTTTCCTTTTGTACTGTTTAGACAACAGTATCTGTGTTGGGTGGATGGTAGGGAATTAATCTGTTCAGGCAGTTTCTGATCCCCTTTTCTCTGTTCCTTTCTTTTTCTTAAGTAGTGTATTTAAACATCCTATAACGCAACATCCTAAGAAACAACCTCTTACAAAAATGATAAGTTACATTTATTTATTTATTTTTAACTTTTGCTCTGCTGAAAAAAAAACACAGTTTAACAGTGGCGTGACTAAAATTACTTTATTTTGTGGAAAAAGATGAGCATTATGATAATTCCAACAATAAAAATGGATAACTTGTAAATCCAGCGTGGATGACCGTGATCACAGGTAAATAAAGTTCACACTTGGCAGGACGTAGAATCCAATTCCCTTTGACATTGTGCTGGTGAGAGATCACTGTCTTGTAAGCTGCTCATGCGATCTGCCTTGACCTGTCCTGACACTCGCAGCTCTGGACCTGAGTCAAATGTTTCAGCCATGATGACAAAGCCAAAACAGAGAGTAGAAGTGCTCGCTCACGTGTAAGAAGTCAAATTAAGAATGTGTCAGAAATGTTAGATGTGAATTAAAAAAGGTTGGATCAGGCAATGTTATGAAGGATATAGTGGGAAAAAATAAATAATGTAATCCAGAAATGTTAATGATTCAAAATGAAATAGCTATATTTCTCTTTCATTTGTCAAAGATGCCCTGTTAGTGGTTCAAAGTTGTCAAAGCGAGATAAAGGAAGCCTCTCTTGAAAGTTTATAGCAGGTCATACGTGATGGGAACTGGGGCACGCAGTGCAGTAAAGAGAGCATATGACTTATTGCTACATTACACAGGGCATTCCCATACCTCACTGTGCTTTCACAATAAGATGTGTGAGTGGTCTTTTGTGGTTTCATGCTTGAAAGAAAAGCACATGATGCCACTGCACGCACATCATGACCAAGTGATTAAGCTAAAAAGAGAACTTATGACTCTGATGAACTTCTCAATGTGTCAGATTTGACTGGCTGAAATCACACTTCACCCGCCTTAACATGTCAATACTTCTTGATTATGATTAGCTCTCACCTACGGCGATGTGTGCTCCCTGTGAGCGCACCTTTGCCATCATCCTCGTGGGCTGCGATTGGCTGCTGGTCTAAGAGGCTGAGGTGTTGCAGCAAATAGCGCGAGCCGTGGGCCGGTCCATTCTGCAGCTCCAGGGAGGTTAATGAGTGAAGCCGCTGGGCTATCAGCCAAACATGAGCAGCAATGCTCAGGCTCCCACAATGAGCCTGACTGTATTACCACTGAGCTCCGTCTAATTATACACTCCCGGGGAGGGCGAGCGAGAGAGAGGCAGAGCATATTAGGCAGGGGAAAGAAAAAGTTATCAAGTGTCAGCGTGTGTCAGAGCGCAAACTAAGACATTGAAGTTGTAAGGGGGAGAGAGATAGAAGGTGTGTGTGTCAGTGAAAGGGAGAGACAGAAAAAGGGAGGGGGGGGGGAGTTGGGAGAGATCAAGCAAGCTGGGGAGAGAGAGAGGGAGAGAGAGAGTGCACTCACAGGGAGAGAGAGAGAGAGCAAAGAGGCGTTTAGAGAGTGAGAAGGAGGAGAGGCAGGAATAGGATGAAGGGAGGGGAGGCTGAGCAGTAGAGAGGAGGAAGAGAATAGCGCTCTCAAAACTGGATATTCTTACGTGCCTGCTGCCTCCTGATCCAATGAGTGAACTCTCTGCTACCTGCTACTCAAAGGCACCCGGCGAGGTATGTGACCACACCGCTTCCTCCTCTTGAGTGTGTGTCTGTGTGTGTGTGTAGGAGAGAGTGGGGAACTCAGGTGTGTGAGCAACTTAGAAATGAACAGACCTGTGCTGTGTGTCTTGAAGGCTCATAGGAAACAGGTTTAAGAGTTAAGACTACAGTATGTAAATGTCCTTCTAAGAAGTGATTGAGCTGTGTTAGTTATAGTGGGAGAAATGTATTTCTGAAATGCGAGTGTGCGTTGTGGCGTGTGCGTGAGCATGTTGTAAACACTCATGTAAGCCGGCACCTGTGTGTGGGGGTGTTTGTGCGCGTGGAAGAGAATAACAGAGAGAGTGTGAACAAGAGTGTGACTGATCCAGAGACGAGGAGTGTGTGCAGAAGACAGACACAGACAGACAGATAGAGAGAGAGTGAGAGAGAGAGAGAGAGGTGGAGGTCCATCACTCAGACTGACGGCAGAGCAGGACTTTCAGAATTAGAGCAGTGGGCTTAAATAGCCCTGGTCCAGAGATAGCCAGGGGGCCCTGGAGGAGCCCGCTTAAACTGGGAGTGCACGGATACGAGATGGACGAGGGTGGGGTAAGAGGAGTCGGGGAACATTTTTGGAAAGTGGAGGAGGATGAGGGAGAAATAAAACGGTGCAGATGTTGGGGGGCCAAGTTTGAGAGGAATCTCGTGCAACCAAAGGGAGGATGTTCAGGCGCGTCAGGCGTCTTAAATCTAACTTATTCAGCCAGCGTGTACGCGAGGCTAAATGAGAAACCATCCACTTTGAGAACTTCAAACATCACCTCACATCTTTGATAATACTCCCTTCAAAAGAGACTGGAAATGTCTGGTCTCTGCATCCCTCTCTTTGGGATGCAAACCGATGTTTTTTGATTAATCCTTCTTCATTTCTTGCCACTCTGGATGGAGAAATACTACGTCAGCACGCACGATTATGATTCCTGCATGTCTATTTCTGCTCTGCCAGGCGCTGTCCGTCTGCTGCAGTGATACCCCATATGCTGTCTATAGGAACACTTCACAGGTTCAAACAGTTCGCAGCTATAGATGTCGTTCAAGTGAGTCGTACAACATTTGTCCCTGCTGACTTAATTCACTTATTTCAATTATGAGGACGGTCTGCTGGCGCGTACAGGAAGTCCTGTGTCACTGAGTGATTGCCTCTAGAAATGCTCATTTCCAATTACAAAGTGTGTATCGTATGCTCGGGGGTTTTGCTTGTAGTTTCTGGTACTGTATTTGTCACTTTCATGTTGTTGCAGGGACTCTGTGATGTGTGACTGTTTGTGCCAGGGTGTGACTCAAGCTGTCGTCATTTTGGGCTTCATAACTCTGATCTCTCCTGTGTTTTTTTTTTTTTTTTCTGTTAACCTACTCAGACTAAAAAACCTGGAGCTTTATTTTACGACTCTGGCTGTGTACCAGAGAGGTTCCCCCTCATGAATGATGTAAAGCTGACAAAGAGAAACTGAATGTAGGTTTGTTTCTATTTCTTAGGGAAACAGAAATACAACTCCTCTCTGCAGGCTGAATGAGACATACAGAATGTTCTCAGGTCCCATGTTTCTTAGAGTACTGTCACCCTGAAGAGCAGAACAGGCCTCTTGTGGGAGAAGGTTGAGTGGCTGCTGGCCCTTTAAGAGGTCTATTTTTACAGGGGCACACTCATGCATGGAGCGAGGCGCACAGAAGAGGCAGCGGCACACGGAGACTCTATCTGCTCTGCCTCCCTTCTGTGACTCCACGCCACACATCCTATAGGACTTTACCGTAGTGACCGGGCGGCTGACACAGAGTCATAACACTTGTTCCGCCCGTAGAGGAGCATGTGTTCTTCCAACACAAGCTCCAACGAGAGAAAAAAAAAATCATCAAAACGAGAAGTTACGAGGTTTGCTCCCGACACAAGGACTCAGCCCTTTTCAAGTCGCTCCCTCTGAAGTGGAGAAGTGATAATGAGTGGGAGCCTGCAATAAAGACACCCCTATGCACACTGTGAGCGAATGTGCCAACATTCCCACATACTTGTTTTGATATGCAGATAGCTATGAAAGAAATCTGAAAACATTCATGCCCCTTCTTACAAACACATAATACACTTTAGTTTGCTTACACCCACACACTCCTCAAAAGAAAAACCACGAAATGAGCACATTTCAGAACATTTTTACACTAACGCACATCCGTGCACTTGGAGGTGCACATAGTGCTGTTCACCCACGCGAAAAAAAAATTACTTATACATCCTCAATATCTGGACCTAAAATAATCTTCTCCTTATGCAATCTGCATGTTATATAATTCATGGCCTGTCATTATCACAGCGCTCCCTCACGCCCTGCTGTGCCTCTCCACCTACAGCACCACACAGACAGGCAGACACACACACACACACACACTCTGCACCTTGTGTTGACAGTCATATACTCTACTCTAGCACTCTCACCCACGTTGAGTGTGTGCTCTCAAACACCCAGCCAGATGAGTGAGAGGGAAAGACAGAGAGGAAGACCGAGAGTGGGTGGGCTGGAGGGACCGAAAGTGAAAGAAAGAGAGGGAAAACTTGGCGAGCTAAAGATACATTCATGCAGAGACGAGCATTTGCACGAGTGCCTTGTTTGAAAATGTGCATTTCTTCTCGCGTTACGTGCTATATGTTATCCCAGAGGAAATTCACACCTTTCACCCGTCGAAAAAAACCTGTTGATGGCAAAGCGCTTGAGAAACCACGAGTTCATCGGAGGTCAGGTCACTGTCGTCAGCTGTCCCAGCTTGCACGCTTCTTCCACTTCAGTCCCGCACAAAACACAAGAAGAGACAAACCCGAGGCCATCTTTCTGTCTTGTAACATCTCTTAAAAACTGTAGTCTGTAGTTAGGACTGCAGTCCTAACATAAGATCCAACATTTCCTTGTCCCCTTAAATGAGTTTGAAGAGTGTGGCTCATCCTTCTTCAACTGTTTTAAATTGAACAAACTACCAACCAAGATTTGCCTCTAAAACAAATAAAATGTGCCCATCGCAAGTCATTAGGAGACAATAACGTTCTCTCCTTATCGATATGCTGATGATGATAGTTCTTGGTTTAAGACACTTTAAGGTTACCCAGTGGGACCTGGCTTGGCCACTGTTCCCAGATCAGCTCTGTCAGAGTTGGACGGCTCGGAGAATTGGCCTGGGAGCTCAACGGGGAGCCAGGAGTGTGATGAATAATCCCAAACACAGGCAGGTGTCTGAATACAGTTGACACAGTGCCAGACTACTTAAAGGTGACAGACGCACGAGTCAGCCGGCGTGTAACATAACAGACAAATAGCATGAAGTGATATTTCATAGAGTTTTTGCTTTCCATTTCAATTTTGTACTAACTCCTTGCTACTTGCCTGTGTGCTGCTGCAACACCTGAATTTCCCCTCTGGGGATCAGTAATGTATGATCTTATCTTATCTTTACTGACTTTGGTGTGTGCGTTTGAATGTGCGTGTGTGCACATAGAAAAATTGCTATCAGTCGGTTCACCGTGTCATTCCTTTGCCGTTGATTCATACGGATCATTTTCTTTGCTCCTCACTCACTAACCCTTGTGTATGATCAAGCAGTATGTTCTCCTCCTCCTCCACACTTCATCTACAATAGGGGTCAATGACCTTTGAACCCTGCCACCCACCGCTTACACCCACAGTTATTCAGCCAGGCCTGCCTCTTTGCCTGATGGAACCTGTGCAAGATAATCTGCTCTCTTGTACACGCAGATCAAACATATACCCACCCAATATATTGCACAGTATCACAGTACAGGAGGTGTAATATCTGAGACATCCTGCAGCCTATAGCATCAATAGTGTTCTTACAGCTTGTCTGAGGCTGCACGTGGATAACCTTTCCTACCCTTGCAAATGCTTTTCAACTCATTAACTTGTTTTTTTATTAAACTGCACATCAATCAAATGGACAGGCAAAGGATTTCTCTGTTTTTAAATACCTTTGTGGGGGGGGGGGGTTTGTGTGGAAATAATTACAGGAGGTTATCAAATTGCAGAGTGACAATGGTTCTCTCTTACGTAGGAGTGGGACTCTCCCTAATTTTCATTTAAAAAAAACAAGTATTAAACCCACTCAAATCCTTTTTCAAAATAATTTCCAGCACCCCATGCAAGCAGCATAAGCCATGTGTTGAGTTAATGACTGTGACCGTGTGTGTGCGTGTGTGTACAAGAGTAGCAGATTTGGTGTGGGAGGGGTTAGAGCAAAAGCAATAATGGCAGTGTATAGCAATGTTGCCTTGAATACATTGAATGCAGTGCAGTGAGAAAGGTACACCAGACAGTATCTGTGAAGCCCGTCTAGACAGTCTCTCAGAAAATGAATGGCACTTGAGCTGCCAATGGGAGACCTGGCCATGCTCTCTCTCTCTCTCTCTGTGGAGATATCATCACTGTGCTTTCAGCTTTCTGACATTTTGCTGTTAAACCAGAGAACCAACACAAACCCTTCTGACTGGCAGTCTGAGGGGGGAATGGCGCCAAAAACAGCAAATATTTGGAATGAAAGTAATCCCCCCCCCCCCCCCCCCCCCCAATTCTTTTCACACACACACACACACTTCGCCCCCATCTTTCTACCCCATCAGACACTTTACTTTCGCTCGCTGAGTCTCTCTTTCCTTCCAAACCCTCCCGCTTCCCCCCCCCCCTCCCCCTTCCCCCTGTAAGCTACTGATCTCATAGCGTGAGAGTACTACTCACATCACATCACTGAGTTGGGCTAATCATAAAGTAGGAAGAGGCAGACTGCTACCTGCGAGCCTCTGAAGCTTAGCATGTAGAAAGTTTGAAACCTAATTCAGCAAAAAGAAACAAAGAAAACAAACAAGTTAGCTGAAAGAAAAGAAACACAAAAGCATGACTGTGCATCAGCAGCATGTGACGCCACTGCAGTTATACAAGAATGGCCGTCCACAAGCCAAGAGCGGCACATTTGATGTTTGTTTCGTGTTTCTTTTTTACGTGTTTGCGGCGCTTTTCGACAGCTTACGAATTGAAACTGAAGTCATCCCTCTGCGTGTTTGTAACTATCGCTGGTTGCAGAAGCCGCACGACAGGCATTTTGTCAGATTAAGGCCGTGGGAAAAAGTGCAAAAAAAAAGAAGAAAGAAATTCCCATTAGCAGACACTTAAATGTCAATGAATGGCAACAACATAACGCCCGCGTTATGAAATGCGTTAGGAAATGCGTTAGGAAATGTCAGCCACAAGGTTTGCAGACTACCATGCTAACTTGTTCCCTGTTGACCTCTGCGTGCATGCTGGTAATGTGCAGTATATGTCTGTGCATGTACAGCAGCAGAGAGACGGAGAGGGGAACACTGCAGAAATCTGGCCGTGGTCAGAGAAGGTGGAGGAATTTTTTTGCTTCTGCCGACTGGCTGACCTGCATGTAATTAGTCAAGTCATATTTTTAACTGATATTGCGTAAAAGCCAGCTTAAGGAGCCATAGCTGCCCTATTTATACCCTAGGGGCTAATGGCCTGTACCACTACACAGGGGGATTTCCTCCCAGAACTATACTAAGCCTGCCTTAGGCCTTTACAAGTTAGGATTCACAGGGATTAACCCAGCAATACATTACAGGCCTCACCTTCCTGTCGGCATCTCTCTCACTGTTCTTCTTTCAGCTCCTTTTCTTCTCCTCTGTCTGCTATTTCTTTCCATGTTTCGCAAACAGACGTACATTCTGTTCAATCTGCCGCGCTCACTTTCAGTCTTATTCCTTGACGTCAGTTTGTGCCTTTCGAGTCTATGAGCGAGCACATTCGCACTAAGAATCCCCCTGGGACTGAGAAGTTCTTTGCTTTGCATGTTTATGTCCTAATGTGTGTGTGTGTGTGTGTGTGTGTGTGTGTGAGTGTGTGAGAGCACTCATATGTGAGTGTGTGGCTGTTTCATAGTAATTCCTGAGCCATAAGCCCATCCTCATTGTGGTTGAGCCTGTTGCAGGCAGGGCTGCTGGCTCATCCTGTTGAAGAATGGGTCAGAGCGGTGACCAGGCTGACCTGGCCTTGTGCCCATTAAGCTATCGCCCGTATCACCCTGTCCTTTATCAGCTTAGCCGGCTCCTTAGAGAGTAATCCACCACAGGGCGAGTAGTACTCCTTCCTCCTCCTCCCTCCTCCCTCCTCCTCCTCCCTCCAACACTCCAACTCTGTCTATCTGTCTTCTTTGCACAGTCCATCTATGTATCTATCTATATTTATCTATCTGTCTAGCTTTCTATCTGTCTGCTGTGTCCTCTACCCCCTCCCTCTCTCCTCCTCCATTCTCCTCTACCCCCCCCCCCCCCCCTTCTGTTCAGATCTGTTACATTCAGCAACAAATTTCTGCTGCATCAGACATCCATCATAGATCCCACACTAAGCCTGAAACATGATCAGACCCCCCCCCCCCCACAAGGCTACACATGGGGAAAGGACTAACAATAACACAACGTTAAAGGGATTTTTTGGACTAAAAAGACAGGCCCAAAAGTAGAGACGTTTTGAGTGTAATCTGATGAGTGACTCCACGCTCTCATGTCTCACCTCTGACCCCCTCTTCCTCTTTTTACATCTCCCTTACTTTAATGTATAGACTTTAGTTTGGCTTCTGTCCTGTCAATGTTCTTGTCAAGGCCCTGACCCAGCACATGTTGATGTGTGTGTGTGTGTGTGTGTGTGTTCAAAATATCAAAGTGTGTGTGTGTGTTTCTGATGGATCAGAAAGTACAAGGACACTAAAACAGTAATCGGAGGGGAAGAGATGAAGAGAGAGAGTGCATCAAATGTCTGCATGGTGCCTTCAATAATTGACAGCGCTGTTGGATTTCAAATTGTGTTTGCTTGTGTGTGTGTGTGTGTGTGTGTGTGTGTTCAATATGCAAAATATCAAAGTATACATTCAGAAGAGCACAACAGTCATTTCTATATTTCCATATTGTAGAAAACACCCTTTGATAAACCCAGTCTTCGCTCTAAATTCTCTCTATTTCTCTCTATCTCTCTCTTTCTGTCTTTATCTCTCTCTCTCTCTCTCTCTCTCTCTCTCTCAATATGACTGAAGTTTTAGGCCTAAATGTATTGTGATTTATGTAGCTTCATATTAAAGATAGGTTATTCATTTAATATATAATAATTGTCTGTAACAGGACAGAGTTGATCATGTTACATTACATTTAGAAAAAAAATAAATATATATTTTAATTCATTTACTTGAAATTCTTCAATCAATAAAATCTTTACAATAATGTTTATCCTGTTATTAAATTCAATATGAAGCACTTTGCACTCTCTTATTTGCCAGTTTAAGTTTGAATGGAGATATTTGTTATTAATGAGTGATGCCTTGTGTCAGCATTATCAGTCAAAAAATGGTGTCCGATGCATTAGAGGCGATGGGTTGCTTTGCGTCACATTTTTTCATGGAGAGATATATTAGAAGCATTTTTTTTGTATGCATGCAAATATCCTGTTAAAATAATTCTTGAGGGTTTAAACACTTTGAGAAATAATAAGACCAGTGAAATAAACAATGGTATGATTCTCAAGAAGCTGTGTGAGTAATGAAGAAACACAGGCCCATTGATCCGCTTTGTTGAAGAGTTATGAATATGTCAAAGATTGAATTGACTGTGCTCCTATCGTCTCTGAAAGCATATTCTAATGTGTAAATCCTTTCAACAAGAAAGTGTGACACACACACACCAACAAAAAAACAAAACAAACAAACAAAAAAAAAAACCCAGAGGTTTTTAAATATGAACCCAAAGTGCTTCATGATTTAAGAATATGTAAATTTACACTCTGGTAATTGTGATGCTCATAATGAACCCACACAATTACAGCAGAGCAGACAGCGCTCATGCCCACACAGCCTCAGCACACATCGCCTGCACACGCAATTCGCTGTGAGAAATCAAAGTAATCTCCACCTAAATGTCACAGGAGACTTTCTTGGCAATTGTTGCTTTGCTTTGAGGATGTTTCGATGTGGCCTTCAGTCTGATGTGTCTGCACACACCTCCAAGTCTGATTAACTTTCCATTTCATTGAGGTTGAGAAGTTGGACAAGGTTAACTTCTCATTTACTGTTGATGGATGCAAGTCTGTGTTTTTGCACAGAGCTTGAAACGTCGGATAAATTGCTCTTGTGGTAATGAAAGAAAATAATGATTGCTTTTTACAATTAACCATCAGTAAGGGTTTGATTGCATCATTTAATCCTCTGAATTAAATTTTCCCACTCTGCTCCAATTTGTTCCTGTATCACATTTCTGCACTGGTAATTAACATAAGCCTTCGAACCTTTCTGAAGCTTTTTTTTTTTTTGGGCTGGGAGCAGATGGGTGATTTTGCAGTTTTCAACCTTGGGGCCTATTTTTTTGGGGGGATTTTTGAAAAGTTTTATTTTTTCTCCTACTGACAGTTTTTTATTTTTTTATTTCTTGCAGTGAAAAAGCGACACTGCTCTCACAAAAATGAAGTCCTTATAAATTGTACCAGCCATACCAGCATACTCCTGTTTGCTCTTGACTGAATCACTGAAGCAAATCATTCACAGCTCCTCTGTTAGCGTATGAACCTGCGCGACTGTGTTTTATTTTTTCATGTGTTTGTATGTGCGCAGGCATAAAGTAGTCAAATCATATTCATTGGTAAGAGCTCTTTAAAAAAAAACAGCAAGTCAAAAAAGGGCTTTGATGAGAACAACTGACACCAATTCAGATGAAGCTCCAGAGAAACAAAAAGAGTAAGTAACGTGTCGGTTTTTTAGAAAGAGTGTGTTTTTTTGCGTGTGTGTGTGTGTGTGCTTGATGAGGTTTAGTTTTGAGTCAGAGGCAGAACCAAAAGCCTAAGTCTGAGAGTGTGTAGGATGAGCCTCCTACCACGTCCCTCCCTGTCTTTCATCAAATGTCTCTCTGCCTCCCCTTAAATTCTCCCTCTCTTGTATGTCCGCTCTCAAATGTACAACTATGAATTGAATACTGATGGAGCCATGAATTCTTCAAGAAGTTTAACTGAACAGCTGAAACAAAGCCAAACCATCAGACAGTACAAAGGCTGCACATACTGTCCAGTATATAATCTTTATTATGTGCTGCATCCATGACTGTTAGTGTGTGTATGTTTGTGTGCATGCATTTATGTTTGTATGCATGTTTGTATCACTCACAGTGATTAAAGCAAGTGGGCGGCAGCAGCAACTGGTCTGCCTGTGTGGCTCTGCATAGCAGACATGTTTCTCACTGCTAGATATTACTCATTTCCTCAGCCCTTTGCACACACAAGCACACACACACACACACACACACTCTTGAGACACACTCACGTACACAACAGTCACAGAGACGGATAGCAGGCTCTCAGTTCTTTCCCTCAGTTTGGTGGGCTCGCTGGTGTTATTTCATGCGTACACAGATCAGAGGCAGTGTGTAGCTGGAGGCTGCTGCTCTCTGCGGGTGTTGTAGCTGGCGGTGGTGGTGCTGGAGAGAAGCAGTGTAGCACCGTTAGGAGCTGAGGAGTGGGTTGACCCTCTGGGAGGACTGGAATATGAATGAGTGCCAACACTGGGACGCCTGCTCAGCCTGCACTAAGGTCAGTCTCACTTCACATCACAACTACAAACTCCTTCAACCTGTCTGCTCGTTTGGTTTAAACACACGTCTAAAAAAAGGGTTGCTGTTGACTGATTTCAGTTGCAGTGACCAACTTTAAGCTCTCATTTGGAGCTGCTCTATTCGGAAATATGCAAACTTGAGACTTTATTTTATACTTCTGTATTTTAGTTTTGAAGTCATGAGTGCTGAGTTTAGTTGGATAGTTCTCCCGAGAAATGCATGTCAAGTAAAGGCGGGATGAGATAGAGGGCGGCAGATTGATTTTTCAAAAATGTTTATATTCAAAACACAATTTAATTTAAAAAAAAAAAAAAAGTATCAGAACATGTTGAAGAACTTTTGAGAGGATTTGCATGAATGCTTTAAAAAGTGTGATTTTATTTATAAATGCGAAGAGAACAAAATCCCCAGCTAAACTGCAGTTCTGTTTGCATGTCTGTCTGCACAGTGTAGGAGTGTTCTGTTAGAAGACATTTCTCTGCTAACTCCTCCACATGCACTATTGTGTTCTTTGTTTTCTTGTACTTTTTTTGGCAAGTTTATATTAGGTCTGTTTTGACAACCTTTCTCATGAAAGCTTTCAGATTACAGACATGGGTGTCAGAGAGAATTATGTGAGGACAAAAACTCAAACCAGATTGTTGACAAGTTCTTTTGCAGTCAAAGCAAAACTAAATCAGACTTTTTGTAAACTGTGTTTTGCGTTTTTGTTTTCGTATTTTCAGGATTTTTCATTTTATTTGTATTGCGTTTTTCTTAAACAGTATTAACAGATATATGTCATCATCATGATCATTTTAATCATTTGTATTTGTAAATTTATTGTTAAGCCAATCAAATAACTACCCGATGAAAAATAAAATGTTACATTTAAAATAAACCTTTTTAGGACTCATTTATAAATGAATTCCTGGCTTTTAAATCATGTTAAGGAAATAAGCTTTTATGAACCAGTGTGGCTGTTGTTTTTTAATATATATATAAAAATACACTTTATAGCTTTCTTTACAACACAGACATACAGGATAAACAAGAACACCCAGCAGTATTACACAAAATGACAGAAAGAAAGAGAGGTGAGGGCCACACATTTAGATATCCAAAGCTGCCTGTAGACGGCAAAGAGAAATTCAAAAAAGAAAGTTGCCCTCTTTTACAAACTGTCCTGGGTAAAGAAACAACCAAACAAAAAAAACACATATATATGGGTGGGCGTCCTCCGTCAGTATGCCATATAAAGCAGAGTTTGCACATAATGTAGACAACATATTATATAGCAGCACAGACCATTCATGCATACAGTTAAGTCTCATGTCAGAAAGGGTTTCCACACCTTAATGAAATTGCTAAATTTGCTAAAACCAATCTGCTCCACCTTAGCAATGAGATGCATTTCATTGAGCCACCTTTTCAAAGATGATGGTGTTGTAGACTTCCAGTTAAGCAATATCAATCTCTTTGCTGCAACCATGCCCACATCAGGAACCTGTTTTTTTTTTTTTTTTTTTCTGGTGGGAGGGAAAGGGCCGTAAAGTCAGAGCCGCCAAATATCTCTAAGTTGAAGTCTGGCTGTAAGTTTGTTTCATATTGTTTGTTTGGAAACCCAATTAAATATGTCACTCCAGAAGTGACTAAGTACTGGGCAATGCCAGAACAGGTGTGACAATGAACCATTACCACACCTATCACACAAGGGGGAGAAAAGGATCTGTTTTGTCTACGAGTTAAAAAAGTGCCAAAAAGTCAGTCAGTTTTTATGAGAGCACCACCATTTTCACTGGCCTGTTACTTATTTGAATAAACATTTCCCGTGTTATTCCCATGACACCCGTCCTGCCAGTGTCTCAGAGAATAAATCTCCCTCCTCTCAGCGCCCACTCTTCAGTTTTCCACTCAGATGTACAAGCAGCTTGCTACACTCTAACACTTATTCTGTTTTTGGACCAAGTCACTTGATGAGCAACAGTTTACCCGCCTCTCCATGGAGTATCCCCATCTAACCTCTATAGCTGACTGTATGTGTGTGTGTGGATACAGTTGCCATGGCGACAGTGGGGCGGATGGTGAGACGGCAGGGAGTTGGAAGGCTGTTGAGACAGACGTGCGGGTGAGTGCGGGGCTGATTGGCAGCATGGTTCTGTAGTGTTGTGGCGGCGGCGGGAGCAGTGATGGTGGTGTTGGCGAGCTGGTGGCGGCGGTGGCGGGAACAGCTGGGCTGTCGGCGCGGCATCCGTCACTTCAAAAAGAGCTCCTTTTTAAAAAAAAAAATGTTGGGAGAAAGAATTTGTGGCGCTCCCCCGCACTTCTCACTGAATGAAAAGAGGCAGCAAAATCTCTGACACATTCGAGGATTCGAATACAAACACACAGACACACAAATGCCCAAACAAATAAACAAATTCACATATTTCCTCCAGAATAAAAAAATAAAAAAAAGTCTCACAAACATGGCAAACATGTATGGACGCTCCAGACACATTCTCCCACAACCGTGCTGCGACACAATTAATATGCAAAGACACAGATCCTGCATCCACAACAACTGGTGGCAATATCAACAGTGCTTCTGTCAGCTTTCGGGTGGGTGGTGACTAGCTTTGCCTTTCATCGGGGGAGTAAGTACTGCCGCCTGAGGGAGTATTTGCGTGTCTGCTGCTGTCCGTGTGTTCCTCAAAGAAAATTGGGTAGGGGGTGGGGGGGGGGGGTGCCTAGTAGTAATCTTCTATAGAACACAGAGAACACCCGGAGGTGTCACGGGGGTGGCTCATGAAAGTGGTATAAAAACATATCTACATCTTCCAATCATCCCCAGAGAGTCAGAGATGAAAACTCTCCAGCTGCGAGTACTTTGTGTGTGCGTGTGTGTGTGTGTGTTTTAAAGGCACACCAAATTCATTGCCTCTGAACTCCATCGGCTGCAAATGATATTTTTAGCCCACATGTGGGAGTTATGTGTTTGAATGAAACGAGTAAGTTGGGTAGTTTCAGTCCCACCGCAGTGCACAGAGGTAATGACTAATTAGCGACAGCAATCAGAAAGCTAAGAGTTTCTAACCTTTAAAGTACTTTATATGAGGGAGTGATAGAGAGTGTGATTCAGCTGAATGTTTGTTTGCAGACCAGACTGACAGCTTAGTCTTACCCACAACTGATGCCAGGACCTGACAGATTGTCTTTTCCTATGTCTACACACGATCCCTTCTCTCTCCTTTTTCCTTATCTCTGTTCCTGTCCTTGTCCGTCCTCTCTGTAGGTGAGTGGTGCTTCAGTACAAAGGAATCAACAGTGATCTGACAGTGATGCTGTGTAGCAGCCTTCCCCTCTGTCTGCGCCCCTCATTCTCCCGTGAGGCCCATGTGACCTAGCCAACACCCACGCACAGGGGGCCCCCGACTGCTGCTGGAGCCTACCCATGAATCCCAGCCCTGACCGCGGCCAAGAGTGCCTCCCCCCCAAGAAAAGGGAGTCTCGGCAAGGATCGACTGAACACCACATCCCCCTGGATGAGTTTAAACCCCCTGTGCCGCTCCGGAGTCGGTCCATCGTAGGGGGAGGAGAGGGAGGCAGGGAGGCCATTGAGAAGGACCGAGCTCTTGTTAACCAAAACCCGCATCTCCTACATACTCCTCCACCTCTTCCTGCTCCAGCACCGGGCCTCCCCCTGCCCCTACCTTGGCACTTTAGCTACTCCCCCTCTGTTTCTCTCCCCCTTTTTCCAGGCCCAGTTGGCGAGAGGAGGAGCTCGGGGTCTCCCGCCTGGAGAGAAGATGCTCTCTCCTTACCCCTGCCCCACCACTCCAGCTGGCTTAGAGGGGAAAGCCCCCTTTCCTTGCCGCCGTCCCCGTCTTCCTCCTCTGCGTCCTCCTTTAAGACTCCCTTTCCGGCCGATTCCCGAGAGATGTGGTCCTACATCAACAGCGGCCGGCGTGAAAACAGCTCCTCTCTCTTCTCCCCGTCGTACCTGTTTAGCCAGTCTCACTACGCTCCAGATCGGAACTTGGTTGAAGCTAGACATCGGTACCTGGGCAAGAGGCCCAACGGCCTGGACGGGCCGGGCAGCAGGACTGCTTCAACTTCCAGGCCTCTGCTCACAGGAGAATATGGAAATGATAGCAGCAGAATCAGGCTGGACATCAGTCCACACAGCTCTCACACCAACGGTGGACGGAGACAGCAGGAAGATCTAAACTCCCGAGTCCATTCTGGAGGGCTTTTTTTGTCCGATTCCCAAGCTCAAGAGGGCCCTGAGATACATTCCTCACTGCAGGTCAGACATGGGATAGGTAAGACCAGCTCAAATCCACTCTCCACTAGTCCCCTTCCCCTGGGGCCAGTCCCCAGGCCCAGTAGAGGGGGGCTATTAGATTCCCTAGGGGCTACACCAGCTGAAGCCCAAATTTACTATTCTTTGGGATCGGTTTGCCACCCTAGCCCCCAAAGCCAGACTTTTCCACTGTACAGCCCCTCAGGATCACCTCTGTATAACCTGCACAGGGAGCCAGGCCACAGGCAGCACAACCTTAGAACACACTCCCCACTTGGTCTGCCCAACAGCCATGACAGGTCACAAAGAGAGCGGGACAGAGAGAGAGAAAAGGTCACACAAAGGGACAGGGAACGAGGTAAAGACAAAGAGAAGCACCTTCAACACGACCAAGAGAGAGACGGCGCGCGAGAGAGACGACGGGACAGAGCAACAGATCAAGGGAGAGAGTCATCTCCTTCCCACATTCACACCTCATCCCCGGACCTTCACCCATCTCCCCCCACGCTCCTACCTCACTTCACCAAGGGGTCTCTGATAGAGTTGGCCAGCGGAAGGTTGAAGCGGGTGGAGGAGCTGCGGACAGAGGACTTCCTGAGGAGCGCCGACACCTCCCCGGAGTTCCACCTCAGCACCTGCACTGTGCTGCTGATTTCCCCCAGCAGTTCTCAGGGCTTCAGTCACCTTCATGTCCACCTCACAGACCTCAACACTCAGGTCAGCTCCCTCTTCTGATACACGCTTCAGTTTGAGATATTTCCAATGTAAATATGTTTAACGATACGTGATGACAAAGTATTTGAAGTGGGGTTGTACGAGGTGCATTATACATGTTGTTCATTGTACATGTTGGAGCAACATAGCACAATCATTTTCTTTGGGATGAAAACAGTTTTAGCATAACTTTCATGAACTTTGATGAGTTGGGTTATTAAACACAGCTCTTTGGTCAGCTAATCCTGAAATCAAACTTCACTTTTTGTGAGATTTTCCTGTTAAAACAAAGTGCACTGGTCACGCAATACAAGTGGCTGCATGTGTCAGATAACAGAGCTGCTGCTGGCAAAAAAGTTGAAGTAGTAAAATTGTTCAAAATTATAGCATAGACTTTGAGTGATCCACAGCCATTTACTGTAAACATGATCCACAGATTATTGCAAGTTACCGTAACAAACCCTCTCCATGAAATAAATACTTGCATATTAAAATGATACTTATTGCATATCAGTCCCAGATGCAGCAGCAGCAGTTCACCTTGATCTTCTCAGACAGATTCAGACAGATTGTGGTATTAATAAATAACTGACAGAGGTTGAGTGTGTAATTATGTTGTGGTTTTGTGTAGGAGTTACTGAAGGTCTTGGTGGAGTATCCGTTCTTTGTGCAGGACCGAGGCTGGTCTTCTTGCTGTCCCCAGAGAACCTCACAGCTGTACGGCCTGCACTGCCGCCAGCTCATGGAGGGGGATGTTTGCCTGGCTCTCACCCCAACAGCCAACCAAACCCACCGGACACACGCGCGTACCAGCTCCAGGTCCCATCGAACGCAATTCCCCTCCAGGGTCGCTGGAGAATCAAGCAGCTCGTACAGGGACGAGATGCCACCTCCCCCTCCCCCTCCCCCTCTTCCTCACCACCCACCTCCGTCGGTGCCTGCCCCTCCTGGCGCTCAGGATGCAGAGCCCCCCCCTCAGGAGCAGCCACGTCATCGCAAACGGCGCTGGTCTGCCCCGGACTCCCTCCCCGCAACTGGAACTGGTGAAAGTCTCCTGGATTTACCTCATGGCTCAAAGCTGATGAAGTCGCAGTAAAAAAAAAACAAAAAACAAACAAACATGGCAATGCATATGTATACATGCACACTTACACACATGCACATGAAAACATATAGGCACATACACACCCTCCTTGTCTCTGTTGCACCAACCAAGACAAACAATGGCGAGACCTCAAGGCAGGGTTGCAGGGAAGGAATTAAAAAAAACAAACAATAGAAAACAATTTACGGGTGTCCACACTGCTGCCCAAAAGTTTAACCTCGTCCGCCATATTCTACCCCTCTTTTCCTTAACCCCCTTTTTCTCTCCTTTCCTCTCTTTCCTTTCCTAAACTATACTTAGCACAGCCCTGAAAGGAGCAGCAGCTGAAGGATCTCTGGAAAGCTCCTTAAAGACACACTGAAGACATTTAGTGAGACAATCAAGCACTGTCTGTGTTCACTCTGTTTTTGTAATGATTGTCCCGCACACCTACTTACTGACAGTGTTATCTGCAGGGTATCTTTTTTTCAATTAGTGTAATGGAAGTAAGCCCTATTGATGAAGTGCAGAAATATATATATAAATATATATATGAACAAAAGTTGACTATATATATTACATTACAAATGTTATATACAGTAAATATGCTAAAAAGATTTAATGCAATCTCTCTGTCAGTTTTGCAAATGCATTCTTGTTATTTCCTAATTTTCTTGCTTCTCAGCTGACGGCGACATGTCAGCCTCGGCAGGCAAGGTGAATGTATGAGCAACTCTTTGCCTTTTTTTATTCGCATCACTGGGAGTCATTACAAACAATTGTTCATCAAGGCATTACCCTCCGATATGTTCTTAACATTATCTCTGAGAAAGGAAGAACACTAATGAAAACTGCGTAACAGACAATCCTGCCCACACAGACAGGTCTGTGCCACAATGCCTCGACACTCATGGTGTTTTTCCATTAAAACTGAATGACGGAAAGAGTCAGAAGTACAGTGTGGCGGAAGAGTAATGGTGCTAATAACACGTTGGAACATGATGCTTTGTGAATACTCTTGACCCCTGTGTACTGTACACTTCTGTTCCCATCTCGTTTTTTTTTTTTTTTTTTTTTTTTTACGTACTGTATTTGTTTGAAGGCAGGGAAAACGAAAGTATTTTAAACTCAGATACGGGTATCTCCTCTGATTCAGCACACTCTCTCACTTTAGTTTTCGTGTTCCTTTTTTTTTTTTTTTTTTTTTTTAAGAAAAACCTTACCTGTTGATTTTCTTTTTAAATGTTATAGCTACAAAATGTATATTTTTAAAAATTGTGAATCTGTTATATGATGTTCGCTAGAAATAAAGGAGAAAAAAAGCTTTATAGATTTCATTTCAGTTGTCAATTTATTTGCTTCTTTGATTTTCAGGTACTCCAAACTTATATTATAATTCAACATGTGCACTCACTATAGATGAACAAACCATGGAGGAAATTATTTTACATTTTAAGAATGTTACCAACATCTTTTAGTGGTTCAAACAAATGCTTGCTGTGACAGAGCTTTGCCGGTCTAGCTGCATGGAGGAGGGTTAAAAATCAACAACAGGTTAACATAAAGGGTAAAACCTCTGCAAAGAAAGTCTGCAATGGAGCATATTCATTCTTTCTGCATCATTTATTTACATTTTTCTCCTGACAGTTCTCTGCTTCTGTGGCTCTGCTTGTAGAATGTCTTGTCGAGA
Source organism: Symphodus melops (assembly GCF_947650265.1). NCBI lineage: Eukaryota > Metazoa > Chordata > Actinopteri > Labriformes > Labridae > Symphodus > Symphodus melops. The sequence goes on from NC_136703.1 coordinate 16,858,053, forward strand.
GGATGACAGATGAGAATTAAAATCCACAATCCCTTTTAAAGTTGTTCATTGTTGCCCTGGTGCAGAGATGTCCTGTTTGTTTTGCATATTCGTTCCGTCTGTGTTAGTGCTGAGAGTCAGCCCCTCTACTCAATTACCTGTCAAGCCGAACTTCTGCAGCATGTCAACAGCAAACAAGGGCACCACCTAGCCACAGGACACAATGTAGTGCACAATCAGTATGCTTATGAGGACCTCTGCTGTTGGTTAGAATTACTACAGCTACTCAAGCAGGTACTGCTTGGATTGTTTAAGATTACACAGTTGGCACACTTTTTTATCGGTTTGTTGTTTTTTAGTCGGGTTTTTGCATTTGAGAATTTCCAGTGTGGCTCAATCCATTTAAATCACAAAACTCTACTCAGGGAGAATATCTCTCTTTTACTTTTACTATTCAGAGATTATGAAAACACAAAATACAAGAAAGGGTGGTGGAGCATAATTAAAAACAAAGGTCCAATCAAATTATACATTCTACAAAATTAAAAGAGAATATCATCATATTAAAAAAAAGGAAAAAAAAAAAAAGATTCTGTCAGTTTTTCACCCACCTGTGCCATGATCAGTTTTCTGTTTTTAGGTATGTTTGGGTCTGGATACTCTTCTCCGAAGCAGAGCTCGATCTCGTATGAAGGTGCAGGACCCTTACCGTGTAAACAGCTGTGGAGCTCTGTTCACAAAAATGTCAGTGAAAAACTAGACTTTACTTCTTTGTAGAGACAAGAATTATAAAATGTGTCTTTGCTTTTTTCTAAGTATCTGAAATGAATGCATCTTTTGGAATAAATCATACTCTGCTCCATGTAGATTTATATGAATAACTGGAAGCTAACCAATTAAAACAGCTTCTACTAGCTGTTAGTATCTGTGCCTTTTGTATCCTTACTGCATTTTTATCCTCACCATTGAGAAATGTGGAAGTATCAAGCAGCTTGAAGGTCTTTTCTCGCTCCAGTTTGTTTGGCATGGCAGTGTGCTGGGCCATGGGACCACTCCAGTACACCCTGCCTTGGCAGAACCGCTTGATGAAGACCCCATCTGGGGCCACCCATAAGAGAACACCTCTCTCCAGATGACAAAGGAGGCGGCTCATTGCTTCAACCATGCTCGAGGGCATAGATACAGAACTTGGGGAGGGGAAGGAGAGCTGTTGAGCAGTGCAGGGCCCGTAGATCCGCTCATTTCCCACAGGGACACAGCCCTGCAGGATGAAGCACCCGTCTGGGCTCCGTGTGGTCACTTTCATCACACTTTGGCCATGGTACAACAGCATCACTTGCATACGAAAGTCTGAGCAAAGCAAATGCAGCGTGTCACACATACAGTGAAAGGTGAATGAAATGTGTTTGGTTTCTGTGCATTATCCAAACTAGTTTTCTTACCTGTTATAGTCAAAGAAGGGCTGAAGAAGGGTATAGGAGCAGAGTCTTGTTTTTGAGATGTATGTCCTGTAAGATTACAATACAAGTGCTCCCTCATTAGACCATCTAAAGAAAAAAATAAATATTTAATTCAATTAGGAATTGACTAATACTTTGTGTACTGTATATCCCAGGAGGGAATACAACGTTTCATTTTGGCCTTTATTTATATATTATATTATTTTGTAAAATATCACCATGAATAACCGTGATGAAATCAATCAATTTGTGATGTGTAGTGTACATGTTTCTTTGTCAGATTCATAAATAAAATAACTTAACGCCAGAAACAGTGCAGCAAATTATTAAACCTCAACAGAAGGTGTGTAAAAAACTACAGGCAGAAATTTGTGTCAGTACAAACTGAATTTAATCATTTCATCACATTAATTTTATATTTATATAATATTATATTATATTTTTTTGACCTGCTGATTGGACCAGACAGAGGAAATATCACAACAGTAGACAAAGACACGATACTTCTGATCAAAAACAAAAGGATTGAGGATGAGGTCTGTCTCTAAAGGGTAAGAAGGCTTTCTGAAGTATTTGGAAATGGTTCCCTCGAATAATAAAATAAACTTAACAGCTCCAGTTTCTGTTTTAAGCCCTTACCAGTCAATGGCTTTGCTTCTTCTTTACTTGCTCGAAATGAATCCTTCTGATAATGAAGCTACAAAAGGACAAACCAATTTTAGGTTAACATAGTATGACGTTAAGAGCTCAAGATAGATACAGTTGAAAACGTGTACAGCAACAAAATATTTAAAGTGATACAAAGCCTGCCAAATGAATAAGATTCATTTAAATTGAACTTTTCAGACTCAGCAGTAGCATATAGCAGTGTACCTGTTTTTCCTGAAAACAAGCGGTTGTTGGGGACTTCTTAGCTGGGATGATGGCTTGATCCTTTGTCTGCTGAGACTCTGTGGAGAGGCATGTTGGCACAAACATATAGATACACATATGTTAATTTTATCAATGTAATCGTTACTCCTTTTTTGTACGGTGCCTTTAAATAAAATGCATTATTGTCATTATTATTATTATCATTATTAAGGCTTTTACACAATGTTATTAAGATTTTTATTCAATATTTTGTTTCCTCTTTGTGACATTTTCTCACTCATTTCAGTACAAATTGTATGAGGCATAGACAGCTGATAAAAGTACCAAACAGATGATATTGTCAAGATGTCAAGACGACATAAAGGAAAAAGTATCTCTCTGTGTTCACCTGCTGGCTTGACCTGCTCACTGTCGTGAACAATAAGATACACTTTATAGGGTTCAGTGATGTCCAACTGGTTGCGTTCAGGGACCTCCTGGAAGTCAGTGCTTTTGTTTAATGCACATCGAAGACGAGTTTTCCACATGGTGGGGTCTGCTTTATCCCTCCCCTCTCTGAACTTTCCTTTGTACACAGCCCAAGCCTGAATGAGAAGAAATGTTAGCTGTATACTACACCGTTACAAAAACCTCAAACTTTCTATCAGCTTAGACTTTGATCAGACTCCGGCTTGCCTTGGATGAGAAAGTACACTTCAATGCTGTTGTGGACCTGCCATTGATTCACTTCTGGCATTATTTATTTTTTGTCAGTCATATTTTTAATATTATAGAATATAGTCAGATGAGCCCAATTTCAATTAGTCACATAATTGTCTGTCTGTCTGTCTGTCTGTCTGTCTGTCCCTCTCTCTTGACTGTGTCAGTCATTGCCAATGGCTGTTTATTAATAAGTTTTACTTTGCTTGAGGTACCCGTTAAAATTATATGTTTAGATAAGTTTGAGCTGCCAAATATTTATTAAATTAGCACTCAAAGTTTCTGTCTAGTCCCAGACTTTACAAAAAAAGACTCATGAGATTTGTTTCGTATAATCCGGCTTTCTTTAAATTAAAACAATTAATTATTTGAAACAAATAGTTGAGGGATTAAGTTACGTCTCTCAATGCAGTGTTTCTTTTTACTTCCTTTCAGTTATATCGGATTATAAAGTACACAATTGACTTCAAAAATGAAGCATTATTTAAAACAGCCATTAGCTCAATGTAAAAAAAATGACTTAAAGTTCTTGTTGTAATGGGTGGAAAATGTGATGTCTTTCGAAAGTAAAATCTATAAAATGTGATGTCAATCTTTTAGTGAATGAAAGCAGCAGACAAAAAAATAAACAGAGAATATTAGAAGTCTTCTGATCCCATTTAACTTCATCAATCTACTCAAGGCTGTCTGCCTATACTGACTGTGAAGGGGCACGTAAAGACCTTAACCTTTTCCAAACGCTCATTGTAGAAACAAAAGACTCATCTGATTTTCATTGTGAACAATTTGAAGGATATGAACAGTGTAAAACGTGTTTCATTCTATGAAAAAAAAATCCAACGCTTTTGCAATAAACCAACTGAGAGGCAACTTATCATTAACCACAGGGGTTTATGGGCTACTTATCTTCGAGACGTTTTAGTATTGTTTGGTCTTTAAGACAACACACTGCGTTTTTATAAAACAAAAATAAATAAATAATAGTATCAATATTTACAAGAATAATAACTATACCAAAAACAAAGTTAAATACAGAGTACTGTCTCTGGTTGAATAGATCTTTAAATACTGTGAAAACAATGATCCCTCTTAAGACTAAAAGGACATGTCGACTATAGGCTATATTTTACTGACAACTCCTCTGTGTTTTTATTTAAGTTATGTTTCGGTTTAACAGGTCAAAAGTAATTGATTACCTCTATTTAGACCTGAATACAATTTCCTCGGAAAACATTGGTTTAAAACAGCTGACTTAACATCTTGATGGTATCTGCTTTGATTTCTTTCTCACAACGGGTTAAACGCACCTGTCAGTTAAATTCACATGTTCATCATAAATAGAAAGATAATGTAAAAAAAGACCTTGAAAAGAGCTGCATCCGACGTTTGCTTGTAGTCCTTCTTGGCTGCGTGCTTCCACGGAATCCTGAACATAGTTTTGTTTTCATCCTCCCAGCACAGTCCTTCATATTTCCCACTCTCTATCTGAGCAATTAGCCACTCTTTCATGTGCATCTTTGCTCCTGTTTCCATGTTCATCGCCCCAGTTTGTCTTAATGAACAAAAAATGACTTTCAAACGTCACATGTGCACAGCAGCGGCCCGAGTGCGTCAATCACGTTCAAACCTCACTGAGAATATCATCAAGACATTTGAATACTGCCCGAGCGTCTCAAACCACTGAATCTATACACATTTGCTTCATTTATCATAATAATACTCCAAGAAGATTTAGACAAACAGACCTCCTCGCAAACTTAAATGCAGAAGTTCTCACTTAAAATAAAGTGCGCTCGTTGTAGCGAAAGCGAAAGCTGTGAGCTCACTTCATACTTTCGGTTTCCTCCTCTTCCTGAACGGCAGCGAAAGTTAATCAACCTCCAACTAAGGTATGAAGGGGGCCTGGGGTCGGGGGGGAGGCATCACTCGATTAAGAGTCAATGATTCACTTTCTTAACTCAAAAGTCATTCAGAAACAAGCTATGTTGAAAATGCGACAGATTTCTTTGATTTTTTTAAATACATAGCCACAATTTTTATTTTAATATTGATCTCATAACCCAACACCCCAACTGTCGTTATGAGTTACTAGGATAGGATAGGATAGGATAGGATATAACTTTATTGATCCCCAATGGGGAAATTCGGGCGTTACAGCAGCAGCAGCAGTGCAGAATCAAAAACAAAAGGCTACTGTAAGAGAAGACTGACGCAATAAAGGGATAGGGTTTTTCCAGGACAGTCCATTTTGATAGACCAGAAAACTGTTGAGGACATGAGGACTTTTTCTTTTAATTAGCTCCTATAGAAATCTGCATGAGGCCAACAGTACAGCAACACTACATATTAATCACATAGACGAAGAAGAAGCACCCACACGAGGGCGCGCACACACACACACACACACACACACCTACACACACACACGCACGCACACACACACACGCACACACACACACACACACACACACACACACACACACACACACACACACACACACACAGATATAGGCCTACCAGTGGGAATCATAACGAAACGTTCTTGTGAAAACGAAAGTGTGTGGGCGTAAGGATCTTTTATTCTCATGCTCTCCTCCTTGTCTTCGCAGGGTTTATGATGCTGACTGAAAGTGTTTCTTTGTATAGGTCACACTGAATAAAAACTTCAAATCAATAAATCAGATGTGGGACCTAAAATAAGTGCTCACAGTGTGATATAACGATGTGTGTCGATGTTTGGGCTTCTCCAGCAGAGGGCAGTATTAACCCGTCTTAGTATCTGCAGTATAGCAACATGACATAACCCGAGATAACATTTCAACCAGAAAGATTCATTGATAAAAGATTTTTCTGAAGATTATACAAATGTCCACCTTATTTTAACTATCCACAACTTATTTAAAGTGTCTGAGCACCTTATAACAGAACAGCTAAATTGTCTGTTATGAATTCCAGTTGGCTACATCTAAAACTTGTGGGACTTTATATAAAGACAGTCAGTCACTTCAGAAAAAAAACCCTGCTGCATAATAGTTTGTAGGTGGTTTATAAATGCACATCCAAAAGTAACACCAGAAATGACATCCTAGCAAAAAGTTCCTGATAATTCCAGAATAGCGGTCTGAAAACAAATATAACTTTCTGTTACTAACCAAATCAAAGAGGTGCTTATACCTTGACATACATTGGCTTTAGGGGTAGATCCTGAGGTAAAGCATACACTATTGATTTTGTTGGTTAGTTGGAATAACTCATGGTGCATGTCATTATCTTTTTTTCTCTTTTTGTTAATTTTATAATTATTTTTGTATTCATTGTAGGTATTTTTTTGTATTATTTTTGTTTTTATAAGTAACATTCAGCTATTCGATTTGCTGACCATAATGTGACATTGTTAATGAAAAATAAAATAAAATGCTCGTTACAAAAAAAGCAGTTTGTATTTGTTAATTGTCACATGGGAATGTAATTTTTCATTTTTAAGTATTTTCCTGCTGCATTAAATGAATATGTTCAAAAAATATATCTTATTTGTTAAATGTATTTAAAAAAACACCAAACCAGCCAAGAAATGACCACACAAATCATTGAACAACTTTTTAACAGTTCTTATGACAAAAAAATGGACTACAAGACAAAGCTGTTGGATTATACTGAGCTAAAATAAATTCTCAAATGTCGACACAACAAATTAAAAATCACTTCTTAGAATAATAAAGAGAACCAAACACTCCAGAAACAGTGTTTTTTTTTTTTTGTTTTTTTTTATCACAATCCTCTTTGGTTTATATGTGCTGTGCTGTTCTATAAAAAAAAATCAAAGTCAATCCTATGCAAGTCCTTTTAGTTATAACAAACAATCACACTTTACTTTAAATATGCTTCACTTTAGATTTCATGTGAAAACATCCGCCCACCTTGAGCGAGAAAAAAACCCATCCACCTCTGAGGCGTAGACCACATACACACTCACACACCAACTAACTACCATGAGTCTGAGAGAACTGAATACTTTTCATATTGCTTTATGAAAACAGAAACACTCCTTCTAATCTGGGGTCAGCAGGTAAAGGATGAAGCTGCAATCCAAGCAAATATTTGTGCTAGAGTGTATTATAAGTGCAGCATGTGTCCTCCAACCTCAGAGATTTCATTCTGCTAGTCATCCAGATTAAACACACACCTCAAGGTGCTTGTGTTGCTTTTCTCCCAGTTTATTGTTGTACCAGTTCCGCAGTCAAACATGGTTGAGACATTGGCGCACACTTAAGAACATCTGAGCCAGCTCCCAATAAATAGACCTTTTAAATATGACAGATTGTATTACAGCAGAGTAATATAAACCTGAAAATGTCAAGCACACAGAACAAGAATTTCCCTCTCTGACATTTCCACTGCTTGTTGCTGTGGAAAGTGTATGACAGGAATACGTAACAGTTTTGACTGATGAAATATGGAGACATATCCACTTGTCCAGGTTGTCATAAATTGCCTCCCACCATCAGTGTGGGCACCATACACTTGAGGCAGAAAGAGTCAAGGTAAAGTTAAAGTCCGCTTTCTGTCAAGTTGTCCATGTGAAGAAAACAGGCAGCATAACATACAGGAGAAACAAAAACCCACGTGAAAATCCAGGTAATAAATACACTTCTTGCTTTGTTTGAAAAAATTATATACACAGTATTTTACATAAAAAATCAGAACATCCATCCAGGTCTCAGTCATATGTATGTCATATGTATATATATATATATATATATATATATATATATATATATATATATATATATATATATATATATATATCAAATCTACAGTAAAAACAACTACAATGACAATTATGAAATACACAAAAGATTGTTGAGTTTGAATATACAGTACAATCACTGCTTTTAATGACTTATACACAGTAGAAAGCACAAACGTACCTGCACTATATTATGGCCATTGTGGGTTCAAATAAACATTGAGGAGCTTGGTGGGGTTTAATATTTCAAAATCATAGCAATCAATTTGCAAAAAATATATAATTTAAAATATTGTCTGAGATAAAGTCATTTATTTTCATTTAAATGGAAACAATGCAACCTTAGCAAATTAGAGCACTTTGCATTTGGCTCAAGACAGCAGTAAAGACATACTCGCTTTATGTAGCCTTTCCTGTTTGCTTGCGGTGTCTGTGGAGGCTAAACACTTTCCAAGTCACTTTAAAAGAAACCACGTTCTCTTCCACACGACTAAAGCCTCGAAGCTGAATAACTCATGCACCGTAGTTAGGCAACCTGGGGCCCAGAGTTCTTTTAACTGTTCGAGTCAACCATAGAAGTTATCTGTCAAACTCTTTGTATGTCTGTGTATGTGGCTTTTCTCATTTATTTGTGACTTTTTTTTGTTTTTTATCAGAAAACAAATTAAAATTTATGACTTTTTAACTGTAATGACACATTACATGAAATCTCTTTTTTCCCCCCCTCAGAAACATGACTCCCTTTCTGATGGCTCAGTAATAAGTTCATTTGTTTCTGACACAGGCCCTAATACGCCGCTGTACAAATTTAAGTGTGTGTAAGTAATTGTCTGTGCATGTGTGCGCATTTGCAATGAGTTCCCCCAACATTGTGTTTACTTCAGATCAACTTTGACAATAGATCAAGAGTTTACCGTCTGACTGTACATAAAATAGATGTGCATGAGCAGTCCAACTCAATGTGTCAAACGGTGCCTGACAGCAAGTGGAAGCCCTCACTGCTCGTGTGTGTTGGCTTCTCCATGTTTGTGTGTGTGTGAAGATGCTGACAGTCTAGTGGCAGCCACAGGCTCTGACCACCATGTTGCGGTATTTCTTGAGGATGACGTTGGAGCTGTCATCAAAGTAGAGCACAGAGATAGCATGGAGCTGTGTTGGGGCGCAGCAGGGCTTAGGAACAGTGTCTGGATTAATAAAATGAACCTGCAAAGAGAAGGAGGGAATAAGAAGTTCATTATAAAATGCATAGATAAATAAACAACGTTTTGAAGGATCAATCAAACAGGGTGCATCACAGGAAAACAAATCCAGCAGCAGAAAACTCAGACTTTGCACTGTGCCAAAGCTCTGAGGACAGTTTACTCTAAGATACAATCTGCAACTAAACACAGTATTTCCAACAGCTGCTTCATTGTCCTGACAGTTGATGAGATGATTAGACTGTTAACATGACTGCTGGGGTTTTTGTTCCCTGCTTTCATGGTTACTCACAAGCGTCTGCACAATGGCATGGTTTGTAGCGTTCATGTAGGAGTTTAGAGGGAAGGCACACTCTCCCTCGCAATAGTACGCTGCATATCCCTCTGGAGCGATGATCCAATCCTGAGAGGGGGGGACGGACGCAGAAACAGACTTAAATGGAGATTTGGTCACATAATACAAAGTGATTTAAAAAGAGATATACGTGGAAAAAGTCTTTTTATAATGGTCTGTCATGTAAAGTGTCTTCAGATAACATTCTTCTATATATATATATATATATATATATATATATATATACACACACACACACACACACATACATGAAAATGCATGAAAATACATGAACATTTGAAATGGCTTGTTTTGTTTTACCGGCAGTCCATAATAAAAAAAATCAACTCTTGTTAGATTAAGAAAACAAGAAAATGATTCACACCTGAGATATGGGAACAACTGTATTTTTACAAGAACAGTACAGAAAACAGTTGTTGTTTTTTGTCCAACAAACAGACATATGGCTGAGGTGTACTTTGGAGTATTGCCTTAAAATGTCCCTTATGGCTTCATATTGTGAAACAGTACAAGTAGAGGAATAGACCAGCTTGTTAAGAGCACTGAAGGCAAATAAACAAAACAGCTCTGAGCATGTTTCCACAGATAAAGTGTCATCTGGTGTTGAAACCAGACAGGGCTCAGAAAGATTTTTGTCAGTGTGGTGAACTTATTCGTCTTTGGGAATGACCTCCCTCAGGCTCCAGAATTATGTGTGCTCATTCAAGTGTATCATTTATCAGGATTCTGGGATAAGACCATCAACAAGGTGTGTCTGAGTTAGGCTTTTCCTTGGCCAAGCAGCCTGTGAGAGGAAGGGCTTTCCATACCTGCCACCCCAAGTCTCTGAAACTGACGTAGAGCTCATGCTTCTTACACGCCTGCTTCTGATCAGTGCTGCTGTTCTCTGGAAAAATGGAGAAAAATCACACTTTAAAACATGTCCCATTATTCTGTTCTGCTTCTCAGGAGTAACTTTTTTTTCTGAAGTCAGACCTAAATTAAGCAGAAATGATAAAGACCAGATGTAAACAGAGAGCTGGTTTCGTCATATAAAACATTTAAACAACGGCTGAACGAAAGCACCTGATGTAAAGCAGCACTTAGGTAATTGTTCCAAATGAATGGGCCACCCTGCAGAGAGGTCACTCTGTTAGGCCTTGCGTTTCCATTGGATGAAACAGATGTGCACACAGGGTAGGCTCGCCCCTCTGTTTTTCATAGTCTTCTTCATTCTCATTCCTTTTCTCTTCACTCACTTCACCCCCCTCTTACCCCACCCGTGTGTTAAAAAAGAATCGTCTGTTTTCTATCTAATCATATCTTCTTCTCTCTGTTCTTTTGGTGACCTCTGGGGCTCTGTGGTACATTGGTTCCTCAGAGCGGTTCACATTGTAAATGATCATGAGCGACTGGTTCTCATCATCCAGTTAAAGACCGCTGCTATCCAGCGTTCCAAACAGGCCCATTTGGACCATGTGTGTTGTGGCCCCGGTTGCCCCACAGCACACTGCAGATGTGTTCTACAATAAAAAGCCTGCCCTGCCTTACCTCCATGCAGGGAACTTGGCCCCAACTGCTCTGTAATGCTTATGTAAATAAACATAGACAGCAGAGGGATACTTGAAGTTCAGGCATTACAGTCTAATGTTTCAGCGCTTCGCATAAACACAGCCCTCCAACACCTCCAAAATAAAGGCTCTGAGTTTGCATTGCAGTGTTTCGTTGTTGTGAAAGAATCACATTTATTCATATGAACCAAGTTCGAATATAACCTGGTTCATATGAATCAGCTATAACCCTTTGAGTTCAAGCTACAGTAAGGATCAGAGGCTGAAACTCTAACGTGATGCCCTAAAGCTGGAGAGAGAGTGGGACGGTGTATACATGAAGAATAAGGTCATTATCATGAGATGAAAGCTAACAGAAATACAAGGGAGAGTGAAATCTGGCCTTACTTCAAGCCCCACCCAAAAAACATATAAGGCAAAATCAAGCAACAGACAACAGCTCATACATATTCAGATAGCGCTAGCTAGGAATTTGCTGAACTCTGATATACTTAGGTGACTTAGGTAAGCTACTGTTCACAGATAACACAGAGTGCTGCATGATAAACCTTAAAAGCTTAAAGTAAGAACGCGTAAGAATCTATGAACAGTCAGAAAGGCTACAGCTCCTGTCATGTCATACAGTGAACACGCTGACTTAATGACAGTAGGGACACAACATCTGGCACAGTTTCAGTAAAAAGACAGGGAGCTCTTCTTTTGTAGAAAGAAACATTTTAAGTAAGTTGTGTTTTTTTTTTTACATGACTTTGCTGTATTTTAAATTAAGGCAGGGCAAATATTGAGTTTTTCAGATATTGATATATTTTCAAACGAGACATAGGGTTAAGACAATATTATTTAGACATAGTATATAATAGTATATAGTTACAATAACATTATACTCTTCATCCGCAAAGTTGCCAGTTATTTTTTAAATGTTTTTTATGTTATTGATGACATTCTGTGTTCACAAAAATTCTTCAATGACCTATGACATCTTTGTCACAGCTCTTCTCACAGGGTCAGAAAACCCACTGAAAACAAAGGGTCAGTTAAAAAAAAAAAAACCCAGCATAAATCACCACTGACTGTATATGTTTACCTGCAACATTGGCCACTCGGAGTGCCTCCTGGCTCTTTGCACCCTTGGAGCGGTTGGGGTTTCGCTGTTTGCCCCCCCCTGGTGCTGAGCGTATGCTTCGCAGGTGCACTTCAGTGGCTTTGAAAAAGGCCACCATGAACGGTTGTTTATTCTGAGGCCCGCTGCGACCTATCAGGCCCGCCACACGAGGATTGATACTCTCTCCTGCAGGGGGAAGCAGAGAAAAACAGGTGTGGGCATCACAGAAATCAAGATTTCATTCACACGGGATGATGTTTTTGAAAGAGAAAACTTCAATCAAACACATATGTGCCTGTGTTTTCAGTTTATTTGCATGTGTATGTCCTCTCTCTTCTCACTAAAAGCCCCTTTCTCTTTTCAGAAAAATTGAATTTAGTTTCCAAATACGGCTTTCCTGCATGAATTCCTGTCTCTTTTCCTTATCCTTTCTAAAATGCAGTGAACAAACTTTGCTTTGAACATCAAAGCCTCCCTACTTATGTTTGTGTGTATGGATGTGTGGGAGTGATTGTGTTTTTGCATGAGTCTGCGTGTGCACTCCAGCAGTGTCTATCTAGTTCTCACTCCGAAGAATGTGTGTCTGATCACTGTCTGGTGGTAAATCTAGGCTTCTGGTTGCTGCTGGCGACAGGACGTCCCGTGCGCCTGCCTGTACATGCTCACCCGTAACCCTTCATACACGAATCCAACACACAAACACACACTCTTGGATACTGCCTCTCCAGCACTCCTCTCACACAACATAAAAGCAATACAGTTTCTGTTCTTCTTACCAAACATGTAACGTCCTGCCGTTCCCTGAGAGAGAATACTCTCGAACATGTTCATGGTGTTCTCACTGATTGTTGATGAGGTTTTTTACTAACATCCCTGTGATGACAAACTCCCACAAATATTTTATGTAGTGTACGTTCTGCGTGCGTTCTAATGATGATGAGGGTATGACAGATAAAGTCATGGATGGAGGAGTTATGATGAATGATGGGAACTGGGTTTATCTCTGATGTTTACACACCAACAGTAACTGTTACAATGAGGATGACTTTCAGCCACGATGGCACAGCAATGAGCTGTGTTTTTCTTAATTTGGCTGTTTATTATTGTGCAAACACTTGATGCAGGAAATATCACATACTACATACTGAGGAACATGCTTATCTGGTTGATTCTCACCATTTGTGCTCTCCAGGGCCAGCTGAAGACCCAGGTTCCTGCCAGGATTCAGGACCCAGTGGTTACTGGTGGCAGTCAAGTCAAACACCAGCCAGCCTTCCTCTGCTGCCCAGATAACCCGAGAGTCCAGCAGAAACAGGTCAGACTCCCTGGAGAGGACGGAGGAGATAATCAAAGATCAGGCACACAGTGAGAAATGAAGTCAACAGGGATGTTTCCAAAAAAAGAGGTGGAAACCATGTCACTGAATGTAATGCCAAGAGTTTAAAGAGAAAAGCAAAGTAATGGAGGGAAGAAATGGAGTCAGAGAAGTGTGACTGAGCGAAACAAAGAGAGATGGAGAAAAAAAGAGACAGTGAGAGAGGGAGGGCGGGGGGGCTCCAGATGGTGAGGCCCAGGGGAACACTTAATTTTCTTAATTGACAATAATGGCTTTATAAACGACCAGTCCTTTCACACACAAAACACAGTCCATCACTTGCTGGAATTTGGTGAGAGAGCGAGAAAGCCAAACAGAGAGAGGTAGAAAGTGAAAAAGAGAGAGAAAGAGAGGGGGGGAAACACAGTTGAAAAAAGGGAAAAAGACTGTGTGACAAGAAGCGTATAGTCTGTTTTCAAGTCAGCACTGAACTCTGTATTTTCTTGTCTTCCACCTGAGACGAAAAAACCCCTTCTTTTTTAGGTTTCCGACCTGTTTCCTGACCAGGCAGATCATGTGTCACACAGATCTGGTTCATTCATGTACCTAGGCCCGATTCGGGCAAAGGAATAAATGAATGTGTTGTTCCCTGTGGACAACAGAAACCTTTAGGAGGGGTCAAGGGGAGCAGGACACAGACCATTCCTGAGTTACACACACACTGCTGGACTTCTCAGATTAACCACATGGAGAGGGTGGTGCTAAAACCTGTTCTGAATACGGAAGATTCCGGATGACAAATCCAAATTCATACTGACTAAAAGAAGTTGTAGGTTTTTAAATGAATTAAAGGCCCTGCATTTGAAGTAAAATAAAGTCATAATGTCACAAAGTTAAAAAAAAAAAAAATCCATACCAAAAACAAATTAAATGACTTCTGAACTTTAAAATAGCATCAGTATGCTAAAATGCTCACAGTAACAAAGCTGACATATTTCCCAAGCTCATCTTTTTAGTTAGCCTGTTAGCATGCTAACTTTTGCTAAGTAGCACAGAGCAGAAGCCACAGCCAAACTGTTTCATTCGTTTTGAGGGCCTTTGGCTGCATGGTAAAAAATCTTTTCTGACCTGATGACAGCTAGGCGCGGGATGAAACAAAAAATCAATACTGCAATACATTGTTGTCCTGACTCTGTGTATGACACAATTATCCTTCCGTTTGTGCTAAATCTCACATTTTAGGCAAAAGAAAAAAGGGGCTTTAAAGATTTCCCTGCCACTTTGACTCACTGCATCACCCCTTCATGAGTAATCACGGCACTTCCGATGTGAATAATGATAACGTAGACAGAAGTTAATTGTCCCCAGAAGAAGATGACAGTAGGATGAAAGAAGAAGACAAGATAGCAGGAAATTCTTGCACTTGCAGTGTAGAAATTTAAACATGGACCCAAATGGCGGTGAATACAAAGATCCTACATGTTACCTTTTAGAGGAATTTAGATTATTTGCTTAATCATTGATCATAATGTATTATTACATGTTTTTCTTGCAATGCATAGTTATCCCTAACAAAATATTGTGGACCACGTATCCTGTATTGTATCGTGTCCAAGCCCTTATATCATTAGATGGATCGCTTATGACATTTCAAATTCAATGGGAATCCATTCTACTTTTTAAAGAATGGTTTCTTTACCCAAGAGGAGAGATCTGAAGAAAAAGGAAGAGGGTCACCAAAGTCACTAGGGTTCACTTATGACATTACCATCCCCAAATACACACTAACACAGCTAACATGGTTAAAGTTATCACTTAATTAAATGATAACTGACTCTTAATCATTGAAATAATAATAGCTCAGCAACCTGACCAAATTCAAAATTGTTGGTTTGAAATATGAAAATCAATACAGAACAACAGACCTGTACGTACCTATCAGAGTGTTCCTCTAACACCTGGTAGACGCTGATGCGGAAGGTCTCATTCTCAAAACGTTCGTGGATGAAGTCTTTATAAATACGAAACTCAGCAGCTGTTACCGCCTCTCCTTCTGGGATCCGTGACAGGTCGAAGCGGAACTCTCGGTGATGCCGCCGTACCGGTAAGAATTCTTTATCATGTTCCACTGCAAAAACCACAGAAAAAAACAACACAGAAATAAACTAAAATGTATCATTAGATAAAATATGCAAGCACAGATTGTGGCTTCTTCTCATGAGCTCTGTCATTCCTTACTTAACAACAGGAATACTAAATGTATGAGCAGGGATCCACAGGGTGCTTCACGTGAAGCCAAAACGTTTGAATGTGTGATATTAAGTTGCTTGAGGAAAGAAGGATCCAATCAGAGAGGACAAGATATTTCATTTCCACTCAGATTTTTTTCTTCCTCCACAGTCACTGCACGTTGTTAGCAAGGAGCTGACGTGGCTTGTTGGACTCTGGGTCAGTGCCAGAAACAGAACACAATATCTATAGATATGCTGCACACATGTTTGCTTAAGATTGAAACGTTTAGGACTAGCACTAGCAGCAATGGTTCTGGCACAAGTGGAGTCAATGATAGAGAGATGCAGGCCGACTCTGACAGCTTTATGAGTCCCTTTCTTCTCGCTCCTTTCCTCTCAGACCCCCAGAGAGTCGTTCTGTCTGCCCTTCATCTGGTTCTCATAAGTTGGGGCTCAATGTTTGGTGTAACCTCCTCACTCTTGTCACTACATCCCAGCCCTGAACCCCCCCCCCCTCCCCCCAACCACCACCACCACCACCACCAATCCCTGGCCCTTCTGACCCTGCTCCTCTCATGTGCCAGCAGGATGTCCCAGGGGTCAGCGCCTTGTCTCTCATCATCTCCTGGCTCTTCCTCCACCTTCCCCTTCCTCAACTCTCAGACAGACCCCCCATGTCTATGCATCCATGCATGCACAAATAGATATGTAAAGGCACACAAAAACAATCACTTTAAATTAATTTAAGTTTGCAAAAAAAAACCAAAACAAATTCCGTTATTACTTCAATAAAACCAAAAGTAGACTCTCCTGCTAACATGCTCACAAAGACAGTGCTAATATGTTGATGCTTCAGAGGTTTAATTTTTATTAAGCATAATAGTTTACCATGTTAGGATGCTAACATCTGTAAGTATGCACTGAGTTAGTTGGTTGGTTAGTTTTACAGGTGTTATGGTTAATGGTGGAAAGCGAGTGAGATCACCCATCTGTTAGGGCAGGAAGCTTTGGAGACACATTGTTGACGAAGTTACCTTTTGTTCATAAATACTAATACATACATAATACATTCTACATGCTAATAGAGAAGCACGGATTTTTCACAGACTGAGTTGTGATTAAGTTAATCAAAGTTTAAAATCTAAGGGGGCCCTTCGATTTCCAAAAAGTATTGAAATGTTTCTGTCAAAGTAATAAAGGGAAACAAACGGATCAGGGAAATACTCATTAAAAACATCACAAACAGGGCTGAGACTCTGGTGGCAAACACAAATACAGACAAACAGGCACGCACATACACACGCGCGCGCACACACACTCTAAAGGCTAAAAAGTACAGCATTTTTGAGGACAGCATTCTTGTTGTTTGCCAGCTGTCAGTCAATTAAGTGTGCAGTGATGTAATGTTACTGAGTGCATGTTCCTCTGACCAGCTGGTGCCTGTAATGTCTTTCACTGCACACCTGCCTCTTTGTCCTCTCCCACCTTTCAGTCTCTCTATTGGACTTTCTCTATGCCCTTTTCATGAACCTTTTATTAAACTCTGCTCCATGAATGGCATTATACAAAGGCACTACAGACTGAAGGTAAAGCCATGAATATAATAACTCCTCAGTGAGGGAAAGCTTTACTACTCTTCCTGAACTTGTCAGAGTTTAAAGTAGGCCTACTGTGGACTTTACAGTGAGGCCTTAATAACATTCAATAATAATCAACATCACCTCAGCTGACATCCTTATTTATTCATCACCTCTTCAAATCGACCAGCCTAATATGTAATGTTAACCACGCAGGCTTTTATCGGGCCCCCAGCCATCAAGTCACTGCTGAAATAAAAGCTGACGGAGTCATTAGGATCACAGCTCCACTTCACACTGTAATTCAAATTTACACATAATGTCATTCCAGAGGTCCCCACACTTTTGGCTAACCCCTTAGGCTTTAAATATTTTCCTATGTACCCCATCTCAGATGCTTAGTTGAATAGACTTACCCTTACACCTGAAGTGTAAAATGCATAATTTTAAAAAAAATTTCAGGACTAGGAACATCTTTATTTACAAGGGTTACAAGCATCATCCAGGGCACCCTTCTTTCAAACACAAGTTTTTATATAATTTAGTTAAGAAAAAAGAAGTTATTATTCATTCAGGGAACTGTCTTTATCCTTTCTATTTTATACTTCTATGCTCCAGGGTCTATTTATTCCTCCACCACACCAGGAGACCCTCCCTCCTCCTGCAGCCCAGTGCAGGTGCACCCCCTCTGGGGAGAACGCTAGATCTATTCTTTAGCCTCCAGAGCAACCGCCCACCCCTTCCCTGCAAAACCTCTTTATCTTTGTCTGGTAGAACAGCTGGATGCTGCTGTGTCACTCCCACTCTTGCAGTTTGTCTCGCATCCTTTACAATGTCCACTCATGAGTTTCTTCTATTCATATTTTGAGAAACTACAAGAGAAGAGCATAATTCAGAACTAGCTTCTGCTATGATTTTCCTTTGGTTACTTTCTCTTTAGTTTTTACAGCAGTATGGCAGTCATTAGATAAGGGGAAAAGGCACAGTCAAAAGCCAAGCGCTGCATTTATGACTTCCCATGGCAGGAAGTGAGTAGCCATCACCCCACCTGTGTCACAGGCACATGAACACACAGACACACACATACCACACACATGATGAACACACCCTTTCATACTATACGAGCTCCTTGATTCAGAGTGCACACATGTACACATTCAAATGCACACAAACAATGATCACAAAGTACTTCCTGTGAAATGAACAGTCTTGTGCGTCAGAGAACAGTAACACAATCATTATGGGTTTCTGTAATCCGTAATTAGAGATGCTGCGATGAACACATCGACAAAAACAAACACACATACACACACACACACACAGTTGCTTTTATCATTTGCTCTGCATCTGAGTTGCTGCTGCTGATGCACAGTTATCCCACATCATGGATTGCGCAGGCCACACACGTGCACGGCAGAACACATCAGAGACATCAGTATGATGCAGAGTCTTCCAGCTGTGCATCCGGCAGCTAGTGGATAACTACCGTGTCAGAACTGCGTTAGCATCTTTTACAAGATTTATGCCTCTCCAATGGGAATACAGCTAATTTATCAAGTTCTCCACTGCAGAGAGTCTGAATGCACCAACAGCCAAAACCTCAGATATTCCTCCTTAAAATACTTGGTTATTTGAGGTTCACCACTTTCTGACAGTAATGAAATTTAAATACTTTTAAATGCTGTTTCCATTTATAAAAAAAAAACATGTAACCAATCAAAAACATTCTTCTGACTTGTGTTCAGATTAAAGTTTTCTTCTGAGCAAAGCCCAGAAATTAATTGATCCTACTGTACCAGCCATAAACCATGCTGCAATGACCTGGTGATATGGTGGCCTTGAAGGTCAAAACTCAACAACTTTTCAAAAAACACATCATTGTAAGAATTTATTTCTTTGTTGAAAGATTTTGTGTCTTTTGATTTTTATGCTGTTTTTTGTTGTGTTGCTGTATGTTTTGAACATCAGGGCCACCATATAATATTTTTGACCTGATTATAATAATTAGGGTAATAGGTACTGTAATAAATTAAATTATCTCACATACACCAGATTCTGTAAACACTCTGGATATAGTACCCAGCATCATTCCTCACCTAATTAGATTTTTTAGTCACAGACAAGCTAAGGGGGAAAAAAATCCTGTTTCTTTTACTTTCAACATTTATTGAAAAAAAAAATCTGACTATAGTCAGCTGTATCGTTGAATTCTTTCATGTTCCTTCCACCTCCTGCTTTTCCCTCTCCTCCTCCTCCTCCTCTCCTCTCCCCTCCCCGGCCAGTAGACCTAGACACTTCTCCGACACCTCCAGCTCCGGAGCAGCAGCGGACAAATCTGACTGCTCGCATTAGCCCAAGTGTCTGTTGGCCACCCTCACACCTCGCACGCTTCCGATGCTCGACAGGAGGGGGATTTCACCCTTTGCACCACTCTCACTTTTTTAACCGACAGCTTAAGCTCCAAGCCCTCCTCCCTCTCCCTTCCCCTCCCACCTTCAATTCCTTTGAAATAATGGTGCCACAATAATCCCATTGAGCCCATAAACTTAGATTTTACTCTAGAAACCAGCTAAATAAAAGGTCAAACAAATCGGTTAGGGATTGTTTCATGATGAAGCCTGCTGAAAGGACAGCAACACAACAACACATTACAGTCATTTGGAAGGTTTAGGCACCATAGTGGTCTTTTTTTCCCCCATTATTTTTGTTGCTCTTCGCTTAACAATGTTTTAACTAGACGACTGGGAACCAGTAAGTCATAGTTTCCGTAAGCCAAAGGAGCGACAGGAAGAAAAACTGAGAGGGCTGATTGCTAAAGATGTTTATCCTATAAAAATTAAAGAGGGTTTGATCTCCCGGGTACAGGGTGACTACCCTCAGAAGGGTGATTACCACGTTAGGAAACATCCTGCCCACTGGCGGCCATTGATGACATCATGCCTGTATGATGTATTTGTACTCCTGCAGCGCCTGACAGCACTGGCTCCCTGGCAAAAGGTTAGCAGACTTTCATGCTATAACTTATTCAGTTTTACCAATCACGAACATGCACACGCATGCCTTTGAGCCAGCGTGTCGAAACAGTGACCACAAGAAGAAAAAAAAAGACTCTTTACATTTAAGATTTGTGTTCAAACCAAACTTTTTGTGGATTTCCTACATGGAAGGCAATTCAGAGGTCACAGATTATACAGCTCTGTGACCTCCTTGTCTGCCTCTCACTGCGGCCATCAAACATGCTCGCCCTCTGCACCCGTAAACTGTAGAATTGGGTTCAACCTCACGCTTCGCTGGACATCATGGAGCAGAGATTTATACAGTAAAAATCACAGGAATGTCTCGGAGTGTGAACGCTCTCTTTGACACTCTACCTCAAGCAGAATAGTCAAACATTACAGGAGTAATCACATTTCATTGTCTCTAAAATATTTGACCAAGAAAGGTGGTTCTACTCCTGCTCTCTGTGGCTGGCTTAGCTATGAAGAGTTGAAAAAAAGCTTGGCTCAATCTAAAGGTACCAAGCCTTTAAATCTCTCTTATTGACATGTAACATTTCGCTGTATAACATTTAAATGATTTCTGACTTTCTGGCCTGGAAAACTTAAAACAAACTTCAATAGAAATCCTTACTTTCCAGGGCCATTTTTCCTGCTAGCAGGTTTTTTGGAAACATTGCACAAAGAGATGGAGGATATTAGTAACTAGTGAGCTTTCTGATGGCCCTTTGGATTTTGTTTCCTACAGACAACATGGCTATGTGCTTCTATACAATCAGTGTAATAAAGTCAAATAAATCAACATCTCTTTCTAGAAACAGTGTTACTTAAAACAACAACATTTATTTTTAAATAACTGCTGGTTGATTTATGTAAAATATATTATGTAGTTTGTATTTGCTTTTATGCTTGACTCGACCTCTCCTTCATTGAGAGCCAAACTGGTTAATCTGAAGAGCCCACACACTGCAGGATAAATTGAGTCATCTCGGAAATGGGAACTTCATCATCTTCCCTCAGAGATCTGTCAGGAGATTGAACACGAGTGAAAGGCAACGTAGTGGCAACAAAGAAACCACATCCTACATCCTGAGCCTCCATTATTCTGCGGAGCGGTAGAATGTGTCGAGAGACAGGGATGAAGCAGTGTGGACAGATTTGTGCCAAACTGTGAGGTATATCTGTGCGCTAACACCACTGTAACCATCTGCACTTCCTCTTAACTGCAGGATAAACCGCTCAGAGACACAGAACCACAGCCATTCAGTTTCCCCTACTCACTCTTACCCTCATCCTGGAGCTTTTATGTTCTTTAATTTTGTGGTGGCAGGGGCCACACCCTCCTCAACCAGCCAGGCTGCCTCTTATTATAGACCTCAGGAAAATTCACATACAATACACTCATTGGCCCCAAAAGACACACACGTGTCTACACATAAAACTTTTATCATTTCCTCCTGGCATCTTACGCACATGACGAGCACATTGGCAGCCTGATTTTTACAGCTTGTTGTTTATTTTGTTTTATTACAGCCCCTTGCTATTTAAAATAAACAAAAGAGCTATGGAAGAAACACAGCTGCACACTTGCCTAAATAAATATAAAGCTGCCACATGCAGTTCATAGTAATGCTGCACAGACACAAACTGTCATCACTTGTCATGAAAACACATTGGCTAAGTTGTTGCCAGGCTTTTATAGGCTTCGATTTGGCTGTCGAAGTTTGATGAGGAATGTGGTCAGTCTTACTGGCTTCCTTAAACGCAATCTTCCGCTTGGAGAGCTAACACACATCACACAGTGCAGCTGGTGACTGGGCAGGGTAGGTGGCTCTAAAAAAAAAGTGTTTAACGATACACAAACACATGACTGCCCTAACACCAAGGCTCCGGATCAACGTTATGTTCCCACAAGAAGGATGGATGAAGGAAGAAATTCATGGCATCAATTGATGTTTCACCTGTCACATCATTTGCCCATTTGTTTCTCTCACTCATTTCCTTTCCTTTTATCTCTCTCTCTCTCTCTCTCTCTCTCTCTCTCTCTCTCTCTCTCTCTCCTCTTTCCTACACCCCATTTGTGCAACTGTACCAAGCAAAGATGGCTAGGTTTGTTTTTGAAGCAGCCGAGCTGCTAGTCCCACGATCTCTGGCTGTGCTATGGCCCACATCTGCTCTCTCAGCTTCGCCTCTTGGTACCTGTCGTTGTAAAAGTGCAGGAGAGTCCCATAAGCTCCAAGTCACTGATAGGAAGAGGGTGAAGTTGCCCAGATGAAAGAGAAGTAGTTAAATGAATGAAAAATTATCATTCACCCGCTGCAGATTTGACTGCCTGCTTCTACATGCATTTTTGCGCAGACTGCATATTGTAGATCAGGAAAAAATCTTTGAGCCTAACATCGAGATCAAAGCTACACTCGGAGATGTCAACAGACACGTGCAAGAGAGTGAAGTTATTAGAAAGACTAAAATCAACCCAACATTCCTGGCAATGAAGGAGGTCCGTCCATTACTGGAGCAGAACTCCCACTGCTCAGTGCATCTGGGCCTTTGGACCACTCGCCACATTGTCAAGTCCCACCCGCAGAGCGTTTCATCATCTCTCCCAGCAAGTGCCTGAGTCTGGCCAAGAGCACAGAGGCTCTGCTATGTTCATCCAGATGTCATTCTGGACTCCTGGGTTCAACAGGTGAATCTCAGACATATTAAAAACCTCAGCTGAGTTTTAGCTTATGAGGAGAGACTTTTTTTTGTACCTACTTTGGTATTTATTTAAAAGCCAGACCTGGACATAATGCATCAAAATTTGGAGAGCATTTAGAAAAATGACCTGACAGTAAAGCATTGCTATCTGTACCAACTGTTACATTCCTCTGCTCCTGCTCACTCCCTGTCTGACAGAAGCCAATAAAACATGCACTCAATACCACTAATTAGCTCCAGAACATTCCTGTTTAGGTAAAGAAAAAGGTTAATGCATGCATGCATGTTCTTTTCGTCCGCTGGGAGTGTAAACAGAAGCGATAAAATAAATAGATGAAGGAGAAACGTACTAACAGTGTCAAGGACAAGCTGCAAACACAGTGGACTGGCAAACCTTCAACACATACCTCTGTCAGGTTTCTGATCCTTTGTGTGAAGCAGCTTCCAAAAGAATTAAGACAGGAAAAATCCATCATAGTACAACAACTCAATGACAGACTTAGAAGTAGGAGTGTGCGTGTGTGTTTTCAAGAGAGCAAAAAGGAACGTAAATGATGATGTTGAGGGAAAACGAAAGCTGTGTTTTGGGCCTTGAGGAAGTGTGTGTATGTGAAAAAACAGAGCCGCGGAGTGGAAAAACACACAGAAGAACTTGAGAAAGTGTTGAAATGTTTTATGTCTTTAAGCACGGGAGGTTTAAACCTCTAGAGGTGAGGGCCAGAGCTGGAGGTTGGAGACTAAACACTGCAGAGCACCGCTGGGACAGTATGATAACAAACTAATTAAAACTGTGAGGCCGGTGCTGATAATCAATACTGTTGGTCTAAGGAGGGTAGGGAGGGAAATCTGGTGTCAGATTGTGGGGTGTGCGGGACAGATTGTCAGACAGGGCCAGACGTGATGGTATAGACTTCGAGGTGAGGGGACTTGTTTCACTCTGAATGGATAAAGTTTCTCTGCACAGCTGCTTTGGCAGGGAAAACATCTGTATTAGCCTTAGCACTATGAGCCCACTGTGGAGAGGAATGCAAGGCGCAATGAAGAGATAGGCGGGGGGAGAGGGTAAAGGAGATATGAGTATGTTAAAAAAAAAAAAGAATAAAGAGAGATACTGGAGTCTAGATAATACACGTGGACTTCTCAGCTTCTCTTCTATCAGCTGTAAAACTAGCTCTGCGTGCCTCTCGCCTGACTGTAGTGTGACACAACTTCAGTGTTGAGAGTGCACAATAATGTCCAAAAGCCAAACTGTCTTATAAATCCAAACGGATTGACCACTTAGGACATTTCTTCCCCTCTCTGCTCTCCATTACCTTCATATAAAAACTGTCTATAAAAGCCGAGAGAGCTGGCAGACAACTGTGTGGCAGGCAGCTCCAGTGGGAGCCCAGGGAGTGCTGTGAATGGTGGGGGGGTGAGGTGAGGTGGGGTGGGGGTGGGGGGGGCAGGTGGTGCTCTGTCAGGTCACCACAGTAACACAAAAGATAATTACCTGCTAGTGTGCTGACTCACCATGCCAATTTTGCACGAGCCCTCGTCTGATCACAGCCTCAACTCACCACTTTGATATGACTCAATAAAACTGCTCACTGTTTGGCTTGAGTTGAGTCGGACTATTCAAATGTTGCATTTTGTAGCAAAATGAGAGAGAGGAAAGGATTTTTGTTTGTTTACTGCATTCAGCTCTGTTTAAGTGAAATGCTTCACATCTGGTGCAGATTAACAGCAGCAGAGCTCTGAGCTGTTAAAGAAGCCCTGGTAGTGCTTTTGTTTCAAAGACTTGGTATATTTGTGCACTTTTTAGATGCTTTTAATTTACATCAGCGTCCGCTCCGCGTGCGCAGACAAAGAGAGGCGGACTTACAACATCACTGTTGCACAGACACGAGCCTGTAAAGCGGGGTTTCAAAAAAGTAAACATTTTAGGAGCATGTGAGCTATAAGAATAAAATGTGTTAATACTGTTTTATGAGATGATGTGTATGCACAATCACTTGAAAAATAATCAAAAATGTAATGCTAAAATCAGTAAACGTATTTCTGACATGTAACCAGCGTTCTAATATTTGTGAAAAACAAAAAAACTGGAAAAACAAATTTAGCATGTTCTGTATTTTCTGCTGCTATTCTTTCACTTAAACTGTGTGTTTACCCAAACTTCCTCACACTCACCTGAGGCTATGTTATTCCGAGCAGGCCTGAATGAGAACAATGGAAATAAGGAAGCCGTGACTAACACACCTCATGATAACATTTTACAGTAACAGACTATAAACTCTTCCTACCACACAAACGAGTACAGGGGATGGTGTTGCTACTGTTTTAGTCATCCAGGGGGAAAATAGCAGACGTCAAAGTCACTTCCTGGGGGTCTGCAAGGTGTAGACTGGCATTTAACGCTGGGCATTATGAATGTTTGGGCTTGTGCTAAATGTGAGTGTCATCAAACATGTCTGATATGAACTGAATGAAATCGAGGATGAGGAAAGGATTAGGAAGTGGCTGAAAGTCCTGGAAGCTGGTGCTAGTTGGAGGGGAAGTGCTTTAATTTGTGGTGGCTAAGGGCTAATGCTGCTCGAGACCGCTGGGACTACATTAAATAATTATAAGTACGTTTATTTTGCATGATGGACAGCCAGATAGAGAGTTTTTTTCTATCAATGTTGGCAGGAAATATTTAAAAACAATACAGTTTTCTTTTTTGGCTTTTTCATTTTTCTTGCTACCTTTGAAATAGGGAATGTGTGTTGAATTCACTTGTTGACGTGTTATCATGGCGAGTCCGGCACACACCCAGTGCCTGGGTGACGTGTGTTACGTGTACATTCTGAATGTATGCTGTAAGCCATTTACACAGCTGGGCTTTTAAAGTGCAGTGACTCAATGAGAGGACGTCCCTGACCTGGGGTCTGTCCCAAAGCCGACACCCGTCCCGTGATGGCTGACTGCACTTGAGCCTGCTACGCTCACACCAGCTGACAAAAAAAGAGAGTGTGAATTCTCCTGAGTGGCAATCAGGAAGGAAACTGAGGAAGAGTTGGTAAAAGTTTGTCGACTATGCCTTTATTCACAGCTTTGCGGTGTAAATAATACAATATGTTTACGGATATGTTCTTGTGACAGCATTAAGCTTTATGCATACGAGGAAAACAGGCCTCTCAGGAAGCAGCAACCAGTCGACAGAGTCTGACTAATGTACCTTGGCACGGTAGTTCTGGAGACATGCAGAGTTTTGACAGGGACAGTTTTGAAATAAAAGCCACACTCATTCTGTTTGGAGACAACCTAAATAGGAAAACAAACCCACAATGAGCAAAATGTGGAAAGGAAGGAATTTGAAGAGGAAATGGTCGATCCATTTCATAGCCATCATTTAGTTCTCTGTTTCTTCGTCACTCTCCCTCACGTGAAGGGTAAGGAAGCAGCTCATTATATTCTGTTTTGAATCAAGCTGCCTGGACACATATTCAATGGTATAACGTGAGGGAGAAACCTACATTCAACATGTGGCAGATAGTACAAGTCATCCTATTATCCAAGTGAAAGACAAATATGGAAACTCTGAACATGAGCCATGCGAGGAAGACTCAAGCTTTATCCAAAAGGCTGCAGGAAAGCAGTGTGACTGTCTTTCCATGATCTGTTCAATATATTTAACAACAAGGTTCTCCCAGCTAATGTGACCCATCTTTGTTTAGATGCCCTCCCTTTTTGAAGAATCATGCAAAAATGCATTTTTCTTCTCGTCCCCCCCCCCCCCCAAACAGTTCCCTCCTTTCTTGTCAACCTACTTCATCCAGCCCTGGCCCTTGACTTCACGAGGCCCTCGACTTTGCGAGTCGCTGTGGTCAAATCCATCTGTGTCACACAGCCTGTCAGAAATAGTCACAATGCAGCAGCTTCCACAGTAATTACACAGTGCAGTGGAGGAGCCAGTGTCACCTCCCTGTCTCCTGCCAAGACGTTCCAACAATGATCTTTCCAGGATTCAATGTAAACTTCCAAGTTCTTGCAGAAATTCTCCAAATGATGTGGTGTCTTGCAAACACTACGACGATGCCAAATGATGTCAAAGGTTGATAAACTCAAAAAACACCACGTGAATCAGGGAAGGTGCCGTGGCTGTATAACATGTTAAACAAATGGATTTATGATGGTTTTATTGGCTATATCAATTATCTGACACCGCCTGAAAATGTTGTGACAACAATCGCTCACTGTCCCTGATGGCAATAAAATATACCAAGACTGTTTGAATTCAGAAAACAGTCTGATAAGATAAGCACAGTGGTCCAGTAACAACACAGTAAACTTCTGAATGTAAGTAAAACCAAAAGAATGCTGATTCACGGTGAGGTAAAACTAAATAAACTAGGCTTGGGTCATCATTGACTGGCATTATTCTGTGGGCTGAGTGTCTACAGGGATGTCTCCAGATTAGAGTGAAGGGAGGACCCAGTGTACTTTGAACCCAGCCTGCTGTTGACTTACTCATTCTTTAGATAACACAGGGTTGACATATTATCTGCTTGCTGCCTTCATCATCCACTGTGCAGCACCTGAACATTAGCTGGTTGCACAGCTGTTTAACAGAGAGGGAAACAGGAATGTGACACTCATAGCAAGAACTGGACAACTGCACCATTTTTTTTTTAATGTGCAACAGGTTTCATTTGAGTGCGTGCATCTCTATCATAACAAACAGATACACATGCTATTCCCCACAACAAAACCGATTACTTTGAGATAAAAACCAGCAGTTCAATGGGGAGCAACATTTTAAAAAAAACTTCCCCTCCAACACAGCAGTGTTAGTAACAACATAGTGAATGAGCCTGCAAAGGATCACAAGTGAGTAACTCCAGAATCTTAAAAGCAATGTCTGCAAACAATGAATCGTTAAAAAAAACAAAAACCTATTTCAAGGAATCTTAAGTGTCTCCGTAGTAACATTATTACTTAATATTAAGGTAAGTTAATTTTATAACTAAAAAAGCATGTGAAAAAAATGTTCCTCTCAAATATGGTCTGACTTAAAGTGCACGCTTAACTTCAATTTAGACAATAAATCTCTATGGGCTTATCTGTGAAGCGCGTCTTGTAAACCATTGTTTTTAACTGTTTTAAGGGTTCACCAGTGGTGAGAGAAGAGGAGCTTACCTAAATTGACAAAGCTCATGACCATATCTGCATCGTTCAAGAAGTTGTTGTCTTGCAGGCTGGCTATTGGAGGCCCCTGGGTGGTAAAGATGGGCTTGTACGGGTAGGAGTATCTGTCCTCGTCTCCCTCTGTGGACATGGCGTTGTACAAGTCCAACATAAACATCGGCGCAGCGTTGTGCTTGCCGTGGAGGTGAGGTCGCGGCCGGTGCGGCAGCCCCAGGATCGACAGGATCTCTCGCTGCATCTCTCTGCGCTCCTGGCTCTTCAGACGACGGTGGATGAAGCTCGAGTGGAACTCGTTGTCCAAGGTAAAGTTCGTAAAAGCAGTATCAGCAAGTACACAGTAGCTCCAAACCAAGAGCAAAGCCGGAGCCCGTCTATCCAACATTGGTGCCATGATGCTCACCGTGCGTAATTGCGCCCAGCTCTTAACGACCAAACTCTCGTAAAGGGATATTGAACTTTTTTTGAGCAACAGGAAGCCTTGTTTCGTTAACCAAAGTCAAATGCAGACCCTCATTTTGAGGGAAGTGCTCTCAAACGAAACATCAACTTTCCTTCAGAGTCCTTAAAATGATGTAGGGTCTTTTTTTTCCTGGGAAGGTTGTGTTCGCGCGGACCTCCGTCCTCATCCACAACCTGTAGCCAACAACTTACAAGTGTAATGCAGCTTGTGTGGAGGCTGAGCGGGAGGGACTCGAACAAGTTGTGAGGAGGCGCTGTATGCTGGGAGGAGCAGGAGGGGGGAGGGGGGGGGGAGAGAGAGAGAGAGAGAGAGAAGAGGGGTTGGGCGAGAGAGAGAGAATGTTGTGGTCGTTCTAATGCAGGTAGGGCAAAGTTGTTTTTTGTTAACAATTGGAAAAAAGGGCTTAAAGCTGTGCAAAAACAAAAACGAAAATCAACAAAAATCTTGTTGCTTCTTTAACTTTATAATAAAGAACATTTCGTCTTTACTTTACCAAAAGTGGCTGTGGAGATTCAACAGTCAATGACACATGCAGATAGTGGCAATAGGGCTTCCAGTGTTCCCATGAAACAACAGACTTAATATCACATTAAGTGTTTGTTTGTGAGAGTGAATACTTCAAGAATGTGGGAGAAGATGAAAAATGCAGTTGCAACGCTCTTATAATTGTCACTGCTCTGCAGGTGCAACCTCGGGAATACTTTTCTGCACATGGTTTTCAAACTTTAAAGTCAGTTGTCACGAGGCAGCTGTACAGCCACACAACTGCCATATCATGCTGCATTTTTTTTTCAGATTTCCAAGCATTTTTGTCCCCAAGGCTGGAGCAGGAAGCTTGTGACAAAGGCAGCAGTGCACGGACAGAGCACAGACTGTGAAGGAGGGGTGCAGATGTTTGGCAGCTGCTTCATCCCTCCATCTGCCCCCCTGGCCCCAGCACCTCTTAAACACCACACTTTGATGGAACGCCCCTAACCCTCTGGTGCGCTTTGCTCTCATTGACACGGGCAGACGGAGGGACCAGAGACAGCCACTTTATCTCCGCAGTCCTCCTAAAACCAGAGAGAGGAGTTTTAAAGGCTCTGCAGCAGAGATGTTTTAGGGCTGCAGCTTGCCAGGTGATTTCTATAACAATAAAATTAGACTTCAATGGCACAGCAAGACAGGCTGCCAGACGGCTTAGGCAATGATTGCAAACAGAAGAAGGGAGGAAGGAGGAGGCAGAGCATGTCTCGGGGTCTTCTACACTTAGCTCACCTTCCTGCCAATTTAATGTGGTTGTTCTTGTCTTTAAAGGCGTTCCACTCCTCTTTTTCCAATGACAATTCAACGTGTCTTGAAGCCTGAGAGCTTACATAGCCCTGCCACTATTCATTCTGTATATCTAATCCTGTATTTGCTTTTATCAGGCCCTTCAGTAGTAGCCTGTACCATATAAACATTTCTATCCGGGGCCTCAGATAGAATCAGCTAATGGCCGCAGGTGTTTACATTACAGCAGTTTCCAACAGGGGACTTGAAAGGGTCCTGGTTGCAGCAGGAACTATACATCTTCCTCTCTTTATGTCCCTCACTTTCTACCCTCTCTCTCTCTCTCTCTCATTGACTTAGATTGGTTCTCTTGCTCTCTCACTCCTGCTGTAAAGGTTGGCAAGGTCAAATCCCCCTGTTGCTCCTGCATCCACCCCCCGGCCCTTGGCTCGGTTTGTGTCCAGAGAGGGGCTGACAATCCTGGGCAGGACAATAGGAACAGACCCCCCTTTGTTTGGGCCTCCATGGGCCTGATGACAGTCTCGGTAAACAGCGGGCACAGACTGAGGCCCGGCTGGGTGAGCTGCACTGAGGGGCCTTTGACGAGGACAACTAAAGCAGAAAGCAGAACAAATAAGAGTTTCAACTCTCCAACACACAGAAAAGAAACTGCTGAAACAATGAAATACATAACTTCTCCCGAATATTTCACACTTAACTCAATTATTTTTCCAACAGACATATTAAGCCACTTCGAAATGTAGATATGCACACTGTCAATACAAATACTTCAACATTTAATACCATTGAAAAAAAAAGTGCTCCACTCAAACGTTTATTTCTAAGACCTTTTGTATGTTCAGCTCATTCTCAGCTTCTGCAATGACAGTTTCAGTACACACACACACACACACACACACACACACACACACACACACACACACACACACACACACACACACACACACACACACACACACACACATGCACAAGCACTACACTTAATACGCATATACAAACCTCCCCGCATTGTCATCTTGGAGCATGACACCAAGCTCCTAAGAAGACCACACAGCAGTGCGGTGAAACTTTCTGGAAATTCTTTTACACCCACATAAGACACACACAAAGATTAAAAAAAAAAAAAAAAAAGACCCTCTGCATTATATATTTGTCTTTCTTTTCATTTTTTAATCTTTAGTAAGAGTCTGTGTTTTTTTTCAGTCAGCCTGGTCATCTC
Organism: Symphodus melops; assembly: GCF_947650265.1. Taxonomy (NCBI): domain Eukaryota; kingdom Metazoa; phylum Chordata; class Actinopteri; order Labriformes; family Labridae; genus Symphodus; species Symphodus melops. Next base: position 16,888,959 of record NC_136703.1, read on the forward strand.
TGCCGAGGAGCTCAAAGTGTGAGGTCAGAGGTCAGATTAATATTTATTTCATGTGTTGCCTTAGAGAGCAGCAGGCAGCGAGCCTGTGCATGCAGGAAGGCGGATGAGGGTGGTGGTGGTGGGGGGGGGGGGGGACTGGGTCCGCCTGAGCCGACCTAAAGACTATACAGTAAAACTTTACTCAGGGTAAGCTGACCCTCAAATGAAGCAGTGTGGGGTGCAAGAACATGGAGAGGATGGCGGCTCACTTTTTCCTCTCCCACCCTCTTCATCAGCCCGTCCTGTCCGCCCATGTCTACGTTTTTGGCGTAACCCCACTGTGTGCGCTGCACAACCCGACGGCCTGTTAAAACAGCCTAACCAGGTGGAGCTGAGCTATTGTAAATGTTCCCTTTCTGGTGGTGTCTCACACTTCCAGGGGCCTCATGAACATATGAGACACAGCTGTGAGACAGACAGAAGAAAGAGAGGGGGCGGGTTTGTGAAACTGCTTCAGCATAGTGCACTTTGTACATCCGACTTTGGTTTTCAGTTTGACGGCATTAAAAAAATATATATCTGGATCCAGTTCTTAACTGCTTTCATACAAGAACAGCTTTAACAGCATAGACATTTTAGCATGTAACTGAAAATATGTAGCGAAAGTTTGTGTTATTTTCAGTCATGTCCTCCTTGTGTTTTTTTATCACAATTTCACAAAAAAAACACCCACAAGCAACAAGCCTATTTAGTATGCAGCCATGATTTAGCATTTCTTAATAATTTGTTAACAAACATAAAACAAGTGCTAAAAAAAGATTATCTTCAACTCTATTCTTCGTCAATGTTCTCTGTTCATTTTTCTTGCAGTCACATCTCCAAATAATATGCCGATCTTCTACTAAAGAATGCATGGTTATCTTGCGTGAAATGCTGCACCTTGCAATCCTCCCTGCCATCACTCATTTATCTGGTAGGTCATGTCACTAATGAGTCTGTCTGCAGCCAGCTTTGCCACTCTGGAACACCAGAGAAGCTCCGATCTGATTTATAGCTCTCAGCAGTCCAGCCAGACTCATCAGTTATAGCTGTTGTCATTGAGTCAGAGATACCGTTTGAGTTAAGCTCTCTGGCTTAGTAAGACTTATCCATCGCAGGATGTTATTACTCAGGAACTCTGTCACTTGTGTCATCAGCAGAGTCCTTGCTCGACGCTAAGCTGGTACCTTCACCCCGCCACATACTTATCAGCATCCATTACCGGGGTGCGAGCGCCTGATAAAGGTCTATCCTGTTCCGTGCACCTCTAGACGGAGGTCCAATTTAGATTGTTGTCTGTGTAGTGAGAGGCCTCTGCACCTTTGACTCTTGCTCTCATCACTCTGTGAAGCCGTGCTGGCCTGTCAATCATAGAGGACCCTGGGTGATCAGTCAGCTCCTCTTTAGGGGATGCTGGTCTGAGAAGCCATTAGAGAGCCAGACTGGCCCCGGCCAAAAAAGCTGATGAGAAACAGAGAAAGAAGGAGAGCCTGAGGTAGAAAGTTAATGGGGGGCAGGAGGGGATGTGTTGAACTATGTGGATTGTGAAGGGAGGGCAGCTCTGTTTTCTATTTGTGAGGATTAGGTTGACAGATCTGTATTTAGTTTCTTTGGGCCTCTAGCAGCAGCTAATCCCCCTCACCTGCAGCGAGTGCCCTTGCTTTCTTTCCTTTGACCCTGCAGCCTCTTACTTCCCCAGTGTACCCCCCCAACCCCCCACCACCACCTCCTGCCCAGCACAAACACTCATCCCGAGACAAGCACATGACTCGTTGCACTCTGTCTCCTCAGGTTAGGGCCTCACACTCGACACAAATCTCTCCTGGGCCAAAGGAACAGCAGGGGTCTCAGCTTTTCTGGAACAGAGGATAAAAGGGCCCCCACAACCTGCCGTCTTCCACATGTTAGGATTTTTTTTAGCCCTGGTGAAGGGTTGTCCCTCATCATCACTTAGAGATAGCAATTACTCAGAAATTAAGAACCATTACTACGGAAGCAGCTTGTCAAAGCCACTCAGGGGAAACGTGGGACCTTCGGTGAAGCTGCACATTAGGAAATATTCAGGGTCAGGTCAGGGGCTCGGACCTTTTCTCTTCAGATCCTGCTCCCACACACTTTGACCAGGCCTTCACACTGTGGAAGGAAGACCGTACTGTACTGCCTCCACAAACACACAGCATGCCTGCCAGCAGTTCTTGGAGGTGGGGACTCTGGATGACCTAATTGTTTTAGAATTTAAGCAAAGTTCTCTGTTTAAATAACAAACTGCAACATGATGCAACAACAACACATTGTCAAAGTTATATTCAAATCCTGCTGATATCATCCACACAAACACACAGGACAATAGTTTTTCTAAAGTTCTGCTCTGTTCTGCTTGTGCCAATTAAAGCTACTGGGCTTCCTGCGTTACATTTTACGTCTTCAAGAGATGCATAACCAATACGTGTCTTTAACATTATTGGATTGCTGGTAATTTACTGTCTTTAGAATTACCTTCAAGATATCATGTTTCCCTTCCATAACATGAATCTCGATATTCACAAACTTGTCGACCATCTCTCCTGAATATACGGTCGAAACGCTGCGTAAACTACGTTTAGTTGCGTTAAATCGCAAATCTCGCGCGATTTCCTCAAAATTAATAAGCGGGAACACTTTTTTTTTCTCAGCACTGTCTCGATTATTACATGTCGTGATGGGATCCCGAGTGGATGAGCTGTTTACCGAAATTGGCAAGCTCCAAGCTAAACTTTTGGACAACGTCAAAGTGATGACAGACTGCCAACATGTTGAAGAAGAAATAAGCCAGTAAGTTTTTGTCACCTGCTGCAGCTGAGAGCTAAGTCATGTTAAACACTCTTAGCTTTTGCTCAACCTCCCACCAGTGAATTTTAGTTAAACAGGGAAAGTTGCGATCATTTGGGGTTTTTTTCCCCCAGCAGCTTCACAAATTAATAATGTGACTCACCAGTTCACCTAAATGTTACCAGATATGCCATGGACTGTGGCCTGGTACATTTGTTCTTATAAGCTAGCATTAGTTAAACTACAAGAAACACACAGGACTATATGACAACCTTGCCATGCTAATAACGTGTTCAGAAAGTGCTGCTCAATTATGACACACTTGTTCTTTTTAAAGTCTTTTTATAGCTTAACCCCGCAGCTTTAACATAAATATGAATATATATGTGTATGCATAGACATTTGTCCATAAAATGTTTATAGATTTATTGGGTATTTATTTGTACTTCACACGAACCAGAGAAACGATGATGAACATGTTGATATAGTTATCGATGTTTTTGACAAAGATAATCAGCCCACAATGATTTGACTTGATTCGTTTTGCTATATAACTGTCACATACAAAATAAAATGGCAGAAATGTGTTTTCTTTTCTAAACTTGTTTATATTTTTCTAATTTTGTCATTCTCATCTATATTTGTGTCCAGCAGGGACATTTTGACACGCATTGAAAATGTAGTTCTAGGAATAGTGACAAGTCTGTCCAAAGATGAGGCCCCTGTCCTGACTCTGCCAAACAGATCCAGCTGGGCCAATGTCAGGTACTTTGGCTTTAAACACGCTCTGACTTGAAAGTTGTTTCTTTTGTACTCTGAAGATGTGTGTGTGTGTGTGTGTGTGTGTGCACGTACATGTACATAAAAGAGAAACATAAGAACTAAGTTAACCTTTATCTCTTTGGTGGTAGTTTAGGCCACATAAAAAGATCATCTTGCTGTGTGTGTGTGTGTATGTGTGTGCGTGTGCGTGCGGGGTTTAAAGCAAGCTGCAGCCAGCAACCAGGTGGTAGAAAAAATAATTATACTTCCAGATTTCGGTTTGTGGGATTGAAGATGAAATAACTTCCTCCTGCTTAAAGATGACAGAGTGATAAGGAATTGAAAAGCCCTGGTCTGCAAACACACACACACACACACACACACACACACACACACAGTTCCATAAACAAACATTTCCAAAAGTCTTTGCAGAGACCAAAATGCTGAGAACAAAGTCAACTGTCTGGTCTTGTTTGGATCAAACCTTGCTGCAGCTTAAAGTGCATTCAAGCTCAGCCCTTTTCAAATGTGAAAAGCCTGCAGATTTGAGCAGCACAGAGGAATCAAGGTGGCAAGGTATGAGGGAGGTCTTCTCACAGGTAGCCCTGGGGGTGTGGGGAATTTTAAATGGCTTAAAGGTGGGGGAGCAGATTTCAAAGCTTAAAAAAGTAATTGCAGCACACACACACACACACACACACACACACACACACACACACACACACACACACACACACACACACTGTGTGTAGATTTCTTTGATAATTTGATCATCTCCCCTTTTTCTCCCTTCTGTTTGAATTTCTTTCATTGCTTACCATTTAAGTTTTGACTTTGCCGTCGGGCTTCAGATGTGTTCAGAAAGTTCTGTCACCACCATTAGGAGCGACTGTGCTTCGTCTGTCACTAAATTTGGTAAGGACACACACACACACACACACACACAAGCACCTCTGTTCTTATTTCTTCTCATGCTTTATATACAACTTTAATCTTCTTGACAATTGCCATCAGTTTTTCTTGCCTTTTTTTTTTTTTTTTTAAAGCCTTCACAGATGTTCTGCCCTTCATATGCCTTTAATTCACATTCATTGTGAACATGTGCATACACTGCACAAAAACAAGAAAGTTCAGACTTAGTTTGAGGTGACAAATAGTCACAGACCTGAATATGCAGAAAGTTGGCTTTAAGGGATACGTTTTCCACATGGATAATGGAACCGAATCTGTTTTTCCACTGCTGGCTTTTCAAACTAGTTTAAAGTTGAGGACATCATCATTGTTACATTTGGTACTGAATCTTTTTCTTTGTTTTAAGCGCAAATTCTGAAGATTCTGATGATCATCTACAGACTTGTGCAAAGCAACTCATATTCTACAAAAAGGTTATTTGTACTTTGATCACGTTTAATTTTAAACTCTGTATCCTGCTGTCATTATTGTTTCGAAGAAGATTTTCCTTTTCTTTTCTTTTTTTTTTTCATTTCCCTAGAGACATCTATTACAACAACACACAGCTGTTTGGTTCTCAGAAGACTGTAGATAATATAGTGGATGATATTTCCTGCATGCTGAAGGTCCCTCGCAGATCTCTACATGTGGTAAGTGGACTTGTTTCTGATGCAATGTGTTCAAATGGTGTGATAGGGACACAAAAACAAAGTACAGAGATGCAAACATTGAGCCAAAATGTTGTGGTTTTGTGCTATTTTTTTTTTGGTAACAGGTTCCAGTCCCTCAGGTGACACATGTCACTTTGTTATAGTCCTTTCTTTGAAATATTTTAGGAAGCGCCTGTGGAAAAAAATGTGGTTCCACTTCAGAAACAGAAATTGAATTAAAGTGGAATTCACAAAGGCAGAAGCATACATGAGCATACATTAAGACCACGTGTGTGTGTCTGTGTCTTTTGGTCATGTTAAAAGATGGCGACGTCCAAAGGATTGATCTCGGGTGATCTGTGTTACTTGGAGGAGGATGGTACAAGGATTGACTGCCGCTCTCGCTCTGCCGTGAGTCTCGCTGAGAAACGCACATCAGCGTGCTCGCATGGTTCATAATGTGTGCCTCGTGTTGCTGCCCTGGAAAAAAGCATTACATCAACGATGACTTCAGGGCCTCCTGTGGCGTTTCATCCTTAAAAAGAATGTCGGATTTTGTTTGTTTCTAACCAGATACTGCTTGTATCCGTGTTGGTTACGCCTAGCTGACAAAAAAAACAACTTTTTCAAGCCTGCTATATGACCTTTTTATGGTGAATTATCTGCATCAGCCTCAATGTGTCTGCAGTCGTCAGAAATGTGTGTCGTGTTACTCAATAGCACGCAACATCCACGTGTTGGTCAAACATTTACGGGGTGTCAGCAGCTGAACGTGGTACCCTGTTTCCCATCAAACCAGTGATCGCACTACAAGACCTCTAACAGCCTTTCTTTATTCTAGGCTGTTGCAGTTTCATCAAATATTGGTGGGATAAGAAGTATCCTTGGTGATTTGTTTGCATATTGAACGTAGATGCACATTTCCTTTTCCTCTTTTGTTTGTGTGTGTGTGTGTAGAATCACTTTTCCTTGATCATCTACAGATATCGTGTCATCTGCAAAGTTTGTCTTGATAGTGGAGAAAGATGCTACGTTTCAGAGACTACTGGATGATGACTTCTGCACAAAGCTCGCCCCCTGCATCGTCATCACCGTGCGTTGATCTCACATCGTGAAAGGAATGTTTACATTTTGTGTTGTGCATGTTTACGTAGACCTGTGTGTGTGTTTTTGTGTGGATCAGGGTAAAGGTGTGCCAGATGTGAACAGCAGGTTGATGGTGAGAAAGCTTTGGGACACGCTGCACGTCCCCATCTTCGCTCTGGTGGATGCTGACCCTCATGGTACATCTGCCACACATGCTCTGCATATTTCCAAACTGTTTAACAGCACTTGACTCACTTCTCATCCCTGCACGCACGCACACACACACACACACACACACACACACACACACGGTTGAATTGCAAGTCTCTCTAAACCCGCAGATGTTAGCACCTGTCTGCTACGTCATGCTGCGTAGTCTGGCTGTTATTTCCGCTGGCTTGATCTTGTCCAGGCGGGATGGCTCGGTTTCCTTCATTCACCGCACCTCTAACCTTATTCCCATTGCATGGCAAGACACATGTGCAATGCTTTACTTTGTTCTGAACTCCGCTACACATCTCTGCAGGATAATTGCTCTGGTATGTCAGTGATTGCGGCGTGTCTCTGTCTCTCCTGATTTTTCCCAGGGATTGAGATCATGTGTATCTACAAATACGGATCAGTGGTGAGTCTCGCCAGTTATTCGTGTACTGTTCATTATCCAATGTGGCCTGTTCATGTTGGCAAAATTGAATTATACCCTCTTTGAGGAGAGAAAAGGAATATTCATCCAATTTCAGAATATTGAAAGTGACAGGGGATGGAGTGGGAATGTGATGGGTCTCTCATTGTGAACATTATGTTAAGCACAACCACAAAGCCTAGGTACAGTTGTGAATGTGTGTTTATTGAAGATATACTCTGTGTATATACACATTATGTGTCTGACTGGGCGTGTGTTTGTGTACGTTTTTGTATTTTCTCTCCACAGTCCTTGTCCTTTGAGTCCCACAGCCTGACCGTCCCCAGTGTTATGTGGCTAGGCCTCCTCCCCTCTGATCTACAGAGGTTTGGACTCAACGTTCGCTACTTCCGACTTCCTCCTCCCGCCTCTAATTGGGTTTATATTCTGGGGACATGAAGATTGTTTGTTTTGGTTTCTGTTGCTGTCGCTCTCGCTTTTTTTTTCTCCTTCAATGAACTGCTCCTGAGAGTATATTGAGTTTTAAGTATATGTCCCCTTGAACAGATTTAGAGGTTTGACATACATTTAATTGTAGAGTGCAGTTTGTCCTCCTTTGTCGTACTCCCCTAAACGTACATATGCTCTGAAATGTGAGTTAGTGGGGAAGTGAGGGGAACACAAGGGACCACATCCATCCACAAATCTGCTTGCTGTTTGATGCCTTTTTGGGGGAAATTGATTCATTAATGTATAGTCAAATTAACATATTATTTCTCAGGCTGCGGGTTCCAGAGGATGCCCTGGTCCCCCTCACAAAGAGAGATGAAAACAAACTCAACAGCCTCCTCAGAAGGCCATATATGACCCACCAACCAGCCTGGCAGAAAGAGGTAAGAGAACTGAAAAAAAATAGAAAACCGGTACTTTAGGGTGGAGGAGGTGAGTTGCAATAAAGGAAGTGTTTGAGTTTTAACCGTTATTATTTGAATTTGAATGCTCAGTAAGTCCGTAGGTGAAAGAAAAAGCTCTGACCCCTTAAATCCCAACCGAACTCGGCCCCTGTCAGCCTGCTTTGGGAAATGTTGCTTTGAATGCCCTGCTCGTTTTTCTACCTCGAAGTTTACAAAGTTTTAACATTAACATCATGTGACACACCACCTAGGAATGTGTGTGCATGTGCGAGGTCTCCAAGCATGCTGGTTTTAAGCATACAGAATAATTACTGTTTGTGTCTGTGAAATAAACACCTTTTAATTCTGAGTTTGAAAAAATTGTTAGGATTGCTGGTTTGCTCTTGTTATAGATGGAGCTGATGCAGCAGAGTAAGGTCAAGGCTGAAATACAGTCCCTGGCCTCTATTGTGCCCGATTTCCTCACCAGCATATACCTGCCAAACAAGCTGCGCTACGGTGGCTGGGTATGAGCACAATGCTGCCCCTCAGTGGAATATTGGCAGAACTACTGTGGCTGGTTGCAAAACTGAAGAAAGCGGTGTGTAACTGCCCTGTCTGACCTTGTCTGGCTGTTTGAAATGTGAAGTTGGTTTTGTTTGCAATGTTTTCATATTTGTAAGTCTCTGTATGTTTTTTTTGGTTTGCTAATTGGGTTTCAGACATGCCTCGTCTTATTATTATTAAAACTCTTTTTCCAGTGATCAGTCAGAGCACATTTTTTTAACCTATCCAAGATGTTTGAAACCGGGGCTGCAAAGTATTGGAACAATCTATATCAGTTTCATGCATGGATTGAATTATTTTAATATTGTTTCTGCAATGTCTGGTATGATTTACAACCATTGAACCACATTGAATAAGCTCATTAAAACAATCAAAGCCAGCAGATGTGGGGTTTAGATATGAATCTGTGAGATGTTTTATTCATTGATACTTATAATTGTTGATAAAGGCACACCCTTGTGTGCTTTATTAAATCTTTTCTCCAGTAGGTGGAGACAGCATTTATTAAGTGCAACAACACAAAAACTACAAGGAGCCAAAATAGTATACTAATAACAAAGCCTATTTTTCATCACAGGTATTCAGCTGGGAAAATATTTTAGTAATAAATTCTAAAAATGTTATGCTTTTCTAGTCTTCTAATGTATGTATTCTCCAAGCTGAATAGGCAATTTCAAACATAGACTGTAATGTTTCAAAGCTTGTCTTGTCAAGTTTTGTATAACTTGGTTTCCGTCAATGACGTAATACATTTTTGGAAATTCTCTCTTACCGTGTGTTAGGTGTTATGTGTGTCTGGAATCCTAATAAAACATTTACGCAGAGAGAAAGAGACTGAGAAAGAGATGTGTCGAGACTGATGTTTGTCCTTACTACGTCCATCCAATGATTTAAGTAAAAAAAAAAAATGTTTTTTATTATTTTACAATAACGGCAAAAGAAAAATGTGAAACAGTTTTGAGCTCAGTACAACAGTAGGGGGAGTGGTTCTTGTGTGGAATAAACGATCTTCGTCCGGATTACGTGATCTCCGATGGGCGTGTCTCCATGATTGTGCAACATGCCTCTTCTACGTCACCTTAATGTTGAAGTTTTCATAACGTGCCGTGTAAACTGCTTTATTACTGTCCAGGAGCGCGAGACTGATAACGGTGTCAACACTAAACCAGGTGAGTTAAATAAATGAATAAATAAAATAAATTGCAGACCTGTCTGAGGGAATATAGCAGGGGGGTTAAGTAGCCTTTATCTGACTGAAAACTGCTTTCAATTAAATACATTATTTTCATAGCCTATACACTAATTGGTTGAAAAAGTACAATTTTACGTAAATGTAAGTTTTCCTTTGTCTTCTAAAGTTTAAAAAACATAGCTGTATAGACTTCCAATATTTGCTAAAAGGTTTTAAAGAAGTGTTTCTCTGTAACAATAATGAAAAAACAGTTTTAGGCTGTCTGACTTGGTGTTATGAAAGTTTACTTTAACTTTGCTTCCCCTTTCGTTCCATAAAGAAATAAGCATTAAATGCATATTAAATTTAAGCTATATGAACTGTGAAATAAATTGTATAGAAAATAACAGTGGCATTTCAGAGTTGGAGATTCACTATATGGATATGTTTGGCTTTGAATGTCTTATAACATACAAAGGAGACCAAGCCCCTGTTTTGTCCAGCATTGGATAGTGGAGACTGTTTGTCTCTAGTTTACTACATGTTTTGACTGAACTAAGACCAGATGGCCTTTTCTCTCCACTGTGTAATAGAGTGTGCACTTGTAGTAGCAGGACAGGCCCTTGAGAAGCCTTCCCCTCTATACTTGTCAAGGACAGCTGACTTCAGACTAGGGTGGATGAAGGTAGTCTCTTGGGCTTTAGCCATAACACCCTTTGTGGTCTCAGTAGTTATACATTAGTGTGGGAATGATGTTTCGCAAGGGCTTTTTTGTTATGAACATCAAGGTGGACTGGGATTTTGTCAGGTGAAAAACAGTGATAGGTGTGTCAGATGGGCACGTGACATTATGTGACCTCTTTGGATATGTGCAATGGGTGTCTATGTTGCTTTCTCTTTAAAAGCCACAGGAAAGCAGTCTTAACACAATTTGTTCTACCTTCTCCAATTTTTTAGGTCAAGACTACCTAATATGGACACAGTGATTCGCCGCTGCCCTTTCCTCACTGTTGTGCCCAATGTTTGCCTGCAGCTGGCTAGGAAGTCATCCCTGGTGAGCTATGCCCAAAAGTGCCCTGTGATGATGGATCTGGCCTCCAGACCTCTGGCCAGAGCTCTGTCCTCTTCTGCCTCTGCATCCAAAGGCACTCCAACAAAGGATGGTCAGTTTACTACGTTGCATCAACTTATACATGATTGGTTTAATGTCAGAAAACGTGATTTTATTGTATGCAATATTTTTGAAGTTGTATATTTGCTCTTTAGAAGTCCATGGAACGCCTCCCACTTGCCGGCCTGTGGGCTCAAAATGCCCTTTCCTGGCTGCAGAAATGGTGCAGAACAACAACAGGGTAGTGAGAGAGGTCAGCCTGGAGCTGCAGGAGGATGTACATGAAGTGAACTGTATACGCACAGGTAACATCTGCACAGACACACCTGTTATTTGGTAAAAGGTTATTCTTGGCATACAGACTAGTGGAATTTAAGCACACAGCATTAGAATAAACGGTGTGAATCTCTTGTGGACAGGGCAAACAGATGTGGATATTTCTGTTGTCGATCTTATCGAGGCAGACAAGGTCGGGATAAGAGCACCAAATACCTTTATTAAACCCTTATCGTCACAAGTGTCTCACCTGCTAAAAAAAAATCTGCCAGATGGTAAGACATATTTCTTCATTCATTTTAATCATTTAAAACATTGTTGTTTGTTTTTTTAAAGAATGCGCTCCATAAATTATTTCTTCCAACAGAGTTCACCTTCCAGTATGACAAGTATTTTGAAAAGAAGATTGAGACCAAAAAATCAGATCACACATACAGGGTTTTTAAAACGGTGAACCGGCGTGCCGTCTCGTTCCCAATGGCAGACAGCTACTCAGATTCTCTTCATGATAAGAGAGAAGTGTCTGTGTGGTGCAGCAACGACTATCTCGGCATGAGCCGCCACCCTAAAGTCACCCAGGCGATCATGTAGGTGTGCTTAGAGTTCAGCCATTATAAGTGCCAGTAATCAGAAATCATAACGGTATGCTGACGATACAAAGGACAATAATTTGACTTTTTATTAAACATTCTCTCTTAAAGGAACACTTTACAAATGCACGGTGCTGGTGCGGGAGGAACGAGAAACATTTCAGGGACGAGCAAATTCCATGTGGAGCTTGAACATGAGCTGGCTGACCTTCACAGTAAAGATGCAGCACTGCTGTTCACTTCCTGCTTCGTAGCCAATGACTCCACTTTGTTTACTTTGGCAAAAATGCTACCAGGTAATTTTTAATAAAGTTATACGAAATATCACACTCAACTTACAGATTCTATGCCTCTGCTTAGATTCAACACGTGTAATGCAAATGGTCCTCTTTCAAACTCTAATCTCTAGAGAATCGAAGAGTAAAACTTTCCTCCATTTGTTTCCTCCATTAGGTTGTGAAATCTACTCTGACGCAGGCAACCATGCCTCAATGATTCAGGGTATACGGAACAGCGGGGTTAAGAAGTTTATTTTCCGTCACAATGACGTCAACCATCTCCGAGAACTTCTTGAGAAGTCCGACCCTTCCACTCCAAAGATTGTTGCTTTTGAGACAGTGCACTCTATGGATGGTAAGTACACATTCTGTGATATATAACAAGGCACTTTAAAGGTTTGGAGAACCAGTGTTAATGTCAACTATTATGGATGGAAACATAGTAGGTTGTATTAAAATTTGTTATTTGGAAAGCCAAACATTCGAAGAACTGTGAATTCATTTTCTCAAAATAAGCAATTTAATTCATCTAATAAAAAAATGATGCTCTCTTCAGGCGCTGTGTGCCCGCTAGAAGAGATGTGTGATATTGCCCACAAGTTTGGTGCCATTACCTTTGTGGATGAGGTTCATGCGGTGGGCTTGTACGGGCCCAGAGGAGGAGGGATTGGGGACAGGGACAGAGTCATGGACAAGATGGACATCATCTCTGGTACCCTGGGTAAGTACACTAGAACCCTTCCAAACAACTTAAACCTCTCTTTTTTTTTTGTTTAAATATAATCTCCAAATTTACATACAGGCCTCTCTGACTTGTAATGGGGATTTGTTTCCCAGGTAAGGCATTTGGCTGTGTGGGTGGTTATATTGCCAGCACCAGTGCCCTGGTGGACACTGTGCGCTCCTATGCTGCAGGTTTCATCTTCACCACGTCCCTGCCCCCAATGCTTCTGGCAGGGGCCAGGGAGTCAATCAAAATCCTCAAGTGTGAGGAAGGCCAGGTGCTCAGGAGGAAACATCAGAGGAGCGTCAAGCTCCTTAGACAGATGTTGATGGACTCTGGACTTCCTGTTGTCAACTGCCCAAGTCACATCATTCCAGTGCAGGTAAAAAAAAAAGGGTTAAGAATATATCCAATAACACTAATAGAATTCTTTTTTTTTTTCTTTGTTATTATTTTATTTTCACCTCTACACCTAAGTACATCAGTGTTATAGCATCATTTTAGTCTGAGAAACTTAAATCCAAGTATTGATGTATGTGTTTGGCAGGTGTCCGATGCAGAGAAGAACACTGAGATCTGTGACATCATGATGTCTCGTTACAACATCTACGTCCAGGCAATCAACTATCCCACTGTGGCAAAAGGGGAGGAGCTACTGCGCATTGCCCCCACTCCACACCACACCCCTGAAATGATGTACTACTTTGTTGGTATGCCCGTTTGTAGCATTATTTTTTAAAGCTTAAAATGTGTCTTCATTAAAGTAACCCTAACACTTTTAGGAGATTTTGAGATATTGTCAGTGTAATATACTATATCTATTTTGGAAGATAAAATATCGTTTTATCTCTATACTTCAGATTTTTTGGGGGACATTGTTTTTGGTTTCTCTGATATCCAGAAATGAATGTAGCTGGCTGTTATCTTCAGCTCTTTTTCCTTTGCTTCTGTCTCCGCAGACCGACTGGTGAAGACTTGGAAAGAAGTGGGTTTGGAACTGAGGTCTCACTCCTCAGCCGAGTGTGACTTCTGCCAGCAGCCTCTTCACTTGGAGCTGATGAGTGAGAGGGAGAAGTCTTACTTCAGTGGCCTCAGCCACATGGTATCAGCAGTAGCTTGATACTGCATTAAACACTAAATTCTCACACGGCCTTTCTCCTCCTATTTAAAGCTATTTATTCATTTAGTACTAAGTATATTGATTGTATACATGTTCATTCTGACCAATAAACGTGTGAGCGAAGTGCTACAAAGCTCTTCTGTGTTCACTTTTAGGTGTATTGATTTCGACTTCTTACAATGAATTTATCATTTTATGAGCACAAACCATCTTAATAAAAAAAGATTTTATACAAATCAGCAAAAGGCAACCTAAAATTAATTTATTCAGATTTGGTGGAATAAAGACTCCTTTTCATAATAAGTCATACAAAATGTGTTTGTGGTAAGATAGCCCACACGTTTTTCCACATTTACATTTTGTGTACTAAGCATGGATTAAATCTAAATAACCTTTTTTAAACTGGAGATGCAATGAACAGCCATGAGGCTGATACCAGTAAAAATAACAATTTAGCCAATGGATTCCCTTAACAGTGCTGATGTTTTTTTTAATGATTTCGTAATTGTTGGGTTTTTTTTCAAACAAGATTTATTTTATTTTTTTCTTGTGTTCCCTCATCAGACTTTTTTTTTCTTTTTTTTTCTGATTTGACCGTTAAATCAAAATCAGATTGTGTCTTTCTGATTACCTTCCTCTCAAAACACCTGATCTTTTCTGAATCAGCAGTTGGGTATATTGTAGCTTGCAAATATTAAATTGATGCAACACAACAGTTACATCACCTTCTGACATAGATGCATGTCACATTTGCAGATAAGCCAAAAACCCATCAACAAGGCTCTTATCCACATGCTATCCATGTTCAACTAACTGAAACATTTCAAGCTAGAAGAATCTAGCTAGAAAGCAGCGTCCAATATCAAACTCATCAAGAACAGTTATACAGTAAGCCAACAGACCATGTATCTCAGACCCTTATAAGACTTTCTTTCTGGCATCATACTATTACATTAATAGGAAAATGTACTGCGCAAACATGTATCATACTTTTAAACTATTTCCCATGATGAAAGTAGTGAATTGAACCTCTTAAAACATGCATCGGAATGGAACATTAGTTTCACCTGTAGACATATATTCCACTTGAAGTTCATGTCTCAAGTAGTATAAAAAAACACGTTATATACATTTACAATAAAGACAAATAGCAGTGATTGGTCTGAGCAGTTGGATCATAAATACTGTGAAACGTGTAAATACTGTGAAACGTGTAATTAAAAAAAGCTCCTTCTGCTGCTGGTTTAGCTAAAAGGCTCTGATGTTTCCAGTTGTGGTAATATATAATCCGCTTCGAGGCAGCTTTGCGGTCATCTGGTCATTCATTCATGAAACGCATGCCATGATATTATTGGTTTCACCACATGGAGGCAGAGTGAGTCCTCTGTTTGAAGCTGTGAGGCTGATACGTTCAGACACCTCCCTCCTTTGTAGATGACTCATAGCGGTGCAGCAGCTTTCACCATGAACCACGAGATACTATCAATAGAGAACAGGATATTGTGTTTCCCATCTGGACAACATGAGAAATCATTGGTTGTAATAAAGTGCAGCAAATAGACTTCAGTGTGCGTCACAGTATGTGTCAGTGAAGCACACATGCAGAATCTGACATTATAGAGCATGTTAAATGAACTGTCAGATGAATCTGCTATTAATGTAGCTTATTAGCCTACTGTAGTTCATTCTTGAAGCCTTTCCCTACTCGATAAGATGATTAAAAACACACTGACTTTACACATTTTCAATATTTACTTTGATCATATCTCTTTTTTTAATGATCAAAAAAACCCTTTACTCCCACACGCAGAGAAACATCAATGGAAAGGAAGCTCCAGTCCAATCTGTCTCATCTCCGAATGCACCCCACAGTTACATCTGCACGTGACAGCAGTGTGAATGTGTGCCTGTCGGGTATGCGTGAAAGCCCTCAGCGAACCTCTTCAGATGAAAAACCTAGGATCCTGTGAATCAAGGACTATATGAGTCTGCTTTTGGAGCACATTATATAACCCAAGAGTTGGAAGTGGAGCAGTCAGGTGACTACAACTGTGATGCTTAGATCATAAATCGTTAATACAGTTGGGTCAAACACAACAGCACCATGTCAATCTTGGATTAAATGGACTAATCTTTGCTCTGTAAGGTCTTGACCTCATTGTTGCAAGTTATTTTATTCTTCCATCAACATCTTTTGAACACTGCACAGTTCTTTGTCTTGAGGAAGCCTTAGAGCAGGTCAAACACCTCAGCACTTACTGAAGGCTCACTTTAATCCAATACACTGAAGGCTCACTTTAATCGTGCGTGTGAAGGGCCACGACTCTTGACATTATGCTGGTTGGCTGTTTGAGGCAGGTGCTGCAATTGTGCTGTGATGTGTTGTGGCGATGAGACTGTGTATTTGTGTGTGTCTGTCTGTCTGACCAGTCCATGGTTAAAAGCATTTGTTTGTGTGCGTTTGTGCAGGTTTTCGCTCCATTCCTCATTCTGTGTTAATCCTGATGCTCTGCACATCTGTCTCCCCCACTCACGTGCACAGACAGATGAGCGACAAGGATTCCCAAGGCACATATCCTTCTCTCTCTCTCTCTCTCGCCGTCTCTTCCACCATTTGAATGTATTATTACACACATCACTAGTTAACTATGGGCATGTTGTGGATGCAGTCTAAGAAAAGACCCAAGCATAGCAGTTTATATATTTCTCATTAAGTCACCATTTACTATAGATATAGGAAAATGGAACAAAACCTCCCTTGATACACTTCACATTAGAAAAAAGATGTAATTGAGCCATTGCATGGGTGTTTCCAGTCCCATGATAAATATTATCTTGATGAAAGATTGCAACATACTTCCGTAATGAAATGTTCTGCTGCTGTTCTGCAGAAAAATGCATTACCATTCAAAAGAATTGAGCAAAGTGAGGGAAGGAAATCAGAGTATTCTCCTCCAGGAAGTAAATGAATAGATACTGACTAATTTAGAGTATGTTTTCTACATTTCATGTTTCATCTTGTTTAATAACCAATTACAAAGTTACACATAGCTATGTACCGTACCTAAGCAAAAATACAGTAAATGATATAACTGTAATATGAAAGCATGTAAAATAACGTTTAGCAAAGGTTTCACAAAAGGTCAGTAGAAAGAGACAGTAATAAAACAATAATTAATAATGAACAATCCTAAAAAAAAAAAAGGTTTTTAATGCAAGTTGCAGTTATGGTCCTATGATGCAAGTTAAGTGTTATGCAAACAGTTTGCACATTGTCAGTGTAACATCATGTGGTAGAAGAACAGACTCAATGATGTCAACACAGTATGTTGAAATCAACTTTTCATTGATTACATCTTTTAAAAAAAACATTACAAACGATTAAGAGGACAAGAACTTGAATGGCTGTGATTGACAACATGATTTAATTGAGACAGAACTTTGTGATATACTTGCTATGACTTTAAATCAAGGGGAATAAACTCCTCCCTCTCTTAAGTTGTTCCTCTGTCAACCAGAGAGAGAGAGAGAGAAAAAAAAGGTCTCCTCCTCCCCCGTGCAGCGGAATGGGTAAATGAGAAGGTGCATGGAGGAGCCTGATACGATGTGGAGTAGCTGAAGTTGTCTCAGACAGTACTCGCAGTGTTGAAACTCAAACATTGAGAATTCAACTGTAAACAAGTCTTCACGGGTGCTGTGGCTGGCGATGGAAATAGAGAAGATGAAAAAGGGGAACTCTCTTTGCTCAACATGGAGCGGCATGCACTGGCGGCGGGGCACCAACATGTAACGCTCCTTTAATCGGATGTCATGTAGTTTGTATCGTCGTTTGCTGGTGGACCATGTAGAAAGTGTTTGCGCTTGCATGTAGTATGATATTAAGTCCGATATGTCTAATGTGACGCCGAGTAAAAGCGTTGAATGGCTGCAACTCGAGTTAGAGTCCGGAGGCTCTTCTCTGCTCTTGTTGGACTGTCGTTCACATGAGCTTTTTGAGTCGTCCCACATAGAGACCGCCATAAACCTGGCCATCCCGGGGCTGATGCTCCGTAGGTTCAAAAAGGGTAACATACCCATCCGGACTATCATCCCACACCATGAGGATAAAGAGAAGTTTAATAAACGATGTAAGACGGACACCGTGGTCTTGTACGATGAGAGCACCGTGGACTGGCAGGAGGATTGTGGAGGAGCACCGGTGTCGGTTTTGGGTCTACTTCTTCAGAAACTATGGGAAGACGGCTGTAAAGCGTTTTACTTGGAAGGTAAATAATCTATCTGTGAAATTAAGCGCATGGTCTTTTAAATCAACTTGTAAAGTGTAGGAAACTACTGCTAACTTAACATCGTGTCTGCGCGTGAGTTTTATGTTAAAACGTCAAACTGACGTCGACTTAACTTAACGTAATTATTTGTAAATATTGTGTTAGTTCAACTAAAACACAGACATATAAACTATTTTATAAATATAGATATAAACTATTTTTAAGGCTCGGAGATCTTGTAGGTAGTTTATACATGCTCCCTGTCAAATTCAGTGAAGGGTTTCACGATACGACGTTTTAAACTTTAAATTCTCGACAACTAACCTTTGTCACCACCAGTCAGTTATTAACGTGATATTACGTTACAAACATTTATTTTACTCTCACGCTAACGTCGGCTTGATATTGTGGGTTTTGTAAGCTGTTCAAAGTTTGTGTTTCGTGTCACTGAGATTCTCAATTAAAATTCCAAAATGGCCGCGCCATGTTTTGCTCCAGCAGGAACAGGCATGCATTTCATGAATGGTGTTTTTGGGGGGAACTTGTGCTACTTTTTTTTTCTTGCAGCTTTCCTTTATAACCTATAATAAACCATATTGGCATTTCTCATGATTTAAATAGCCATTTCATATGTGATACCTTTTTTTTAAATGATAAAAAAAATAATCCCTGATGATGCAAGTTGTTAATTTTGATTTGGCTCTCATCCAGGTGGATTTGTAAAGTTCCACACAGAGTACCCAGAGCACTGCGAGACCCTCCTTGACAGCTCCTGTCCCAGCTCCTCGCCTCCGCTGTCTGTTCTGGGTATTGGAAATCTCAGGATAAGCTCAGATTGTTCAGATGGGGAGTCTGATAGAGAGCCCAACAGTGCAACCGAGTCTGAGGAGAGCCCCGTCCCCAGCAATCAACCTGCCTTTCCTGTACAGATCCTACCTTACCTTTACTTGGGCTGTGCCAAAGACTCCACTAACCTAGACGTGCTAGGCCAATACAACATCAAGTACATCCTGAACGTCACACCCAATCTCCCCAACATGTTTGAGCATGACGGCCACTTCAGATACAAACAGATTCCAATTTCGGACCACTGGAGTCAAAACCTGTCACAGTTCTTCCCAGAGGCCATATCATTTATTGGTAAGTAGCTATATCACCGTTTGTTTGTTTGATCTTAACTTAAAGCTAAATGAAGTCGCACTCTCGCTCTCCAGAAACTGGATTTGGTCCTTGAGTGTGTATATGTGGTTTGTTTTAAAAAGGCAGTGTAACCCAGTGTGGGTTGGGTTTAACAATAAAGCCATTGTTATCTTATGATTAATGATTGAATAACTCATACTTGGAAGTGGTTTATTGACATTTAAAAGGTAGAGCACCCAACCCCGTACTCTTGAAACATGATAAAGCACGAAACATGCCAAGCATTGGGGAGAAATAATGCAACCAACGGCTAAAAGTCAAACAAAATACTAGTAATTAGCTATAGTTGACTAAGAGATGACTAACTCTATATTGTTGCTGCATTTCATTACGACCAATATGATATCTATTTCTAATATTCTTCATTTTCTTATCTTGGAGAAATTCCTATCCTGTGAATGTCTACACATTTATTTACAACAATCTGATCGATCACCTGCGTGGTGAATCATTTGACTCTGATCAAAGTCAGACCTTCTTTGGCTTAGCTTCAGAGTCAAAAACCTGTCTGGCCAAATAAGTCAAATAAGTGAGTGTTAGGGTCCCACAGTTTTTTGATTCTTTGAGCTAAATGTTTTGGACTTGTTCTTGACATTCGCTAACAGCAAACAATGACTGAGAGACAATAGAGCACCTTTGTATTATATAAAAGCCAAATGGAGAGAGCCACTAAGGGATTACCCCGGTGTGGGTGCGACTTAATTAAGATCTTTGTTTTGTTGAGGAAACGAAAGTGTTTGTGGGACAGAGGACTCACAGGTTCAACCCTTAACCTCTTGTGTCAGATGTTTTACTCCAGTATTAGTAGAAGTTGTATCAACACATTGTTCTGTAAAGTGAAACATCATTTCATGGTTTTAGATCGGGACCAAACCTTTTGTTCACTTTAGTTTCATTTCTATTTTTGCCTTTTAGCATGAATGCACCTGACACCTCGGCTTACAACTTGTTTGTTTGGTGGTGACAGAGCTGTTTGTAATCATGAACTAGTTTAGTGATAGAATGAGGAAGGAAGTGCTGTTTCCACTCACTGGGTTTGGGTTTGATTGCATTGCAACAACTTAGGCGTTGCATTGTTTGAATGATTGTTTGTTTGTAACTATGTACTGCAAGCTATGTAGATTAAATGAGTTTTTTAAGATAAGCATTTAAAGCTCTGTCAGCAGCAGTAGCACTGTATCACTGTATCAGTAACTTTTATTTTGTTAGTAATGACAAAATAGACTTAGAAATAGCACAGCAGCATACAGAGTTAGGCTATTATTATTTTGGAAAATCTAAAAACTGTAAAAGTAGTGATTGCGTTACTAAAGAGATGTCCTTGAAAAACTATTGCTGACTTCAGTTTCCCTTTCCTCTCACAGATGAGGCTCGGTCTCAGCAGTGTGGCATCCTGGTCCACTGCCTCGCTGGCATCAGCCGCTCGGTCACCGTCACTGTGGCCTACCTGATGCAAAGACTCAACCTCTCCCTCAATGATGCTTATGACTTTGTCAAGAGGAAAAAGTCAAACATTTCCCCGAACTTCAACTTCATGGGACAACTCCTGGACTTTGAGAGGACACTCGGGCTGCAAAGCCCCTGTGATAACAGATCCACCAGCAAGGAGCAGCTCTACTTTACTACACCCACCAATCACAACGTCTTCCAGCTGGACACACTGGAGTCGACATGAGGGACAATTGGACAGCCCTCTTTTGTCCTGTCCTTTGGTGTCTTTGTGTGCTTTTTGAATATGTAAGGTGCCTAATCAGCGTACACAAGCAGAGAGTCAGTTACAGAGCTTGTGCACAGAAAAGAAAAACATGAAAAAGTTAGACAAAGTGCATGAACGGAGAGACTCTCAGAGCCTGTCCAAATGCCTTAATATCTGGTACATGGGGAAATCTTGATGTCCATACATGGCATTTTATCAAAAGCCATGTACAGCCACAACAGCAGGACATTTCATTGCGTTTCTATTAAACTAGGAATGTTGTTTGACTGTTATCACCAGCTGATGAGTAGATATTATGTATGTCGTTGTATCAGTTAATGAATATTGCCTTGATGGTCTCTGAGGAGTCTTTGGCCAATCAGAATGTTTCCTGGGGACCAATTCAAGAAGTTATGATGGTACTCCAGTTGAGGTGAATAAGCTACTACAGTGATCCGGCCTCAAATGATCATCCGCTTTTTTATCCTGCCAATCCTAATTATGGAATCTTAATTATAGCAGAAGTGTTTGCCACACAAAGCATTACTTTTCTTGTTTTTCTTTTAACAATATCAAGTGGCCACTTTAGGTCAAACATCGCAGATAAAAGCAAGTATGTTACTGTACATTCTGTAGCTTACAACTGCATTATTTGCATGTGATTACATTCTACCAATGCCCTTTGTTTTGTAACCTTTAGGTCATATTGCCTGTTGTTGTGGTTTGAAGCCTTTGTCATACCTTAACACCATGTTTGTTAGTAACCAGGTCGAGGCACGGTGTATAGGATTGGTCCTTGAATACAAATGTGTGAGTACCATAAAAGGTATAAAGGAAATGGATGTGCACCTTAGTTTTTGAATCCCACTGTCTTCAGTCTGCAGCTCCTCCCTCTGTGGCACAACAATGTTAAGGGAAACCTGATGTGTAATTAGCTGTTCTCCGTTGCCAGTCTCGTCTCTGAACAAACGCGTGAGTTCGGTGTGCGAGAGGGAATGGAAGGACATGAGTGTTGAAAAAATGTGTTCTTACCTCACCGAGAGACATTTTCAGGGATTTTTATACAAGGCATCTGTAACTCGTCATCATGGCCTCTAAGTGCATCCAAGGGCTGTTATTGTTTGTTTTGTTTGTAAAGCTGTACATAAAATGTGGTTGTAACAGGGGACATTTTTTTTAACAAACCATGAAGGATGCGAATGTGACCCTATTTTTCCACCCTTATATACAGTTTATGTAAATCTAAATGTCCAAGACATTCTGTACAAGTTTATACAACAAAATATATTGTATATTTTTACTTGAATATCTTTTGTTTGTCCTCCTTTGCACTCGTTTTTAGTAAATTCAGGAGCCCAGGGTGTGATTAGGCTTAGGTGCGGTCAGTCAGATGTATTTTTTCTGTGCTCTTTGATGCCTAGCTTCCTGTTTCCCACAGGCTTTTCTGACACATATACAAGTGACAGGGCCAGATCTGTCAATACCACAGTGCAGGCACGCCCACTACCAGTCACTCAAAGAGCGCTTAAAGGAAGAGGAAGATGACACAGCATGTCCTCTACCACATAGACAAGACTTCCACAAGTTCTCCTATGCAACTAGGGGAATTACACAATTGATAACAATGTCGTGCTGTAGCTATTTTAAAGTTAATAAGCCCCCGGTTCTACAAATCCTTTTGTAGTTTCATATAAATTAAACATTTATTGGAAGAAATGCAATTTCCGTTTGGGTCATAAATGTATTATGTTGTTTTTAAAAGAGGAAATGAGAGTGTTCTCATATCTACACATCTATGTTGCTACTTAGAAAGGGAAGTTTGCGTCATTTGTGCTCTATTACAAGTAAGTCTTTACACTTCACTCAATTATTTCTTTAAAAACTGAAAATCTTTGAAAAAAAAAAAAGGAGTGAATGTTCCCTTTTTGTATCGTTTCGTCCCTGTCTGGGAGATTTATTCATATGTTCTTTGCCAGATGACAGAAAGATGATGCAGTGAATTCCCTTCCCTGAAGAAATCATGGTAAGAGCAGAAGCCAAGCTTTCTAAGGCAGAGGGGGGAAAAAAACAGTTGAAGGGAAATGTTCTGTAGTCTGTGCGGCAGCTCATGGTCCAATAACTGTCACTCTGTGGGATTTAATGACTTAAATACAGCGCTATAACTGTTTTAGTTCCAACTTTGAGGGCTGACATGACTAAGAAAATCACAACCAGCCAAAAGTGAAATCTTAAACTTTAACAGCAGCAGTGTAGCACATGAAGAGACTTGCCTGGCAGCACCACACATTTGTGATTATAAAAACTACTGATTGATGGGTTTTCCAGCGTGACTGAACTTGGCTGGCCACATACCTGCAGGGCACACCTATGATTAAGGTAGAAAAGACACTTACGGTAAGACAGGTTGCTGCAGAGTATGAAAGACAGTATTACAATGCAGACCCGTCGCCAGACCTTAGTCTTGGGGGGGCATATGAAATGCATGGGGGGGCACAATTATTACCAGCCAGTACGCATATTTTCATAATCCTATACTGTATTCGCGCAGCACACAAACATCACGTTAAACATAACCAACAGCAATATGACCCGGTAAACTAATAAATGATTCTGTAGTCATTTAACATTTTAGTACATTTAACTTAATATATCTGATAAAATGTATTCAATATAAATGAGCCATTGATTTTGTGGCAATTATTTAAGTAACTTTCAAAGAAAAATGTTTAAGATAGTATCTGATTATTTTGGTCACATCAAATATAATCATTACGTTTATATAATTCTAAATTAAGAGAATTTTTAATGAATCCAATTCAATAGAATTAGCCAGTTTTTAGTTGATGAGCACTACATGTTATTTTGCGCCTTTTTCTGCTTTTGAATTCAGCAGCTATCGTCTGGTCACAAGATACAAAAAAAGTGCGAATAATTTAACTCAACAATTTCATTTGGTTGACAAAGGAGAGTTTTTTTTTATACTGTAATGTTAATGACAACTTGTGGGTGTATGCTGCGGGCAATATTTGTCTATGATGCTACAAAACAAAATTAGCAAGCAAAGTAATCCAGAGAGACAGAGACACTGTTGAGGTAAACTATGCATGTTATGTTAATGTAGGCTATAGTGTGATTGGTATTGCACCACAATATCAGAAAGATATCACGAGTATTTGCACTAAGAAAACAATAAACTTTATTTGAAAGTTGCATTGAAAGCAATTGCTGTTAATCTGCGGCCAATTTTCAACACTAAAATACTGTTTTCACTAAAACAATTAAGAACTGTAGTTAGCAATGCATTGTGATGCTCACCCTGAAGCAAACTGACAAAGGCCATAAACAGTATACTGATGTTTTAAATTACAGGACACTGCAGTATTTTTTTTTGTTTAAAAGAGGGCTGCCTTGAGAACTTGGAGCACGATCACTAGTGTGGTATGTTAGGTTGTTTGTTTTTTGTTTCTAAAAATATGCTGCTGTGTATTTTTTTGCAGTTTTCTTTATTATAATACCCAAAGCCATCAACTCCTGAATGGAGAATCTTTGGAGGATCATTTGAATTGTAGTTTTCAGAGAAGGAAACACAATATGGAGGACATGTGCTACACACCACCGAGACCTGCTTCATCAACATGCAACGGATATCCTTCATGGAACTGTCTTTATTAAAACTCTTGTTTTGCCATTATCAGTTCTTCTTCTTTCTTGCTGACCTGCATCGAGCAGAGATATTCTCAGCTGGGTGGCTCTTTGGATTACCTGTGATCAACGTGCAATAAATTAGCTTTTGACTTGATCTCATTTGGTCACGATCTTCCTTTCAGATAAGACGACACAGCCTAAAAATCTTTCAACTGGTGACCCTGATATGATGTCTGATTGACAAGACGAGTCTGAAGTTAGGACCATGTGCGGTGGAGTTGGCGGACTTCTCCGCAGACGATTCAGGGGGCCCCCAACTAAAAGGTGAGCAGAAAATCTTTTGATATAAGAATTTCTGTTACACTGTTACAAAACCTTTTAAGCTGTATATATTTTTGAAAAATGTCAAACGAATTTTTGCATAATTAAAACCCACAAGTAAAATGTATTTGTGTAAATATTTTAGACAATTTATTTGTGTCTTTTCTAACGGTTTAGATATTATGCCCAGTTGGAAAACTGTGTGTTTACAAGCACAAGTGAATACACACTTTTCCAACTCGGCATAATATCTAAACTGTTAAAAAGAAACTAGTAAAATAAAAGGACTGAATATTTGCATGTAATATTATTTTATTTTTTATTTTTTTCTCTAAATGTTGACAACTGAAAAGTAAAATGTTTGGCAGTGTTTATACATATTTTAACATAATTTTTTTTGCCCTGTTAAAAAAACTCTTAAAATATATTTTCAGCTATATATTTTTAAATTTAAAAGCAATTTTTGCACAGTTAAAAACAAACAAGCAAAATGTCTTAACATCTTTGTTTGTATTGAATATTTTGAAGCAATTGTTGCACTGTCGCGCAAAAAAATCTCTGCGTACACATACAATTATTATTATTTTTAAATCAAACAATAACAATTTCCCTCAAACATGTCTGAATTACTAACTGTGTTGCAATGGTGACACAGGAGAATGTATACAATACACTGAATTCAAATTTCAACTATGTTTCTCCGCAACCTCTCGCATCCCTCCCTGCTTTCTGATGGTGGGAGTAGGAGGCAGACAGGACTCAAGTAAGAAAAATGTATATACATATGCGGTAAATATTTGTTTTCTTTTTAAAATCAAACACAAAACCTTGACACTTCTATTTTAATAGCTATAAATATACTTTATTTAAATTTGAACTGTTTTGCCAGATTGCTGTTGGAGTTTTACGAATGCTCAACACGTGTCATCCTTGTCCTCTCAAAGTGTAGTTAGACCACTTTGGCTGTTGTATCTGAACTAACATGTCTTGTTGATTTGGTTCAAAGGTTTTCCAAGAAGACAGATGTTATTGTCCAGAAGAAGTCTCCCACAGCCATGCTACTGACCCTGCCTCTGACTCATCGGACTTCATACAGGTCAGTCGGCTCTCTTTTATTATCTTAATAAGCATTGCTTTTGAGTATATATATTGTTTATTTCTGATTGATTATGAATATAGATTGACAGAGCGACACTGGAATAATGCTGCAGAGTGTAACAGTGACAAGCCATATGACAGTCATCTCTCCTTTCCACACAGCCAGACTCCAGCAGTTCACACAGGAGGAAAGAACTAAAACAGAGTCCTTCCTTTTTCCTGAAGTCAAACACATGACAATCTGGTCCCAGGACTTTTTTAAAAGGTCTAATGAAGCTTAGATTGCCCCCTATAGCCCGCTCATAGCGGCGTGTGTTACAATGCTTGGGGATGATGGGAGTGAAGATCATTAAGCACAAAGGCCGTATCTGAAAGTAGATCTGTGCATAGAAAGCATATTGCCATCAGCATATTGTGTGATGATTTATATTTTAATACACCCCTTTGAAAAGCTTTGTTTATTGCGTTTGAATAGAAGGGATTTCAAAATATCTTCATTCAGATATGACATGTACTCGCTGTGTCGGATTCCCTTACAGCACCTTTAACAACATGTTGGCTCCAACTTTGCAAAACCGATTTTCACCTAAGAGCAATAAATATTTCTGCTTTTTGTAATTGTGAATCCTTATCTGTGCTGCTCCCGACTTAGGGTCTAAATGGCTTGTCTTTTCCCCGATCAATAAGTTACACTAGACATTAGATGTAAATAAAATATGCCAATATAAAGGGAGAGGCTTTGGCTCAATTTGTCGAGTCGACATCTTTCAGGGAGACTCATGCTCCCGCAGCAACACGTTGGCGGTGAATGAATGTGTTTGAATGGAATTAGTTACTTCTGATGGTCTCACGACATAACAACCTCTGCCATCAGTGTGTGAATGGGTGTGAACGGATGACGTGCGGCGTAAAAGCTCTTTGAGTTGTCAGAAGACCAGAAAATGAGCCCCCAGTCCATTAACCATTTGTCAATTCTTTAAATTAAATTACAGATTCAGAAATCTTGTTTGGTAAAAGCTTTGATCCCAGGCGAAATACTTTAGCATACTAAATTTAAGTACACTTAGTATACTTCACATGCATATATTTATATTATGAATCCACTTATTTTAAGTTTCACACTTTCACACTGCTATGATGACAATACAATGAAAAAAAGTAATTAAATTTGTAATTAAAGTATAAGTAAAGTATACTTCTTAAAAGGGTGTCAAAAATGCACTTCATCAAAGATGCAAATGCACTAACATTAAACTTATATTAAAAGCATTCAAAGTACACTATAAATCATGTACTAACCAAAAGCTTATGTTTTAGGGAGTGGTAATATATTTTATACTTTATATACATTTAAGTATTAGTACTAAGTAGTGTACTTCATCTAAGTAAACTAAAGTACTACTGAGGGAATAATATACTAATAGTACATATATAATAGATTTAAGATAAAATATATCTAATTTGTACATTTAGAATATATTATTGGCTTACTTAATTTTAACACACAAAGTCATAATGTGCTTGAAATTTACTTTCTGAAAATTAAGTACGTTTTTAGTACATTAAAGTGATTTATTTTTTTTTGCTTTGGATGGGGGAAAATAATGTCCTCATATTTAAAGGAAGATACCAGAGTTTTGTTTATCTTCCTTTTTTTTTGCTCTGACAGCATGTGTGTATTTTAAAATTGTACACGTAGCACATACATAGAGTATTTTCGTCCTGTTTTGATCACCCATGAAGGGAAGCAGAGGCTGCTACACTGCTTACTCAGCAGTAGTTGCTGGGGAAGCAGATGTGCATGAGACTGACATGAGTTTTAGCTCAAGGTGGGGGTGCTTCTTTTCGCAAGCATTGTTGTATTGTGCATGTGTGTGTGTGTGTGTGTGTGTGTGTGTGTGTGTGTGTGTGTGTGTGTGTGTGTTGTAGAAGCTGAGCAGAAGCCAACCAGAGCTGCTTCACACCTGCTGTGGTCGTATGAGCATACTTAGCATACTGAATGACTGACAATCATTTCACAGCTGCTGCTTCATCTGATGCACATTGGCTGGAATAGTCCATCTATTTAGATAATCCATTCTAAACGAGGAGTCATTTTTAAATGAAGACCAATTCACCTTGTAGTCTCTGAAGACTTAATTAGTGATGTGTAATTCCATAAAATGTTGCAAAAGGGTTAAGGGTTAGGGCCGCCTTTACTGCAGGGATTTTTACTCCCACTGGTCTCACTCTGCTTGTGTACAGCAGATGTTCAGGGCCAGGGAGAATAATCCTAATCTCTGTATTTTGCCGAATGCTGTCTCTGACATCATGAAACCGCAGAGGGGATGACATAGTGGAGGCTGTGCTCACTGTCCTCTGAGCAATGCTGTCTTTATTTTTTAGAGCATTTACTCAAAGCCTTATGAGAGGAATACAATGCATTATCTTTTTCATGACAGCATGAAATGTTTACATTCTTTCTAATCTGTATCCATTAGTGGTCATAGTGAAACAGGGAAATGCCCTTTAGCCATGGTTTAATGGAGGCATGTAGAACTGTATTTGAATGGCATGTTTCATCTGTGATTTCATCTGCTCTTGCTTAAGATGGCCATTCGATTCTCGGAAACCTTGAATCACATTGAAGCCCATTTCCAATGCTTCCTTCGTCCCAATGTTCTTAATGAAAAAAAAAAGAATAGATCCAATGTAAGACAAGCCTAAGCAGACACAGAGAAGAAGGACATTCAGTGTTCGTTTTGTTGCCATATATGTTGATATTAAAACCTTTTCTAATACCGACTTGAAGAAGATACTCTAAATCTTTTGTTGATCTTATTGAAACACTGGAGGAGCCAGATGTTTTTTTTCTGTTACGACATCCATCTAGACATTCCAGACTTTCAATCCAGCTAATCTAACAGGTAGTATCCTAACCCTTCAGACACTTACAGTAGATATAATATCTTCTCTGAACAGTCCTTGGAACAATACCTATACCAACTCCTGTACAACACAAATCTTTTCTAAGAGACATGTATGTCGTCTAAAGAGAAGAAAAAGTGTTAGTTTTGGCAGGAAGAATAGTGGGTCATGTGTAAAGTGGAGCCACATGGAATAATAGTGGCAGAGCGAGGCAGCCATCTGTTTACACCAGAAGTCTCCCATTTCGTGGCCAATTTCATCATCCGGTGATGTTCAGAAGCCTGCGCTCACCAAGCATTAGAACAAAGTGATATTTGTTCTCAGTTTAATCTGCAGCACAGAGAATGAGAGGGAACATCCCTCGTGTCCTGCTAGACCCAACAAACGCTAAAGGTCATCTGTCTATCATCATTCATGTTGGGATCCACTCAGAAGGCCACGCTGGGAACCATCTTGCTGTCTGGTATGCCATTCACAGAAGGCCATATGTTGCTCACGGTACAGAATCTGTAAGAGAGCCAAAGAGCATGTCTGTGCCTCGTATGTTCCAAAACATTGGTGACCAAATCAAAGATTTTACAGTGAGGACAGGGGTCTCCAATCGTCTGTGACTTAAGTACTAATGAAGCCTGCTGGAGAACAAGTGTCTCAAACTGTGTATAGTTATCTCTTATTTCTCTGGCCAGACATTTATTACAGCATTGGAACATAATTATGAACATTTGCTATGTTCTGTCCTTACAGTGACTACTACATTTGTCTACTGATAATCCATTTCTTTTGTGAAATTTGGTTTGAAAGAGGTTTTCTATTTACAAACCTACAGACTCTGTCCAGTAGTCCGTTCAAGTCTAATAGCCACTATACTCTCTTTCACCTTTTTGTTTTGGTGTTCCTCTTCTATTTATAATGTTTTAGATGATTCTAACAGCCCTCATTGTGTTGTTTTTGTCTGTAGTTGACAGATCTCATGTGTGCTTCCTTCCTAAACCCAAACAGCAGACAACCAAAATTAGAAGCCAGCTTGTGAACATAGTGGAGAAGTACTTAACTCTTTTGGTTGAAACCAAAAACAGAGTAAACAAAAAAAACTACCAAAGTGAATAATAGCACTGCACTGTTCACCTTATAAACTTAGAAGGTAATAAGCCAATATTGTGTTACTGAATACTTGATTAATCAACCCAGAAATCCATACTTCCAAACAAAAACACAATGGTATAAAGTTCATAAACTGCTTCTGAAATGGTTCAAATGAGATCAATTGCATTATCAAAACATTGTATAATGATTTAATAATTTCAATACATTCATATAAAGCTAAAACAAAGGTTTTCTCATAAAGATACTTTTTGGTTAATAACTTTTTCCATAACTGGAATACTTTGTACAATTAAGTAAAAGCTATATGCCACCACGATGTCAATCTGTGTAATTCTTCAGCTATTTTCAACACATCCAAGTTTCCTTTTTTTAAAAGTGGTAAAAATAGACAAACCCTCCAGTGGTACATTTAGACAAAACAATCGCTGTTATTCATTGGAATCAATGAATAGTTATCGTGGAATTTGAGAATTCTTTGTCTTGTATGGTGCTGCTGTTCTATGGGCCATTATGGCAGCGCAGTGCAGAAACAGTACTTCAGTGTTCTCAGAAGCAGAAGTGGGATGGAGCATCATGATACAATATTCTGTCTGTTCAACTTTGATTTTCAGTCTTTCCACTCTCTCTTTGTCTGAAGGGCATCACTTCCTCGTTGTATATTTAGGGCAACACACACAACCTACTTTGTGCCCTAAAATACATACAACTATCAATGTGTTTGTGTTTTCAGATAAGACTGTAGATCATTCATATTGGTTTCTTTTGTTTTTGAGAACAGTACGTAGGGGTTCATCAAATGTTTCTTTTTCTCTCAAAATGTCTCCTATTACAGTGCAAAGACGATTACAAACAAGAAATCAATGTTACATATCACAAGCGTGATAGCTATATGAGTTCTGAGATTTATATTCATGTATTTTATATCAGTGTGAATGGGGAAGGACACATTTCCAGATGATAGCCTGTGATATTTTGCACTGGACAACTTCCAGCAGCATGTGATGTAGAGAAGCAGGAAAAACAGGAATATCCTAAACCCAAAAACCTGCTGGCTTCAGATGAGCTCTGTATGCGCATGCGGTAAAAAAAATATGGTATGAGTAGTCCAAGCTGTAAACCTTGTCCGGGGTATTCCTACTCTTCCGGGGATTTTCTACATCTATTAATCATACTAAACTGAAACAAGGTTATGAAAACATACTGTTGGCAGAGATGAGTAGCACAGTTTTTGTATGATGTTCATGGAGGATCATGACTCCAATGTTATCTAATGTTTTCAATGGATGATTTACAAATCAATACAATTTTGTGTGTGTGCTTGCGTGAGCGTGTGCACACTCTGTATACAGCTCTATATCCGCCTGACTCATTCTTAGCCAATGGAAGTACCCATTTTACCCCCACACACACACAAAGGAACATATGCTGGTTGAATAAAACTGAATGAAGCTAGTTACATAATATTTGTCTCTTACTATTACCAATGCAAATCCTCTTTATCCGAGTCCCTTTCAAAGGTTAGTGTTACAGGGTTGTGAGCAATTTTCACAATGAGGAAACAGGTCTTAAGGTGTGCCTGAAACACACATAACATAAGGTGGCTCATAACTGCAGTGTGTGTAAATAACAGGCAGGCATGAGTCATCAGGCCCATCTTACGTAACTGCGTCACTTCTCCACCCAACTTGCAGCTAATGCACCACACCCCGGACTCATTCACACACTTGGATCTGCTGCTGTCCAGCCTTCCATTGATGGCAGGGAGAGCACTACTCATCAGGCTCCATGTGGCAGACGGTGGCTAGCAGCTTATAAAGAAGTTGGCACAAAAGCAGTCTAATCTGTGTGCGATGAAAAGTGACATGTTAACATCTTCTCACATTAAATTATTACTTGATCTAAATGTGGTATTTTTCGTCACTGGATAGTGCAGCTGATTTAGTGTGTCATATTTTTCCAGACTGCTTAGATTGGTCCGACAGCGCAGCTGTGCTTTACTGCTGATTGGGTTTTAAAGTCCCACAAGTAACATGGACCATTAGGACTGAGTGGAGCTCACAGGACCATCAGGAAACTAGAGAGTGATGGAGGGAGGCCTGTGGACAATGTAATCAAACAGGCCACTGACTCACCCACTCACACAAATCAAAACCAAAACTATTTCAGATAAAAGAAACTTAACAAATGATGAAGTGTGTGTCTAGAATATGGAAACATTCTGTAAATGAATCTACATTAAATCTTATTAATCTTATTTGGTCAGAATACAATGATACTAGAACAGTTTTCTGGAACTTTTCCCAAACATTTAAACAAAACAAATATTTTAGATATTAGACTTCCAATCATCAAACCCTTATCACTCCTATGGGATCTATGTTTGTTTGTTTTTAATGACGGCTGAATATGCTTCATTATCTTTGGACAAAATGTAGCTGAGCCATGAAATCTCTTCATCTTCCAGTTCCTGTAACTAAGCCTTACAAACAGATAAGACCGTGCTTTCCTGCTGACATCAAGTGGCCACAGTGCTAACTGCACCACTCCGCTTCTGATACTGCAGCCAATACACCTCGGAGCAGTGCTTTACTCAGCTTGCAAAAAAACAAAAAAAAGATGTTAAAGACGCCATTTAATGCCATTTTAGACCATTCGGATACAACAGGGCTGTCCCTTGAGCCCAACCCTTTGCACGTTATTTATTGAACCCTTGGCTCAATCAAAGAGAGGAAGCTGATGTTCTGCTCTTTATTATGAGCCAAGACTCAAGCGTCTCAAAGTTGATGTCCCTGCTAAATAGATATAACTCATGTTCTGGTTACAAGCTAAATATTCAAAATATGTAAACTCTCAATTATACTCCCCATTCAGATAGAAAAGGGAAATATAATCTCAAATGGGACTTGCCCAAAATGAAATATTTAGGAATAATCCTCACTGAGGATGAGTCACAATTTTTTGAAAACAACTATGGCCTCATTAATAAAGAGATTAAATCTTTAGATAGACCCTCCTCCCACTAGATATATGTAATAGAATAAAAATAATTCAAATGAATTTGTTGCCACAGATTCTTTTTCTCTTCCAGTCATTGCCCCTAGAGGCATCCCAACAACAATTTGATGAGTGGAATCCATGGATCTCAAGGTTCGTTTGGAACAGTAAAAGACCTAAACGGCTATAGAACCTCTATGGCTAATCACTGTCATGTTTTTTGGGCCTATCGCAAAATCCAGTCATTCTGAAGAGAGGGTGCTGACGAGATCAATAAAATAATTGGGGTCGATTTGGATTTCTCTTTATTATTTTACATCTTGGTAAAATACCGGAAACAGTCCTATAGAAGGATAAGTACTAATTGAAGATACTCTTAGCATGTAGTATGAAAGCTATAAATAGGAAATGGTTTCAACCAGACTCTCCGACACTGGACCAGTAGCGCGGGATAGTTAAAAAAATTTACTGTGTGGAAAGACTTACTTCTATTTTCCAGACTTTAGTTGGAGAAATGTGTTGAACGCTGGGAAAAATGGATTGTGTATGCGCCTTGAATTGTATGACATTATACCATGAAGTATGTGTAAAAGAATACTGTGTTGTTTTTTTTACCTGTAACACCCATGATGATATCATGTTCTTTGTACATTACATAAGTAAATAAATAAAAATAGAAAGTGGGAAAAAAAATAGTAATACCATTTTAGAGAGAGTTAAATTCAATTCAGTACACTGTTATCAATAATAACTTACAAAGATAATCCACGTTTTTTTATCAGAATGAAATGCTTAGTTTGATAGAATCTTTCAGCTCTACTGATCAAACACACAAACTTATTGCATTTTAAAATGGTTAAACAATAGAAGTGTGTCTTTTGTGTAGTTGAGAAGCATTCTTTGTTAGGACAAAGGCATCCGATTGTCAACTGGTGTTGGTCAATCCAGATCCCCTAACATGGGCACTAACATAATTAGACAAAAATAGCTCCTGTCTCGATAGACTGTGCAACCAGATACTCACACAGCAGCTATGTGAATAGTTCACATGCCTCAGACAGGAGCCACTATAGAATTCAAAATACATAGATGAGTCAAAATTAATAGATAGCACAGTTAGACAAAAAAGTGTCCTGTTCTGATATTACAGCAGTCATATTAAGGCCTTATATGCTTCTTTTTATTGCTGTTGTTTTTAGCTGTGTAATCAGAAAACAGGGCAGGGATGCCAGCATGTGATCCGCTTGTAAAACTCAGAATCTGCCACGTAAATGTGTTGTTTGCATCAACTAAAACTGATTTTAGATTTATGAGTGATCATTCACAAAAAAGTACACAGGAGTGTCTTCAACATCATATCCACAAGTACGATTTTTAACCAAAATGCTGACATAAGGACAGAGAAATGTGTTTGCAAGACCATTGAAGAATCTCAACTCTTTACCCTTAAGGTGAATACTGTGAGACATTTTGCATTTGATTATATAAAATGATAAATAAATAAAGACTTGAACACAGCTCTGACAAATGCCTCCTGTTTATTACTTTCCAAGCAGACTTTTCTTGTAGGAATAAAACTTCCCCAGGGACATAAGAGGGGAGCCCTGAGAGGATTTAAAACACACGTATGCAGAACATGTTCAGTATGCTGTCTGGTTCTAGTGCATTCCATTAAAAGTATAATCCTATCAAAGCTTAAAAGTTTTTAGATTCATGGTTTTCTTGTGTTTTGCGCGCGCACACACACACACACACACACACACACACACACACACACACACACACACACACACACACATTTTCTGAACAGGCAAACAAAGTCAGCGTCTCTGGAGGTTTGTAGGAGTCTCTGGCTCCTCAGAGATAAGATTTAGTCTGAACACAAACATAAAGTTGTTAACTCCGGCAGGCAAACTGTTATACTATATGGCCTCTAAAGTATTTTGGATACATTTACACAAATCTAAAAGTAGTTACAAACTGTATTTACAACAATGCAAGAGTTGGTGGAAAAATACAGAAATATTTAGCTACAGTATTTGACTGAATCTTGCAAAGTCGCTCTATGGTTTTTATTCAAGTCTGCTTCTGGTTTTCCACAAAGAAATACAAAAATAACTCTGGATCTTCCTTCATTCAGGATTACTCCACTCCTTTCATGAACTCCAAGAACTCTGCAAATTGAAGGAAGACATATTAGCAGATGAAACTATAGGATGCTTTTACTGCACATAAATTTCCTTTGGCATGGATTTGATTGCAGAGAAAGTCAGATAATGGCTCTAATGAGTTTTTAATTTAGCCTTATCTTTAGTTCATGACTTAAAACGGCTCACCATCATAGTCAATTTTGCCGTCATTGTTCTTGTCTCCGTCCTTCATCAGTTCCTCAATGTCGTCCTCAGTTATTGCCTCTCCTGTGGACTCCAGCATTGTTTTCAGCTCTTCCAGGTCGATGTATCCATCTGCATTCCTTCACATCAAACAGGTAAAAGAACATTGATGCACATAACAAATCTAAGTTAAGTTCCCCCAGATGGCAGCGGATGAGAGGCTGTGTGATTAAGTGTGACATGTAACTGATCATATCCTTCTTTCCCCCTCCTCTCACAGTAATGGTTCTCAAATACTTAAATGCAGAAGTATTGCGAGTTAGTTCTTTGATGCTAGGACAAGGTGTCTGGCTTACATGGAGTGGGTGTTTGAAATATTCTGAGCTGTCAAAAAGGATTATGTAGCAAACTACATGCAGCACTCTGCAGAGCGACTTGGCATTTTGTCAGTTCGCATACTTGCACATGGGGAGCAGGCTTCCTTGGAACCACACTGCGAATAGCAATGTGATTATGAGTCCGAGGTGATTTCAGACGATAGCAGGCTCTTGATGTAGATGTTGTGTCAAGTTTTTTTTTTGTTGTACCTTTCTTCTTACAAGTGTTCAAGGGTAAACTGCTGAACTGCTCTCAGTGCATTAACTCTTTTAATCCTAACTAGCAGAAGAGTGTAGACATGAAACTCACTTGTCAAACATGCGAAACAGCTCCGCCAGTTCCTCCTCAGACTTTCCTTTGCTGTCGTCCTTCATGCACCTCACCATCATGACGAGGAACTCATCAAAGTCCACCGTGCCACTTCCTGCATACATACAATGCACTTTCACATATTCCTGCACTATATATTTGATCGGTCAATATGTGTTTAAAGAACAAAAAGTAATCAGCTACCTAAAGGCCAACTCTAAGAACATAAGATATCAATAAATAGAGTTAAAAGCATAGAACAGGAACCTCTGATTGGAAGCACCTTGAAAATGTAATTTTACAGCCAGATATACACTGTTACATTTCTTTCTTGACATCATGCCATTTAACAAATCTAAGACACTATTTTCTTATTTCATCATGACATCACAAAGGAAAATTAAAAATGACTTGTGCATCCTCTGATACGCCTCCTCTTTAATTCCTCCTGACACATCTTGTTGTGTGTAAGATCCTTGACTATAATTTGACATTAAGTTCAGGGGCTTTGACCTGGACTTGTCCGCACAGCATGATTGTGCAATGATGGACCTTCCAGCTGTTTGGCTGTGATGAAGAAGTCAACAACAATCAGCCAATCATTTACTTCCTCATACTGTAGTGCTTGTAGTACGTTTGATTTACCGTCTTCGTCCACCTCATCAATCATCTCTTGCAGCTCCTCGGGTGTGGGGTTCTGGCCCAGCATCCTCATCACCTTCCCCAGCTCCTTGGTGCTGATGCAGCCATCCTCTGCGTCTTGTACAAAGATGTCGAAGGCGGCCTTGAACTCTGCAACACAACAGTTGCACATGAATAAACAACTGTATCATTGACGAATGTGACAGGGGGAGTCACACTTATTCATCAACCTTGCCACATCATGCAAAATGTGCAAAATAAAAAAAGAACAATTTAATGACTTGCATTGCATGCTTGGTGGAGGGGCTATATCAGTGCATAGAGAGTTTTTTTAACCAATGTTCATACCATTTTTCTGTTCATCTGTCAGCTGCTCAACCTGTAAGACAAAAAACAATAACATAATAAAAAAAGAATAATCCAAAATTCTAAATTTCTGTTAAACTGTGTCTTCCAATTTTGATACTTTCGTATTCAATTGGGACCTCTTCGTAAAACAAAACGTTTTTTTCAGAGATATTTCTGTAATTGAAATTGGCTAAGCTGTCTTGATTTATAAAGTGTGAATCCAGCCTCTGAAGCAGACTATCACTGTCTGTTTTGATAACTTGTGGGTCAAAGATTTTAATATATTGTTCCAACAAACAGAGCCCCTCCTTGAAAAAACACAGAGCCTATATATCACATGTGGGAGCCAGTAAGAGGAGGAGTTAAAAATAAAGGGACAGGAGGATCAGGAACCACAGATAAAGGACACAATACACAATGTTTTAAATTAGCATAGCTGTGGATCGGGGCCCAACAATGGAGCAGTAATCCTGGAAAAGCTAGCACGAATGAGAGAGAGAGACAGCTGCTTATGTAAGAGTTATCGTCTGTCGTCCACTATAAGTTAAACACACACACAGGCAGACACACTCATAAACACACAGACGCTAATGTGCTGTTGATGTATGAAAAAACCCATCCAAACAAGCATGTAATATACATTCCTGTGTTTTTTTTTTTTTTTTTACTGTCTCAGCTGCACTGCTCATAAGGAACGTGAGTGGAGGGGACAGCCGGTTGAGTGTCGGTGTGGAGGTGGACTAACACGGCCACACAGCTCTCAGGCTCACAGATAATGCTGGAATTTAGCCGTGGGGGTTTTATCTAAACCTGAAGCCCCTTCACTGGCACCAGAGAACTGTGGACTCAGAAGAGTCTGAGAGACTGGCCAAAATTAGCCATGTGGAGTGGGACCGTTCCATTTGAAGTCATGAATGACGAGCAGGGGCCCGTCCTGTCAGTGACCTCCTGAGTGGCTCCTCTCAGCTCTGATAGGTATGAAGTGGGAAAGCATCTAAAGACGTATATGGTGTCAAAGATCTTTTGACATCAGCTGGTGATGGAGGCGATGAGCTGAGCGGGCGGCATCGCCAGGGATTTGTCAAACATTTCAGTTATGTCAAAAGCCACATAAACAAATTGATCATCAGCATATTTTCTGCAGCAAAGGATTACACAGGTGCCACAATATTTCATTTAAAGGCCCCCTTAAAGAATAAAATCAAATGCAATTTAAGATTTAAAAATCCGTAATTGTTTTACAAATCAATAAGTTTTGTTTGGGATTATGATCTGGATCCAAAACATACGTCAATCTCATACCAAATTAAATCCACACAGTTTTTGGCTGCCATCCAATAAACTAAAATCTCTTCATCATAGGAAGCAGACTGCATACTTTCATGTGTTTGAGTTGTGAGAGGACATACCGCTGCCTTGTAGATGTCGTTCATGATGGAGGCTTGTTTGCTGCCGGTCCTGATGGCGTACTGGCACAGAGGAAGGAGTTTTCAGTGCAGCTCAGGGCAGGACACCAGCCTTATCCTGGAAGGGTTTTATAGCCCCTAGCCCAGAGCTGTCTGGTCCCTCCCCGGGTGGACCGGCCTCCCCTCTGTTTGTACCCACAAACGTGTGTCTGTGTATGTGTGTCATTTGGCCAATCTTTCACAATCACTCGGCTCAGATAAAAATGCAGCAGCTCTTAGGGGCATACTTTGGATTGGAATGAGGAGGAGAGGGGGTGCACGCATGGTGATGCTTAATCTCCAGGGAGGAGGCAACAGAGACACTCAACATTCCTCTAGACCTGGTCCAGAGACACAAAGGGGCTCAGGGACGTGTGCATGTGTCTGTGCGTGCTTGTGTGACTCGGCGTGGTAGAAGTATTAACAGGGTGAGGACCAGGATGTGGTTGCAGACGACAACCAATAGACCATGTAGGAGGGGGATAAAGGGTCTGGGATCAGAGATGCACATACAGGTATGTTTGTGGGTGCATGGACTTTTTAAATGGTCAAAGCAAATCAAAGAGCTTATATAGTGGCCTTAAGGTAAGCAAACACATCCTAATCTTCTCATGTTAGAATCTGTGAAGAAAGGGACAAAAAAAAGAAGCGAAAATTAAAGGATTAGTTCATATCATTTTTCAGAGACAATCATAATTAGGTTTTTGCCTTCACCTCAATATGGTGGAATAAATCCGATTTTATATTTGCTCATTATACATTATATACACCCTCATTTTGAAATAAAACACACAGTCTCTTTCTAGAAACAACGGCACTGATTGAACTATCCACATGCATCACAAATAACCCTTTCCTCTGGAGCCTATTACGAATGAATAGAAATCACACTTGAAAAACGAGGGCATCAATCAGAGGACCACATTTTTAAAACCATATAATTGAAGCCATATGACTAATGTAACAAATTATGATGCTCGTACATACACATATTTAACCACACCTGCATATAATAACATAAAATTCACAATAATACTGTACTATATACCAATAAAGAACCAATGTTTGGTAGTTACCTCCGAGCATAACACATGAGAATTTGGTTTTCATGTGCAACACAGATTCAGTCAGCAGAGGGCGCTGTTCACTATATAGCCTCTGAATTGAATTGTTGCGCAAAGCTGCCTCCGGTTAACCAATTTATCAACAGTGGGGTAGGTGAGAAATCTGGGTCAAACAAACCAAACACTTGCAGACATATTCAATTTGAATAGAACACAGTGCAAGCCTTTGCAGCATTTTTTTTTTCATGCTCCTTTGAAACAAGGCCATCTCAATCACTTAACTGTGTGAATCACACACGTTCACACACGTGCTCTCACTAAAGCTCCCTCTCTCGCGTTCTGTCTCACATACACACATGCACGCACGCAGAGCATGCTGTGGCAGGCATTCTAAGTGACGAGTGATCATGCTGGTTTATAATGGGATGCTAATGGGGACTGGCACAGCTTACAAGCATCATACAGCCACTCAGAAGAGAGAGAGAGAGAGAGAGAGAGAGAGAGAGAGGAGCACAAATTGAACATCATACATGTCCTACTCTTGCACAGAAACAGATATCCAGCACCCGACAAAACCACATTCACATCAGCACACAAGTCACATACAAAGGCGACAGGTGACTGTCTCACCATGGAGATAGACAGGCATTGTGAGAGCGGGTGCATGAGGCAAAATGGGATTTCGTGCCAGTTTTCTTCCCGTGTTTTCCTTGTCATTTCTCAAAATGTCCTACTCTAAACACGTTGCTGCAGTGCACTCTGCAGAAATGAATCGTCATCATAGTCATGGCAAAGACTTCATCAGCTGAAACCAAAGCACACTGATGAGTCTACATGGTCAGCCAGACAGATTCATTTGGAGCGCTCTTTGCAGTCTGCTGGGTGCCAAGAGTGACGAGCAGCTCTGCAGGGGGCACTAGATTCAAATGTAAACCTTCAGCAGCATACACACTCATAACCCCCTCCTACACACACACACACACACAACCACGTTAACACACACAGTGTAGTACCAAAGACTGGCACACGCATCAAAGAAAGCATATGGAGTGCTGTTTCATTGGAGCCCTCCACCAATTTCCTCTTACAGAGGAAGGCTGACGAAAGAGCCAGCCATCTCCTCCACACAGCGCAATCAGACAGCGCATCTCAAATCCACAATTCACCGCACACCGCTTTTTGAGGGGTTGCCATAGAAACTCTGCTGGGTAGAAGCGGGCAGAAAATGAGAGGAGATGAGCGGGGCTATTTCCCCCTCCACCTCCCTCTCTGCCACCACATTTTGTCCTCAGTGAGTGACTGTATTATTTTCTATTCTTTGCTTCGGCTGCGCATACATACAGAGACCAAATTGCATGCATATATAAATGTCGCAGTCAGAGTTAACCATTGCCATTTGTGCTGCAGACCTGATCATGTATTGACTTAACCTACAAGTTCAGATGATAACATTTAATGACTGTGGATGAACACTGGAATGCACTGATTTCAGTTAGGATAGGGTTAGGATTAAGTTGCAGAATCATACAAATTTTGGGCAAAAAAATAAAATAAACATGATAGCAGTTATCTGACTGACTTGCAGTTTGAAAAGGCTGAATTCCCATCCTCTACCAACATCTTTTCCTGCAGAAAACATTATAGATTCCAAGTGTGCAATATGTCAAAATGCCAGAGGCTTAACATCTCATGCTGTGAGTACTGAATCAGCTGGACTACATTTGTGGAGATCTACTACTATACACAGCATACATCACGTCCATTTAAATTCTAATGTGATATAATGATTGGGCTGACGTGCAGCTGAGCTTGAAGCATAGGTCCTACGCTCTCTCCTCCTCCCTCCCTCTGTGTCCTCACCTCCTTGATTGCAGAGGGGAGGAGGGGAGCTGAGCCTGTCAGCCTCTCTTTCTTTTTCTCCATTCTTTCCTCGTGTCCCTTCTCTATCCATCCATCTCTCTCTCTCTCTCTCTCTCTCTCTCTCTGCCTCCTTTCATTGATGATCAACCTGTCAGCAACTCCTGTTGTGGCAGGCGGTGATAGCTCTGCATGTGACTGATACACCCCATAAAAGCATCACTTCCTGTCCACTGAGTGCTTTATTAGAGATCTCTGATCAGTGACAATGTCTAACCCGAATTGAGGGATTTGTCTTTAAAGAAGGAGGAGAGGGGAGTCTTGACTTTGCTTCAGTGCGTTCAGTGGACCCTTTCTGAGGCTCTTTGCGTTGAGGCAACTTGGTGTAACGCAGCGTTCCTTACATCAGAGCTCTAATGAGGCAGTGGCCACATTAGCTCCAGCGACGAAAGAGCCACTCACTAACTTTCTGCCAGCGGGCAGCGTTTTCCAGTCCACTGGACCACCAAGTCGCTTACCACCCTTTCTAGCCTTACCCACCTCCCCCCAACCCTTTCAACCTCTATAACAGTGAGACACCCAGAGAAGATTTCCTCTCAGATAGATGGCCAATGAAGTTCCCTTCAAGCAAAAGAGAAAATATGTTTCTTCTTCATGGCAGCAAAATGAGCGGTCAACATTCTGTCTCAAGATTTATTGTCAAACAAAAGTTGCAGGGTGAAGACATAGAGTTTTCAAGTACAATAAGAATATCCACTGTAAAGGTTTCACTGTTTTGGCTCAGTATGATAAACATTCTGCGACTGAATCAACAAGAAGTGTCTAAAATACTTTTTGATATTGCAGCAACTGTATTAATTTCAAAGAAAGGAAAATATCTGCAGTTATAGCCTATTAAAAAAACTGTACTTACCTGTGTTTAAAGAAAAGCAAATGTCAATAGACATGGGAAAAAAATGCAAGTATAATATTATTATTTACATTTTTTTTTTGTCTCACAATGACAAGAGTTGCCTATCTGGGTAGAATTTCTTCCTGCGTGCTCACACACCCATTTTGGATTTGTCAGAGTCTCTGCCTTCTCCTCTTCCCTTCAAATAGCAGCGCTCTGAAATGGAATCTGTGGACCCTCAGGGTTTCTGACAATGTCTGCGACATTTCTAAGTAAAGTGAACAGCGGTATAACTTCTGCATTATTACATTTTCAAAGTCAGCCCTGTTACAGTGTATTGAGAAAAAGCAGGTCACCATTTTCTCTCACTCAAATGTTTTACCTCTCTTGAGCGCCGATACTTGCCATTCTGCGTTCTGTTGATTAAATACATTTTTTTATATGAACCTCCTGATTAACATGACTGAATAGAAGTATATTTAGATGTGTGAAAACAATCATCATTTGGCACATCTACATATATAGGCTCCTCTTACTGGACATCTGGTAAATGATGAACTCTGCTCAAATCTTTATTATTAGACATGCAGGTGACCTACAAGGTTTTAATGCTGGTTAGGGTTTCTGTTATGTATTAGGCTTTCTAAATTCATGCCACTGCACAATCTTAGCGTGTATTTTTTTTTCTTCTTTTTCTCGAGGAGTAGAATCAGTAGTTGCAGGACTGGATTATGTTATTTGAAATGTTCTTGTTTTTGTTTTTGATGCAAGTATCATCATCCACTGGGGAGAACTCAGAGAACATAGGCTGGAAAACGTTCCGTTTGGAACGGAGAGCAAGAGGAACCCAAAAGTCACTTGACAGGTATTTAGCTTTAATCATATACTTAAACAGATATCTGCATGCAAGTGCAATTAACAAAATGCCCCTAACTCCATTTTAACTTCTCAG
The DNA here is from genome assembly GCF_947650265.1 of Symphodus melops. NCBI lineage: Eukaryota > Metazoa > Chordata > Actinopteri > Labriformes > Labridae > Symphodus > Symphodus melops. The sequence goes on from NC_136703.1 coordinate 16,932,036, forward strand.
GTTGCTCATCTGAATGTAAATAAATATCTTTACCTTTATCCTTACCTGAAGACTGACAGTAGCTAACGGCTTCTGAGATGCTTTTAGACTGGCATTTGTTTGTGAAATGTCTCTCCAACTAATCAATGATGGATTTCATCCCATTCAGAATTATTGTGAACAATATTTTAAGAGGTTAAATCCTTATTCAGTGAACCGCTGACATTTCCTTTGGCACCTCCATCAGGTCACATGGTTCACCTGCACAGTGAAAACATTTACGCACAACAGACGTTCAAGATGGATCATTACAAACTTCAACACTGACATTCAATGTAAGGTATCATTATAGCCTAGACTTTTCCCCTTTGGCTTACCAACATGCAGACATTATTTGATTTTCTGGGTAATGTCTTGACAACCTTTGAATATAGCTGTGAAATTATTGTTACATATCCTGAATTGTGCAAAGATGTACACAAAATGTAATTTATTTTGACTAAACAGCTCTGCAAAGAAAGAAGATAATATTGATCTGGATAAAAGACATTAAACAGAAGGTCTTGGAATAATAGACACACATCTCTAACTGACTTTCAGCTAAAAGCATCACTATGTCTAAGTGCTGCCTTATAGAGATGCTAGCAGGCTAAGCTAGGTATTTCTAGTATTTGCTTTTGGCCAGTACTGAGCTGATCTCTGTGAGTTATACCTAATATATATATATTTTTTTTTAAAGGGCTCGGTAACTGGGATACTGACCGAGTTGTGGACAGACTGGCACCATCAACGCTGCATTAGGCAAGTTTCTATGTCTAAATAAAAGATTCCATCATCTTTACAGAAGGAGTCAAAGGTGTGTATCGGGTGATGGACCTAAGCAGAACCTTGATATGTTTCAGATTTGACCATTTCTAGTAAGCATATGTAATCCACAGGAAAAACAGCCCCAGATCACAACTTTCCAGCATTGCCCTCTGTGTCATGTAGCTCCAGAAGCAGAATTTAGTTTGCTATACAAGTCGTAGAAATGTCTGGGGAATGATGCCCTCCAGAGGCTCATTCATAAGACAAATTGGCCAGAAATTCATTGGTCCTGCAGACAGTGTGTCTCCCTTTGTATGTTTCACTCTCTTGACTGCTTTAATGTGCAAACAAGCACACACCAACATACGTACACACACGTCCCTTCATGCCCCCGTGTTTCTTCGTGTTATTCAGGGTTGCAGTAGGCTATAAGGGGGAAAAAACACCTTTGCATCTGCCTGTGATGCTGTCCGACCTGAGGCCTGTTCGGCTTCAATGAAGTGTGCTGTGATTTGACAAGGCCAGTGACAGGAGGCACTGTACATATCTGGATGTCATGTGACACATATGATGGCCTCAAGGAGCCATCTAAAGGTCAGTGTTTCCTGATGCCATTGCCAACAACTAAATTAAGTGACTTCATCTCTTGCTCATGCATCTATCCAATTTTAGGAGATGGATACATTTGAGGTGTTGCATCATCTTGCTCAAGCACGGCAATGGTGGTTTGTCTTTATACCAGAAAACATGAAGCATTAAAGCGCGCGCACACACACACACACACACACACACACACACACACACACACGTTTGTTACACAAGTCATATTCCACACCTCTAGATGTGTGTACTTATACTACATCCACACCTCCAGGCTTACTTCACGAACTCTTAACCTCTGGGTTTGTCGTCATGTGTGTCATTTCTGACAGTGACAGTGGTGTATCAACATGTATCCACAGCTTCCCTCATAAAGCAAATTGTGATCCTTGTTCTTTATTCCGTCACAGTGCAAAGGTTAAATAGCTGCATTTAGCTCAGTCACTAGTTACATACAACAAAGAGAGTAAACATGATTAAAAAGGGCAGTTTTTGCTGCAGCTGCAGCCCCACTGTGTGTGTGTGTCTCTGTCCTAAAATGGCTTTGGGGTCTTGTATTTATCTTGCATATTAGATTTTTTTCACCTCTTGGTACTAATGCATTTGTACTTATGTGCAAAAGCACCAAAATGTTCTGCTCTAATGGAGAGCAGAATAGTATTACGCAAAAGGAGACCAAATTAGAACTGACAATCCTGTTAAAAAAATAAGTTGCTTTACATGTAAAGAAGCACAGAACCTGAAGCACGTTACAAAATAGATTTAGAGCAGTCAAATATAAGTGAATCTTTTGGAAGGACAAGTGAAGGAAACAAGTGGGTATTTCAGAGGAAAGAGAAATAGATGCTGACAGATGTTTAAAACCCCCAAAATGTAATGCCAGCAGAAGAAAAGTACCTGATGGATTAAGTGCCTGTGTGCTGTACATCTGACACTCAACTTTCCAGGCCACTACTGCTCTTTGCTCTTGAAAAATCTGAGGTTTTTTAATCGGTTAACTTTGTACAGTTTCCTGTGTCAATTGGAGACATTGGTCTGTTCTTATAGAGGATGAGGGGGATTCGTCTAACCAGTTAATGGGCATTGATGTAGAGGCAAAATATCGTCATTATAGCATCATATAGGGGTTGTTTTTATACATCACGTCTTACCTAAGGAAACCTGTCTGACAGGGATAGTCTCCAGCTGTGAGGAGCATATGTGAACAGCTCGGACAGGTGAATATCTTGGGCAGTCCTCTTGAAATTAACGATATTTTCAGGAGTGCTTATGTGAAAACGGCTATACATGAAGTTCTACTAAAGCCACCTGTTCCATAACATAACATGTAAGGCCCTCATAGTTCTACTGCCAGACTTGGGGAAAAAAGCAAGTTTGTCTTTGTTTTTTGTAGTTCGTTTGTTTTGGTTACATTAAACGCATTAAATAATTGCCCGTGCTATCAATGAACATGATTGTCCATCTTACCCAGTAAATTTTTCTTAAGATTCAGAGTGATAAAAATGCATTACTGAACAGTCTCCTGGGCACAGACTCAGAAACCAAAGGGGTCAGACTGGCCCTGTTAACTCTATACACCTGTACATGTTGTTCTTCAAGACTGACAGAAAATCAACTCACAGTAACTCGATTTGTTGTCCTGCCTTCTCTTTACAATGGCGTCATTTCGAAGCCTTTATCACCCACATAACAGTTTATGTCTTTTCTGTCCTTGGCTGACATGGCCCCTATAAATAATGTGTTTGCTCATTCCTGACGTAATAATTGTAATGCGCAATTTCTGTCCTGCCATGTGACGAATGAAAATATTACATTTGGGCTGCCCTTGGTTTTCTCTCTTTCCATGTCATACGACATTAATGTGTTTCTCATGGCTTACAAAACTGGTAATGGGCTCTCCCCTTCATACCTTTCTGATCCCTCTAAACCTTCCGACGCGTTATCTGCTCTCAGAATACAGGATTCTTGTCTGTACCCAGAGTTAAAAAGATGATATAATCCTCTTGCTGATTTCAGACATTCTCACTCTGTTGAGGACTTTAAAGTCAACCTTTATATTTATCTTTTTACCTTAACTTTCATTTGAGACTCAATTCCATTTCTGCTACACTTTTCTTGCTTTGGTACCAGGTTATTTTCAGTGTTATATTCTGCAGATAGTGCAAACAACAATTCTAGAAATAATATTCTCTGACCAAACAGTGGACTTTTTACTCAACTTTATAGTGTCATTCGAGCTTTCTTTGAACTTCTACAGTACTTGGATTATACAAAAAAAAGTTCCAGGTACCAGGTTCTGTCAAAAACGTTCGTCAGTGGAGACAAACAAACAAACAAAAAAGAACAAATTCATTCAATGAATACGAGTTGTTGCCTCATTATTTGAAGACAATCATACATTTGTTTTTTGTCAATTTTGACTCTGTCTTGTCTCGTTCTCTGGCTTTTACTTTTAAATCCGGACCTCTCTAGACAACTTCTGAAATGTTATTTTCATGACTTTGATAAGAAGGAAAACGCCCCTTTCTAAAATAACAATTCATACATTTATTTTTATCGCCTGGTTACGCCCACCACTGTCCAAGTGTTAAAGCCTAAGTAAGTGACACGCCCCCTGCACAATAGGTGATGATTTTTGGTGATATTAATGATCTTGGTCTTGTTTCGGTCTCGAAGAACTCAGTTCTCGGGAATATCTTGGCCTCCGTTAGTGTGGTCTTGACTGCAACACAGCACGTAACAAAGCTGCCCAGCTATGTGCTACCCCTGAACACCAGAAAACTCATTATAAAATGCTGCACGCTGAGTTTGATTTATTTATCTCCTTTGTTTTTCTCCTTGTTCTTTCTTTGCCATCAGGCTTCTCTCTGCTAGACCATCAGCTGTCCTAGGATGTCTCTTTCCCCTGCTGTCAGCGCCGCAATTCCAATACTTTGCATTTCGTTCTTCATCCTTTTTGAGATTAATCTCCTCCTTGTGTCTTTCCACCCTTTATAGTGAGTTAAACTTGTCATACTCTCCCAGTGTTTGTCATTCATGGGCTCCATGGTAGAGGTGATGATTTTGAGGTCTTCTTTGCTGGCAACTAAAAATTCCCAGACGTCTCCCTATGTATCCAAAACTCTTAAACTTAACACTTAATCATTCCAGTGTATTATAACAGGCTGTGCGTCTACGCCACAAACATCATGACGATTGGGTTCTGGTAATGCCAACATGTCTCAAAGCTGGATGACGTGAGAAGAATACACGTTGTGTACGGTGTGTGTCTCTGCCTGGGGAAAACTTGTCCTTGCATATAAGTTTCTCTTGCAGCTGCAAAAAGAATAAACTTTGCCTGAAATCATTTTCAGAAGAAATGTTTCACTTGGCTGAGCACATCAGTGCGGATCTTATTTTCTGAAACTTCACAGCCTGTCTCCACAACATATGACTTGGCCCTTAAACACCTTGATAAATGTTGAAACACTGTTAATTGTTCAAAGGCTTAATGTGAATGTGTTGAACAAATTACTTCTTAATCATTTATGAAGGTCATCATTTATTTATTTCATGTTTGACTGTCTGTTTGTGTTACCGGATGATATTAAATCCCTTCTTATTTGGATATAAATAAACGTGTATTTATTTATTACAAACCTGTTTAAGGTTCTGAGGTTTGTTTGATGGAGTGGTCTAAAGTTGAGTCTGAAGTTTTGGGGACACAACTGTTAAGATTTACTTAACATGAAGACATATTGTTTGCTTCTAAATGTGGTTGTTTTCAAAGGACAGCTTGAAGCGTTGTGTAATCGATGACTTATTTGAAGAAGCTTTCTCCAATGTATACTTTAAAGATTGATGTAATTAAACACATGATGGCACAGCTCAAAATTCCATTTGCATCAGCTTTGGGATGAAAAACTCACCCAGGCAGGTAATTCATGTCCCCAGCATGCTTTTGGCATTTTTGTGAAAAGATGCAAGATGACAGCAACGAGCCAAACAAATATGGCTGTGTTCATTTTCTCTCCTGGTTTCTTTTGGAAGGCTTCACTCTCTTTTGTTTACGTTTTGTTTTACCTGCATGCTCTGCTCTCCAGCCAATTCCAGTTTATCACATGCTATCTGGATTAGCGCTGACCAGGCTGAGAGTGCTGGCGATTATTCCAATTTTTTCCCACCCCTGTAATTAGCAATTAGTGAAATTCCTTTTCAAGATATTGAGGGGGTTGAGGAAGTGGTTTGGGGTGGATTAGAATGCTGACGTCAATGGCCAAATGCAAATTCTATTCCTCAAGCTTTATGTAAAAGATCTGAATTGGGAGCTTAAGCAGGGGGAATTTTGTCCACATACTCTCAACCCATTCTTGTCGGTGCTGGAAGGATTGTGTGGTCTCACTGACGGGTTGGAAGACCAGCTCCCTCAGCTTTGAAGCTGATAAACCTTTTAAAACCATGACAAATATTCTCCTGCAATTTTTGCCAGAGGAAAGGCAAAGAAGTGAAATAGGTAGCAGGTCCAGGAATATGAAAATTAGCTCCATCCATCTCACACTCCCAACCGTGCAGCCAAGTTTTTTTTCCGACTAATGCTTACTCCTGCAATGCTATAATCTCATATGTCAGTGATTGTCTCCTTACAGATTTTAAAACGACTGCATATTAGCCAATAATGTGTAGCAGCACCGTGTTCATGCAGCGTTTAACTGCACAACCTCCATGTCAGTGGACATGGCTGGATGGAACAAGTTAGGTGGCAAGGGTGAGACATCCAGTCAGTTTCCATAGTGATGTGGTTGCATGGAGGGGATTAGCAGGGGTAGTGTGCTGAGAATGGATTGCAGGCTTCAGTCAAAGCTTGCATTTAGAGGCTCCCTCCTATTTGGTGATGCTGATGATGGACCCGTCGTCTCCCTTCACTCCCCACACTTCACCTGATGCAGATGTGCTTTATATTCAATCAAACTACAGTACTTCTTCCTTTCCTGTGCTGGTTTCTCAGGTGTATAATGATTGATGAGCCAGTCATTCACTGTAACATGTGACCCTGGTGCAAACCCTCCTTAAGCTTTCAGAAATAACTTGTTGGTTTTGAATTGTAACCAGGCTAGATAACAGGAAATGTATGCTAATATGTGTGAGCGTTATGCCTGACACAGAACTTTTCTGTAATCCAGTTTTCAATCTCCACCAACACATTGTGTAAAAAGTTTCCTCAGTACGCACTCAAACCTCCAGATAATACTGTGTGGATTAGCTTGGCTTTAAATCTGCAGAATGTGAAGTATAGCCCGCCAGTTTTGCAATTTTGTAGACAGTAATTCTAATAATATAATCTTTATTGGTAAGATTAATAATTATGTCAAATTATCTTTGGGTGTAATCTCAGTAAGTGGCTATCTCATATCTCAAATGTATTCATTAGACAATGTCCCATAAATGATCAGCAAGCTAATTACTTTGGGCTTGTCATTTATCAGAAAACATAATACTTGTTTCTTTTTCATTCACATCTGTGTAACCCTGGTTTAAATCAGGAAGAGGCAGTGGCATCAAGCAAAGAAAATTCAAAACTCTTTTTGCAAAAAAGGCTGTACTGAAGGAAGAAACCTGAATCTGGGGTATAATTTAAAGGCACTTTACATTACATGTATATTTTACATGTTCAGTTTACTTCTGGCAAACTTGATGTCGAATTTTTATTAGTTTGCAGATTATTTTCAAAGGGAAACAAGACCTTAATTTTTTTTAATAGAGTGAATATTTGAATTTAAATCCAGGGATGGTCGGTGGAGCAGGCGCTTGGAAGGTTGGTCCTAGGTTGGGTTTTATGTCAATTATTGTCAACTTTGTCATTAAACTTGCATTAACGGTTAAAATTAATGGCTGTAAATGTTTTTTTTGTGATTTAGCCTCTGACCAAAGGTCATTTTCTGTCCTTATGTGGTAGAAAATTATATTTCTGTAATCTTGAATCTCTATTTCTGTACCATTCTTGACTTTAATGTATAAGAGAGCTAAAAAGAGAGAGGAAAGGTTTGGAGGAGAGAGTGGGGGACAACATGCAGCAAAGGGTCTGAGTTCAGATTCTAATCAGCAGCTGCTGTGACAAGGACTGTAAGCTGCTGTGCTTGATGCAATGGTCGCAGGTATAACTCAGGATCCTGTTGCAGTTTGGTGCATCCTCGACCTCTGCTCTCCCCCCACTCCTATCCAATAAAGGCCACAAATATTATGTTTAAAAAGTGAAGTCCTTCACAAAAATGAAACACAGAAAACATACAGTCTCATGACAATCTGTAAATCCAAAGCAGGTACTAAAAAGCACTACAACACACTTTCATAAGGCACATCATCTATTCCTTACCAAAAAAAAAAAAACATTTAAAGAGAATATTATCAGTGAAAGGTTCTACAAGAGCAGAGTGTTATTAGCTTAAAGCAAACACTGAAGTTTACCTCAGTAAATAATGAACTTTCTTTGGTGCGACTCAGAGACTTCCTACTAATTAATGAAGTGATGTGCAATTTAATGTGTGAGTTTACTTAACAATAACACATTTATATCACACACACACACACAAACACACACACACACACACACACACACACACACACACACACACACACACACACAAACACACACACACTGAGGTGTTCATGTTAACTAAAGAAAACGGGGGACATTTTGATTCAGTTAAAACATTTCTATCTTCCAAGTGTCTCTCAATATCTTTCAGTAGGATACAGTATGTATAAAGGTTTTCTCCTTTTAAAATTTAAGATATTCTGCAAAATATATTTATGTGAGCTTCAGAAATATTAATACTCAACATCTGTATTTAGTGCAGTGCATGGTACGATTATATATTATTTCTAGTGCTCCTTTAATCTTGAACATGCATGTATATGTTGGGCTGTGTTTCTGTGCAGTCTGCATGTGGTTTTTAACCCTCTGAAGTCTAATCTGCACCATTAATGGACTTTCTGTAGAAGTTAATTAACCATTTTCAATGATAGCAGCACAGCAATCCCAGTAGAGAGCCATATAAGGAGGGAGAGACGGAGACCGATTATGCTGTTGCCTAGCAACACATGTACAAAATTTGAAGCGATTTAGTGCCCCCATACTGGTTATCATGGAGGTCATATGTTTACCAATTCTAAAGCATGTGCTGGCTGTCACACAGGGATGTCAGCAGATCAACACACATACCTGTCCCCGTCCTGCATGATGCATGTTGACATGTTGGTGCCAAACATGTTAAACCTGCAACCATCTATTTTTCAACATGGTTGTGTAGGGTTAGTGGGAATTGTATTTCGTTTGAATCAGATGCAAAAGCAACATCAGAATCCCAGCTATTCTTTTCTGCAGCTGTGGGATTTAACTTCTTTGCATAGTTGATCCCTTCAGGAAGGTAAAACCTGAAGGAGAAAAAAATGCCCAAAGAAGAGAAACAGAGCATGCTCCACAAATTTGGTAGATGATTCACTCACTGAGTCCTGAAATATCATTGGCCGGCCCACCTCACTGATTCTTACATCCCACAATTCTTCACTACGCATGTAAATAAGATCTGGCAAATGCTGTTTGTTATTAAAATAAAACCTGTCCTCTCAGCTTGTTTGTAAATCATGTTTGTGTGCGTATGTAAGAGAGCGAGAGAGTGAAAGAGAGAAGGAGGCATACAAAGAGACAGGGAGACGTAGGGAAGGAAGAAGAGGGAGGCGAGACAGAGCTGCTGAGGCACTCACTTCACAGCAATTTAGGTCATGCTAAACAAATGCTATACTAAAGAAGCGCAGACAAATAAGAGCAGCTAGCCTTGAAGTGATTTCTCCGCATCTTCAGAGGCTTATACACAGTGGACATCACAATATAGGGACTGAGAATAGAAGAAGCTGTGTTTAATGCAGTGTATATCTCAGGTGTCTCTGTAAAGCACTTGCTGGTGTGAGGTAAATTTCATCAGTCATTCCTGGGAGCCCAATATTATTGATGTTTTATACAGAAATACTGAGTGAGCAGTAATTTGGTTACACCTTACTTCCCTTGTGAAATACATATGTGATGAACACTCTATCACCAAGACACAAGCGGTAGACCACAGTGATAAACAAACTGTGTGCTTACTAGTCAAGAAAATTGTGCAGCAGAAATTGAAGTAAGAGACAGGTGAGAAAAAAAGGCAAACAGAAAAGAGGCTTCATGTCAGTGCTTCTGACAGTCGAACTCTTGGTGGGATTACCTCATAAGGATTTTTTATAAACTAATGTGAGCTGCCTGGCTGTCAAAACAAGGGATTTCAAATATTTTCTATTTGTATTGTGTGCATGTGATTTAAATGTTTTTCAGCATGCTTTCAGCAGCTAGATGGAAAGACATTTTCTTTTGCAATTTTGCGATTTATACATGTTTGTATAGATATAGTGTGGGATAAGAATGCAAGACTTCCTCTAAATCCACCATGAATCTGGGTTCATTTTCTCCTTTATACATTAAGTGCTCCTAATCCATGTCTATGAGCTTTTGTATGTGCAAACACAATGTGACATTATGTTCAGCTAGGTGAAAATCATCATCAGCAGTCACAGGATTGACCTGCATGTTTACAATAAAAATAAAGCGGGGTTGTGTACACAATTCCAGCAGCAGGAGAAAAACAAGTCTGCGACAATATGAATAAAATATGTGAATTGCTTATGATTAGCATACTAATGACTAATCATGCTAATCATTTCATTTTGTGTGGCCTGACATTGCACACTGGAGCTGAGAAATGTGAATCCATGAAAATGCTGTCTGAAAACTGGAAAATTCTAAGAGAATTGCACAGAGATCATAGCAGCAGTTTTATTATTATTATTTTTTAAAGGTGGGTGAAAAAAGTAAGGATGTTAATAGAGGAAAGGAACAGCAATATTAAACAGTGGCCTGTCATTATCTTAAAAGAAGTTACAGTGAATTATTTTTATTTGACATTTAATTATGTATTGTTCTTATTAAATTTTGAATTTGCTTAGAAATAGCTTTGCTTTAATATATATTCTCTGCATGTAAATGTTTATGTGTGTGTGTGTGTGTGTGTGTGTGTGTGTGTGTGTGTGTGTGTGTGTGTGTGTGCGTGTGTGTGCATGTTTAGAAGACACACAACTAGGATTCATTATTATTATGTCAGTTTTATTTGAAAAGTTAAAGCCTAATAATGTTTTTAATAATATAATGTAAAGAATTTGTGAGCTTTGTTGTTGATCTTAATATGGTATATAGTTATTTTAACCTTCATAATAACCTTAAGCTTCAGACAATAAACCAACAGAAGGGTTTTGATTTAGCTTTGACATTCTCCCAACACCCCACACCCACCCACGCCAACATTAAGATAATTTTACAGCCAGTGGTCCAGTAAAAAGGGGGCAACCCGAACTTCAATCTCAGTCACATACTCAAAAATCCATTACAAGAAGGGACACGCAATCCCAGCCTAATGGAGCACGTGCAGCATTTACAAGCAGTCCAAACAGGCTTCAGACTGAAATTAAGAGTTAGGGTCTGCTGGTGAAAAGGGCAGTGAGCTGAATCAAAGCAAAGCTGCGGGGTGAGGAGGTCAGCTGGCTGAGCGAACATGTCACCAGCCTATTGGACATGCCTGTGTGCTCTATCAGCAGGTGTATAAATATGTGTCATGTTTCACACTCCATGTCCGCAGGGACGCCAAACCAGATGGGATTTTAAATGCTGCATTTCATGTGCTATCATTTAGTAGGTTAGTTCACCCCTCATTGCTCTGCCATCTGGTGCCCTCTCAGCCTGTGAAAGTGAACATTCTCACTACAGTCTGCACGCAGCGTTTATACAAGTCTACACTGCAGCACCTCCAAAGTCAGATCAGTGGCATCAAAAGAGAAGCAGGGAAGTAAGTGATAGCAGGCAGCACACGTGGAGTTTCAAAACGAAACACTACAAAACAGTACAAAAACAGACAGAACAAAAACGTGACATCACAGATCAAAACAGCTGAGTTGTGAAAAAAAAAACTTGCGCTAAATCTTCCACTAATCAAACAAGTGGCCCCTCGATACTCAGTGAATCACTTACCTTTGAAGTTGAAATTGAAGACGTTCTCCTCAGAGTAATGTTTTGCTCTTGTCTGTGACTTTTCCTGAGTTTTCTTTTTTTTTTTTCTATGTAAAGTAAAAATCCGCGACTGGATCCACTGTTCTCCCATGTTTTCTTTTTTTCCCATAAGAGAGTTTATTTCGTTTCCCCCCAATCTTTTTTGACAGACGAGCTTTATCTGTTTTTCTTAACTGTGAGCCTAAAGTCCAGAGTTTGTTCCTCGGATATCATCCCCTGATTTGTAGCGGACGTCGGGCTTTGGACTATTACAGGCAGAGTTAGACAAGCAGCTAGTGTTCCCTCCCTTTATTGACGGGCTCCCTTTATCACAATTTGCCAGATTTGCAGACAGCCGCTGACTGGCCTCAGCCCTCCACGCGCGTGGACCTGATAATGCTGTTTATATTACCCTCCATATGTTTCCATTTTCCGCCATACATTTTTATCACTGGAGGGGAGGAGGGGGTGAGCTTTTTCGGGGGCGGGTGGGTGGGGGGGCTAAAGGAGGTGGTGGTGGTGGGGGCGGGGGGGGGGGGGGGGGGGTCACATTTTGTGCCGCTGAGGGGATGAAATTACGTTTAAACCGATCATTTGTAAAGCTGTTTGTGTGAAGAAATTACAAGGATTAAAGATTAAAAGAAGCCCCCCCAAAACTAGAAAATATCCATCACTAGCCACTATAGTTTTCCATCACTCACACTCTGGATTGCCTTCATTTCTTGTCAGTTTGCGTGTCTTAAAGATTATTTGCTATAGGCCTATATTTGAGATAAAAGCATCAATATTTGTATTCATCAATGTAGAAGGGGAAATAGTAAAAATGAACTATTAAAAAAACAAACACTGGGATTGTGATGTGAGTGCAGCCTATAGATGAAGAAGAAGAGGATGATGAAGATGAGGAGGAGGGGGGCGACTTTGAGATGACATTGAGGCTGTGTAGATGGGAGTTGAGTCTCTGGTTGTTGATGTTAGACAGTCGCACAAGGCAAAGCGGCTGCTGCCCGTGTTGATTCAGCCTCCTCCTCCTACTCTTCTTCTTCGTCCTTCTCTTCTTCCTCCTCCTGGTCTTCAGCACTGCTCCCCGCTGGACAGCTCCCGTTTGGACATCCTCTGTAACGCTGCATGGTTCCTTTAAGTCTTTTAATGGAAGTTACATCTATTTATGTTCCAAGAAATACTGGGAGTTTACAACTTCATCCACAGGAGGAATCTACGGATACCTCGCTTCGAGATTTGTGGCAGGCAGCAGATCCTCGGCGGCACAGATCCCACTTTCATTGTAAGTAAATTGGCTGCTGATTTTTTGAGTGTGTCTGTGCCTGCGTGCGTGTTTGAACCCTCAGTCAAACCAATCTGTTAAATGCACGATTCTTTAATCATGGTGTATTTATGAGCGTGATTAAATTGTGAATGAGATTGTCAATATGTTTTTAGGTTCAATATAATGACGATGAGCTCTGGACCTACGCGGTGCAGCCAAATAAGTGCAGAATTGATTACGGTGTGCCAGTCTGTTGGACGCTGCAAAAATGTGGAGATGCGTTCTGGGGCGCCTAATAACGCTTTTGGTTCTCAATTAATCGGGCAGAATGGGAAGGCTATTTGTGCAGCTTGATGCGTAAAGCTTTTACGCATTGGACATCCCTTTGTCTCCATTATGCGTTTTGTGTTCCAGTTTGTTTGAGACCTCTCTGTATCCCTGCTGCTTGAAAATCTGTTCGTTGATAACTGTTTGGAGAATCTGCAGGTGGTAATTGGTGGACTTGATAAGGCTTAATTCTCATAGGCTATTTGCTTTTTCTACGGTGCGTCTTGCGCTTGAGGTGCGTGTTTAGGATCCTGTGAATTTGTCTTAAAGTTTTCGTTGCTACTATGGCTCTCATTTCCATTTCCTTTTTCGTGTTTTTTTTAAATGCAGACTTTAAGAAGGCTACAGTGTGTGCTGATCTGTTTTTAATTTACGCGCAATCTGTGGTGTGTTTTAGTTCTGGGATCAGGTCCAGCATGACTTTGCCATCGATGCTTTTCGATGTTTTTGTTGAGTCAGATATGAATGAAAAATGTAGTCAGTAACCCAAATGTTTATGCAATGATTAAATCTGTGATTTATAAATGCATATACCAGTTAAACTGTCAGTGTTTAGAAACATATATATTTGCTTATTGATATGGAACCCACCGAGGGATAAATGAATGCTATGCAAAATGTGTCCAAATTTGCTTCACAAATAACCAACATTTTCAGCGCCTGCTGCACAAAACCGACCAAATGCTCTATTCACGCTTCCAGGTTAACGGCGAGTGACGAGCCTTGTGTGCACAGGCTTCATCTCCAGACATTTGGTCCAAAGGTTAGGTCTAAAAACCGCGAAGCTGCTGTCTACGTGGACTGGTGCTGAAGCCTCTCGTCCGACTGCCAGGACCTTTGCCAAATCCAGAGACATGGCGACGAACGGCACCAAAACGGATGGACAAGTCACAGAACTGAACGAGGTGGCCACTAACAATGACAAACCCAAGTCACTGGACGTAAAGCCCGAAAAGCAGAAAAAGGAATTGCCTGATAGAGAAACATGGGGGGGGAAATTTGATTTTCTCCTTTCGTGTGTGGGTTATGCAATTGGACTGGGAAACGTGTGGAGATTTCCCTATCTTTGTGGAAAAAATGGAGGAGGTAAACAATATTTTTTCACTGCTAATTTAAGCACACTGCATGGCCCATTCAGCTCCACGACGCACGCACATAGCCGAGCTCGCCTAATTGACTGTGTCGATAACATGAAAAGAATAAATAACACCTACATTTGCAAGCCTAATTAGTTTATGTAGTGCCATGTGATGTTTTCAAAAGTGCGTCAGTGTAGTTTTTGCCTCAGATTGGTGCTTTTTTAATGCATAATTTACTTTCGTCCATGCAGGAGCCTTCTTGATTCCGTATTTTTTGACTCTCATATTTGCTGGGGTCCCTTTGTTTCTACTGGAAACCTCTCTTGGTCAATACACCTCCATTGGAGGACTTGGTGTATGGAAACTTGCTCCTATGTTTAAAGGTATACTCGCATTCTCTGCAAAACCGTTTCTTGATGCCAGGCCTGTCTGAAAAGTATTCATCTTGTTTGTTGTTTTCATAGAGATAATTTTGTCAGGATTTATGGAGGCCACAAATCCATGACAAAGTGCCTAATTCATCTCTGTATGATAGGTGTGGGCCTTGCAGCAGCTGTCCTGTCCTTCTGGCTTAACATTTACTACATTGTAATCATTTCTTGGGCCATTTACTACCTGTACAACTCCTTTACCACTGTAAGTATCACACAGTGTGCTCATGTGAATCATAAAAAGCAGCATAGGGTCAAGGTTGTTATAACAGATATTGAAAATTCCCTTGTGTGTCAAGAAGGGAAAAAATTGTGTTTTTTGTTTTTACAGGATCTTCCCTGGAGCTCTTGTAACAATCCATGGAACACAGAGAAATGTTACACAAACCACTCAATTGCAGATACCACCAATCTCACCAGTTCAGTGCTAGAGTTTTGGGAGTAAGATAATGACTGCTTTCCTTTTTCACAAGAGCAGAGCTTTAAAGTGTCCTGCATGCATCCCAGTACATAAAAGACAGTCCCCTCTTTGATGCATGCTTATTTATCTGTGCCGATAATGGTCGTGTTGTTGCTTCCTCTGACTATAGGCGCAACATGCATGAAATGACTGATGGCTTGGAAAAACCAGGCCAGATTCGAGTGCCACTGGCTATAACGCTGGCCATCGCCTGGGTCCTCGTATATTTCTGTATCTGGAAAGGGGTTGGCTGGACAGGAAAGGTAAGACATTGCCAGATTTGGGTATCCAAGATCTCTTTTGCTACACTGGTTCCCAATAAGGAGTTAAAGTGACAGCTATACAATATTAATCAGTGTAATATCACCTCATCAATGATTTAGATTGCAGTCAGCATTGTCCAGATTGATTTGAAAATGAGGAAACACACATCAAACACTCATGTTCACTAATCTTAGTCTTCCTCTTGGTAGCTCCTCTAATTCCAATCCTCCTGACACAGAGTCTACACTGAGTGTGGATACACGATAGGAGGAGCAACAAACAGCCATACGCTTCAATCTGGTTTTGTCCTCCTCCCTTGACTTGGAGCAGCTTCCCTCCCCTGGGGTGCCACATTTCGAAAGTGTAACGCATCACGTGACCATTGCAAATAAAATTAGTTTTGGTCACAAAAAACCCATCCCCCTGCACATTTTGTGCACAAATCACTTGCAACAGAGCCAAAAATGCACACAGGCACTGTAAGGGAAGCAGGTGATTTATTTGCTGTGTATTCAGCCTCTCTATCCTTTATTTGTCTACAATAGACAAAAGGATACAACCCTCATTCAATTTCTAAAAAATGTGTGAATTCAACATTAACAAATTCTGCATGCATCAGCAGATGCAGCAGAGTCCTCATGCTGATTCCTGTCTCACATTTTATAGGTGGTTTACTTCTCTGCTACTTATCCCTACTTCATGCTGTTTATTCTCTTCTGCCGTGGAGTGACTCTACCTGGAGCTAAAGAGGGAATTATGTTCTATATCACCCCTAACTTTGAAAAACTCAAAGAATCGGAGGTAATGACATATAATCATTTTGATTTGTACCCGTGTGCTTCATGCTTGAGTGAGCAGAGCTCGGCCCCACGCAGCTAAAATGCTTGTGTTCCTTTGTCAGGTATGGCTGGATGCAGCGACACAGATCTTTTTCTCTTATGGATTAGGATTGGGGTCACTTATAGCCCTGGGCAGCTATAACCCTTTCAATAACAATGTTTACAGGTAAGACTTTTTTAAGGATTTAGAAAGAGAGATTCTATGAGACTGAGCATTCAGCTGAGTAAAAAAAAAAAAACCATAGCAGTTTAAGTAATTAAATTACTGATTTTTTTTTCCCTGTAGTATATGTCCTGTTTAAAGGCCTTATTCAAAGGGACTCAATATGAGCCTTTAAAGGGTTTTATTAATGTGAGTCGCTGGCATGAATACAATAACAATCAAAGGAGAAGGTTGTTTCTTGTTCTCGGAGCGCATGCTGGAGGGGGGGAAAAAAAGACTGATTGCAAAGCCTGAGTGTTTTCTCCAGCAGCCCCATCATTCTGGGTCACATAAAGAATCTAATATAGAAAAAAATAATTGCAATAATTTTGTGTCCTTGCTTAATACGGCTATATACTTCTACACCTGTAATGTACAACGTATGATTTTTATTCTTCACAAGCTCTGAAATGAATTCTGTTTGTTTGTCATGAACAAAAACAGGATCTCGATGCTCAGAAGGAATTAACTGAATGTGTGCTTCTGTCTGAGCTCCGCCTCTTCTGTGTGAAATGTTTCAGAGAAGCTTGATACCAGAAAACAAGACGAAAAAAAAAAAGAAAAGAATGAACTTAAATGTTTGACAACTAGCCTGTTGTACGTTTCCTTCTCCCAGAGACTCCATCATTGTGTGCTTCATCAACTCCTGTACCAGCATGTTTGCTGGCTTCGTAATCTTCTCCATTGTTGGCTTCATGGCCCATGTGACAAAGAGAGACATTGCTGATTTAGCAGCTTCAGGTAACTATGGATTGGAATATGTGCTTCCCCTGTGCAATGGTTCTGTCTCAGCACCAAAATAAATCTGCACTGTCATTGATCCTGGCAAAATCTGTGTTACCATATGTGTTTGCTGTAAACTTTGCATTAAGAATAACCTAAAAACCATGATTTTCCTTTTTGCTATCCAGGCCCTGGCTTAGCTTTTCTGGCCTATCCCGAGGCTGTAACCCAGTTGCCAGTGTCTCCTCTCTGGGCCATTCTGTTCTTCTCCATGCTGCTCATGCTGGGGATTGACAGCCAGGTAAGGGGCTTGGAGATGATCTGCTCACGGGCTGACCTAAATATTTAAAATGCAAGTACATATCATGCAGCTCGCCCCTGCTCCCTTCATGATAAGGGAGAAATTTGCTCCTGGTGGGCAGGTATAGATGAGCTCTGACATTAACTGTCAGGTCTTTTTATTGCAACTTTATCACCTCTGTGTGCCCACAGGTTTCACTGTTGGGATTTCTTTCTTTCGTGTTTGATGTTTGGGTTCAAATAAGGCCACAGATATATATATATATATATATATATATATATATATATATATATATATATATATATTAAAAAGAAATTATTCATGTAGCTTTGTACTAACAGCAATTCAAACTAAAAGACATAAATTATAACCCTGTTCTTGATGTCACAGCAACTGAGCCTTTGCATAACAGAGTCATTACCAAAATGGCCTCAAAGAAGTGGATGCTTGGTCATTCAGAAGATTACGTTAGCGATTTTGTCCCATGGTTTGGTGCACACTGCAATTCTATGTCATATCTCATCATCAGTTAGCCTAACTGCTAAAATAAAACTTCTTGAGTGAAGAATACAAATTGAAAAAATACTCACAGACCTTTACGTGATTTCCGTGACAAAGAATTTAAAAACAGGGGCTGCAAAAAGTGAATTTGTTAACACTAATGCATTCTCTCACGATTCTGTCCTTCAGTTCTGCACCGTGGAAGGCTTCATCACCGCTCTGGTGGATGAGTTTCCCCAAGCTCTGAGGGGAAGACGAGAGATCTTCATCGCTGTAGTCTGTCTGGTGTCCTATGTGATCGGACTGTCAAACATCACACAGGTACAGCAGGGCGGCTCTCTTATGTACCCACTGACTGCTACAGGTGGCAGATTAATCGAATGAGTTATGGAGTTTGGAGATGTAATTAAAAGATTGCAAGTTTTTTTTTAAAAAAGGTTGCGCATCTGTGGTGGGGCAAAAAGCTACTTTAAATTTATAGGTGTTCTCTTGATTGATTCATATGCAATGCTAGATTCATTTATGCTGCACCTGCAGAACAAATGATTTTAATAACACCCATGTCTATTTTTTCTGTAACAAGGGAGGAATCTATGTGTTCAAACTGTTCGACTACTATTCTGCCAGTGGGATGTGTCTCCTGTTCCTGGTCTTCTTTGAGTGCATCTCCATATCTTGGTGCTACGGTGTGTATTTCATGCAAAACGTAATTATATCATTATTTAAAAATATGCACTTTCTCTAAAATAAAAACAAAACAAGATCATAAAATATCACATATTTAAAACACTGGGGTAAATGTACAGGTTGAAATTGCCGCACCTCTCGCCAAATTAATATTTGCGCGGCATTAAACGCTGTTAAGCCTCAAGGTCACGAGCACTCATGTGTTCCACCTCACCATCCTCATCGTTATGCATGGCAAACCGGCAGCAAATTGAAATAAATTGTATATGAATATTTTGATCATGGATCATTTGTCTCACAGGTGTGAACAAGTTCTATGACAACATCCAGGAGATGATTGGCTACAAGCCGTGTATATGGTGGAAGATGTGCTGGGTCGTGTTCACGCCTCTCATCGTCGGTGTGAGTACTCTGAACTAATACAACCGTACATCTAAAGTCATGACATGAGAAATGAGACAATAAATAAAGTCAATATTACCTGCCTGCAGCCATGTCAGGCTCAGACAGAGCTGCCCAGAGTCTGTGGTGTCAGGATGCATAAAGCGTCTCTTGTCTCCCACAGGGGGTGTTCTTGTTCAGCGCCATACAAATGGTTCCTCTCACTATGGGAGACTACGTGTTCCCAGCCTGGGGTCAGGGAGTTGGCTGGCTCATGGCGATGTCCTCAATGATTCTCATACCAGGATATATGATCTACATGTTTTTGGGACTCAAGGGCACCTACAAAGAGGTAGGAAGTGAATTACCAGTTGGGTATTTTTAGGTTAAAGAACTTGCTTTGCTAGCTTGTAATAATTTCAGCTTGAATTGTTGTCTCTTTATTCCACCCAACTTTCTTCCCTCTGTTATGTAATCTATTTGTGTTGTCTTTTTGACATAGCGTCTTCGGATCATGCTGCAGCCTCCTGCAGTTGTCAGGCGACCTCAAGAGAACGGACCCGAGCAGCAGGTGGAAACCAACGCTGCTAACCTATCCAGCCCTACTATTCCAGCCAATCCAGCTAGCCCTGTTAACCCAGCTCCGGCTAACCCCGCCAGCCCCACCAATCCGGCTCCTGTCAACTCTACCAGCCCCATAACCCCTGCTAACCCAGCTCCTCCTGCACCAGCTAATCCGACCACTGCCACTAGCCCGGTGAACCCAGCGACAAGTCCCACTCCCACTGTCACCACCACTGCCACTACCACGGCCACTCCAGCTAACCCAACAACCACTAGCACAACTGTTAGCCCCATCAGCCCACCACCAAACCCCGTCAGCCCAACGGAGCCTGTTAACCCCCCTAACCCAACAAGCCCGTCCTCTAACCTGACCAATGCCGAGGCCAACGTGTAGACAACAAAGAAACCCTCATGGAGCATGTAGACAAAAGAGAACATTACAAAGGACTTCCAAGATTTCAATTGATTCACCTACCTCCAGGGGCAATATGTGATCAAAACCGATTTTCAAACCACGTTTAGTTTTTCTGCATTTGTAAAACCAAGCCAATGATGTCTTATTGTTGGTTTGCATTCTGAAAACAATATCAAAGACTGTTAGTGTTCACAAATATCATAAATCTGAACAAAAAAGATGTAAACATACTGTGTAATACTGTGAGAAAAGAAAAATAATAGAGATATAGATTAGAGATTTGTTGAATATCTTCATGAATCAAGTAAATACCGTGTGAATATAGTAGATGAAGTAGTGAACAAAATTGACATCATTAAAGAGTGCAAGAGATGGCGTCAATTTTATCGTGGATGTTTACTGAACCTCACACAGTTGTCTCTTTTAAAAACGTTGCACTCTGTGAGGTAAATTATAGGCCACAAGGCGAACAGGGAGCTCGACATAAGCACAATGCCAATAAGAAGTTCATGTTTAGGAGCTCCAGAGCAAACCAGTGTTTGTTGCAAAAGATTTTTGTGTGTGAGAGAGACTGTTATTTTTTTCGTTCCTTTTTTTCAGTAAAAAAAAAAAAAAAAGGGAAAACTTGTTTGTGATCGAGACATTTTTAGAGTTATTTTTAGGATGTTTTATACTATATGTGTTGTGATGGAGGACCAAAATCAATAGGCAGACAAAAGCAAAAACTATGCCATTTAGTGTTCGGTTGGCAAAGCACAGGGTACTAAGAAGTACAACAAAATAGAAGAAAAAAAAAGAAGAAGCACAGGGTTAGAAGAGTGATTTACAAACATAGACTATCCCTTAATGCTGACAGTCAATCCTGTTTACGTTTTGCATGCTTTCCTCAGGAACATCAGTAAAAAAAAAATTGCTGAAATGTCTCCTGACTAATAAAAGAAAAGAGAAGAAGTACAGAGACGGCCTTAAGCCAACAGACCAATTTCAGTCAAGCCATAGTCTGTTTACATGACTGGGCAGAAGTACAAAATATAACTTTGTATGCTAGCACAAAAACCTGGACCAACTCTGTGTTTTAGTACAGTCATTTTTTTTCTTTATGTGTAATGATCAATTATAGTTTGATCAATATGTATTCAGCAATACATATGTAGATGTATACGTGCAGGCCAGTAAGCAGGTGGTCTGTTTCTCTTTTTGTTTCTGTTGTCTTTGCTTTACTAGTGAAAAGCACAAAGCTTTAATTTCCCCAGACTTTTGCCATGGCGTGTTAGGACAATGTTAGTTTGCTTCTATGGCAGCTACTGTGAAAGGCATCTGGTCGAACAGAACATGTTTACTTTGAAAAGCAAAACAACTGAGCGAAAATATGAAATGGCTACAGTTCATGTCCTGTGAATTTTGTATAAAGTTAACTCTACCACAGTTTTCTCTGGAACTTTGTTGTAAAACTGTACTGTGTAAAACATGTAACTGTGAATGTCTGTATTACATTGGAAGTTATTGTCTAAATGTTGAAAAAATGGAGTTGCTGTTTTCTGCAATAATATTTTGATCACAGAAGCTAAAGCACATATCTTACAGAAATATACGAAATGATGATGACAATGAAGATACTGATGATTATATTAAAAATAGAAACTATGTCTAGTAAAACAATATTGTTTTGTATATTTTTAACTGTCTCACTGCCTAATGTAAAACATAATATAAACATGATATGTATCTAAATGGTGTCAAATGATAAAGCACGATTGTTATGTTATACAAACAGAAAAAGACTGAAAAAATAAAGAGTTATAGAAAATATAAATACAATACACGCTTGGCATATGTCCCTTATAGTATGTGTTTTAAAGTAGAGGCCCCCTGTTCTTTTCAACCCCTTATCAGGAAATTAGGTCAACCCCACTATCCACTCAAATGATGTACACCGGGCTGAATCCTCTTGTAGTAATTGGTTATTGTTCCCACTAGGGTAGATAAACTGTCATGTTGTCTATGGACTATTTCTGGTAAATAAGAAAATATGTATGTAAGATCAGTAAAGGTACAAACAGGGATTAAGTAGTAAAAAAAAAAAAAAGATGCATAGCTGGATTTATTTTTTGTTTTGTTAGAATGAGGCCGAATGGGATGTGAGAAAATTAAACAAAAACCTCTCTTCGGTAGTTTTGAGTGAGGATGACATCCAGCTTCGCTCTCCCATGGGGGTCGAAAAAAAAATGTAAACATTACTGTACAAAAAAAAAGAAAAGGGAGAAAAGAAACATCAAAAGAGGATGACAAAAAAAAGTGTCTGCAGCGCTTCCTTGAGGTTTATTGAGTGTCAGAAACACAAGCTGATAGAGAGGGGCCTCCTCAGCAAGAAAAAACATCACCACAGAACAGCTCTGGCCCCGGGGCCTGGCGTACCCATCCAACCGCCCCATCTCCCCAACCTCTTATGCTTTGTGTATCTATGTGTGTGTTTCTGTGTATGTGTGTGTGTGTGAGTGCCTGCTTCTTCTCCCCCACCTCCTGCAGTTGCTGCTTCCATTAGCTTCCAGTGTGATAAAGGAGACGGCACCAGCTGACACCACCACAATGACTCGCCACGGAAAAAAGAATGAGATGTCCCCTCTAGTAGCTTGTGGCAAACTGTGTCTGTGTAGACGAGTGTGTGTTTGTGTGTGTGTGTGTGTGTGTGTGTGTGTGTGTGCGTGTTAGAGAGGCAGAAAAAGAGGGAGGTTGGGGACAGAAAGCTGTGTCTGAGCTGTCTGAGGTTTGAAAAATGCCCCTAATGTCAGCTCATATAAATTAGCCCCTGATGGATGACTTATTTGCCTCCTTTATTCCCAGTTGTGTAATTTAGCATCATT
This sequence comes from Symphodus melops, assembly GCF_947650265.1. Taxonomy (NCBI): domain Eukaryota; kingdom Metazoa; phylum Chordata; class Actinopteri; order Labriformes; family Labridae; genus Symphodus; species Symphodus melops. The sequence continues at coordinate 16,954,826 of NC_136703.1, forward strand.
ACCTATGAAAACCAGTCACCGCCAAGACAACCTAAACTGATGTCTTACGTCCAGCAGAGCCATAGATCATCATTTTGGGCATGGGAGGACAGAGGGAGGAAGCTCTTGATTAGTTGGGAGAAATGCAGCAGAACACAATTATTCTTAGGTAAGGGACAGCAATTTCCAGCAGCTTCAACATTGATTGATTAATCTTAAAGAATGGTATTATAATATACCTTCCATATATGTACATCCTTTTGGGGTTTGTATGGGTTCAAATGGGTTTGCCTGTATTTCTTGCATCGAGGATGAAGTTACATTTTTCCAATTTTTTAACAACCTTCATTTCCTAGGCAACCACGACCTGCTGACATCAAAGCTGAATTCTGAGATTTGTCACCTGATGGGAAATAACAGCCTTTATGCCACTCAAGCTTTCTACTTCTCCATCAAAGTAACACGCTGGGATTTACAACAGAGCGTTCATTAAATCTAGAAAGCTAATTCTAAGCCCATAGTTCTGTCTGAATTGCCTCTCAAATTTCAATCGCTGTGGTAGAAGTTCATGGCCTCTTTGTGAGGGCCTGTAGGTCTGAATCTGAGGCTGGACCCGCCCATTGGCATTTGCACAATCATTTTAAGTAATAAGTACGTTACGTCTTTTTCTGTCTTCTACTATGCATAACAAATGTATTTTTATCCAATGTGTTTGTTTTTCTTGACACTGATAGTTTCCCTTAAATGGATGGGGGGAGATGGTCTGTACCGCTGAGCCAGCTTTAAAGTAAAGGTGGTCCATTAGAATTCTAGGTCCATTTCTATTCCATTCCAATTCTGTTCAGACATCCAAATTGTCACATCCAAGAGGTCAATATTGATTCCAAAATTGTTGGAGATGGGCCAACTCACCTGGAATAGCCAGATTTACAGATTCATCCTGGGATCTGTCTCTGCAGAAAAAACCTCAACTATCAATTATTTGGTCTGTTAATCAGCTTTTTTTCTTCTAATGCTGACCCTTTAACATCACTGAATTTAACATGACCTAAATGACAGCTATGCTAATAGCCAAGTCATAAATGATTTCAGGGCGGCTTGGATCTTTACAGAGACCGTCTATCTGCTTTTTTATTATTCATTTAGTGGGATTCAGAATCTCTTTTGTGCCTTTATGAGCAGATAAAGGGAACACCTCTCAAAGAGTGTGGGGAAGGTCTTTTTCATCTCCTGTCTCATTATGTAGACAGTATGAAACCTATTGTCTCTGTTGCTATGATAACCTGACCACAAAATCACACTCTATATTAGCTGTTTGTTTATATCTGTGCTGTACATAGTAATTGATGGAGATAGCACTAATTAATTTGAATGTGACACTGTTCTTTTTCTTGCAGAGTTTCTGGGCTTATCAGCTCCATTTTGTGGGCAGATCTGAGAGAGGGGACAGTGTTTGGTGTTTAGCATTTCTTGGCACTCTCTGTCGCAAGCCTATTTTTAAAGTTAAAAAGTGCTCGCAGGGTGGCCGCGAGAGAGGACACTGAAGAAGCAAACTGGTGATCCATGATGCTTTTATGAAGCGATGACAGAACGCTTCAGCTTATAAAGTCACACAGGCTGCAATGATTAATCCTCAGTCCACATTTAGAGCAAGAAAAAGCTAATTCTACTGTGAAGATGAAAAGACGGATAATTATGTTTATAATTTCTCTGTTTTTAACCTCAGTGCCAAAGGACTTTCTTAATTGTAACGCCCTATTGGCTTGATGTTGTCATGGGTCACCGGTCCTGCATATTTTTGACATGGATTTTGTGTGATTATTTGTGACATTTTTTCTCTGCTGCGTTTTATTTGCCCCAGACTTCTGTCTGAGGTATGCTCACATGAGAATTCAAAGCAAATACATTAATGAATAACTAATCTTGGCAGATGCATGAATCTACATATCAATATAATCAGAGGATGTTGTGTGCATGGCTATTCCAGCAGAGGGACTGAGAGGATGTCAAGCATGCAAAGCACACTCTGCATATATGCTAATTGGTCTCCATTTCCATTCTGAATACGGACCTTGCTGAAATGAACTTGTTGGATGGTTCATTTTTGAGGGACGAAAGTGCTTCTCTTTGCTGGCACACACACATTGCATCGCTGCTTACATATCAAGCCTCTATGCAGCGCAGCTGGGTAAGATCTGAGATTAATGGGTGCACTCTGGGACATGTAAAATGTTGCTGTTGGATTCAGCGTTCTCATGACACAGCAAATATTGCTGTTATTATTTCATTCAGAGAAGCTCAGAGGCAAGCCGAGCATTCAATTTCTATACAGATATTTTATTAGATTCCGAAAGCTTCAAAGAGCTGCAAAAATATCTATTGGTTTGATTGAACAAATCCCCACCCTGTGGAAATTGTACACTCTTCAAAAGGGGCTTTGTTTTACATGACATAGCCATCCCTCCATGTAACCTCTTTACAGTACCACTCCCTGTCTGTCTGCTCCCTAATGAAAATATTTTACCATTTTCTCCTAAAAAAACAATGCATTTATCCTGCTAATCCAAAAAGGGGACAGCATCTTACATCAAGAAATATTGCAGAAAAAGCAGCTGTTGTTTAAAATGACTCGGTGTCAGTGAGAGGGAATTTTAAGTCCCAATAAAGAGGACCATTTCAGCTAATCAGGAGACTTTCCCCTGCTACTTTCAGTTGGCTGTGGCGCTTCTTGTCTTTTGTCACAGCTTATAACATCTCCCCAATGTGCCAGAGGCTTATGGGGGAGTCATTGTAGATTACTGCCTGGGTCAAACACTGAATGCAAATCAGGCAGAGGAACAGTTGAAGTGAAACACTAAAAAAAAATAGAAGCAGCAAGTATATAGAAAAGAAACATTTTTTTATTCTACAAATGTGTGTGTGTGTGTGTGTGTGTGTGTGTGTGTGTGTGATTGTGCTTGTATATACAGTGAGCTTGGTCTAAGTACTAAGATAAAGGAAAGACGAATATCTGAACCAATGTATTCTAAAATTAATTTAAAGCTTCAGAGCCAGCTTACAATACAGGACTGCAGAGCTCACGCCAAACGTAAGCCAAGGGGAGACATTCCATGAGCAAGACATGTTACTCTGCCTGGATGTCACGCACAGTGGGTGCTCTGGATGATCTTGTGCCATGATGAGAAGCTAGTTGGAAGCAGAGCTAGCTCTCTAGTGAAGCTCCTCTAATGGCTTCCTCCTGGATTTCCTGCCTAAAGGATTTCAGGCCCTTTGCTGCACCCTGTTCCTCTTAAGGCTTTGGGAATTTGATGAGATGACAAATGAAAATCTCTGACAACTATTAAAGGGGTTACTTCTTTCCCTGCTTGTACATGACAACACAGGAAACATACTCTGGGTTCCTCTGAATTTCATCACTCTGCAGCTAATCTCCTGGAACTTAACCTACAACGGCCAGCAAAGCTGCTCCTGCGAGCACCTGTGTGCATGTACAGTACGTGCAAATGACGAGTATTTGTGCTGACATGTAGCATGCTTCATTTGCATAAACTGATGTATTCACATGTAGCGCATGTAATGTGAGAGTGTGCGAATGGATTTGCTTTATGTACAAATACTCTTGTTAAGTGTTAAGACATGAGCAGGCAGCAGCTTCAGGCACAGCTTTGGTAAAGACCCTTTTTCTAAATAAATTGTGTCAGATTACGCCAGCACACACTCAACACTTCAGTCCTTAGGATACAGGAGGAATCTCCTGTTTCTTACAGCCGGGGACTGAGTGTCCTGCGGAAGGTGTGAAGCAGGTGGTAGCAAAAGTTCATGACCTGAAACGAACGTCATCTTATTTTGTTTTCTTCCCATTAGATTGGAGTAACGTTTTAACCTGAGTATGAGTTGCATCTTTTTTTTACGATGTTTTTTCCCCCCCTGGTGATAAACCTTTTACTGATTATATTTTTACAATTTTTACTTTGTTTTCACTGCAGCTCAATTGTGACTACAGTATTTATTTTCCGCCTTTTAATGTTTTAATGTAAGTGGAGCATGTTGGCACCATGTTTGTCTGTGTGTGAAATGTGCTGCTCAAATAAAACTAGGATGAGTCATTTAAAATCAAGTAACTGTACATTTTAAATTCACAGTAATGGAGTGAAACGGGGGCTTTTTTTTCATTATTCAGGCAAATAATAAATGATTTGTACATATTGAAATCAGGAATCATAGTTTATGTGTGTTTGTGCATCTAAACAAATTTGTTTTTTGGCACAACGTTTTATGCAAATGTGACCAACTAACCTCCACACGTGCTTTGCATGCATTATTCTGTATCTGACATTTTCACTCATGTAGTTATGCCCTTGACTGCACATTATTACTGCACAAAACAAAACACACTTTTAAGGCCGACCTGCATGCATGAAGACTCACTCCGCCAAATAAAGTGCCAGAAACTGAGACTCACACGAGGCATGTACATTGCTAAGCAATGCGAAACATTTTGAGGCCTGCTTTTTACTCTTTCTGACACAAACAAAAACTTTTATGGGAGCAATGTAGTATGCAATCAAGCTCATTCATTCTGTCTCTCGCTTCTAAAAAAACCCAACAGCCACACACACACTTACATAGGCATACATGATGATGAAGAGGTCTGAGGGCCTTCAGGCCGTGCTTGGACTTGGGACTGCGGTGAATCATAGCTATGATGTGCTGCATGCTTTCTATTCTGATCTGTCACAGAGATTTTGGAACTGTGCTTGCTGATGAGTGAGTCGGACCAGGCAGGGGCCACGGCAGCCAGCCCGGTCTGTCCTTCCTCCTCCCCCTCAGCTCTGCTCCCTCTCTCCCCGAGCTGAAAAGTGACAGGTAAGACGCCCTGAGATGAACCTGCGCACTCCAAGCTGGGCGACACAGCAGGGGTCAATGAGGTCAAGACAGAGACAAACAGGGCGCAACCACTGATGTAACTTTACCAACACATACGGTTGACAGAACAAAATTATATTTTTGTGACCTTAAACATATGACATTTGAAAATGGGAATTTTTTCATAAATGCCAAATATGTAAACATTTTTGAGATTTGATATTTAAACATTTCAGAATAAATTTGCTTTGTCTTATAATCCCTTTAGTCCATATATTTTACAAATCTCTTAATATGAATCTATATAACATCTGCATGAAATTAAAAAAATCCAAATAAAGCTTTAAGGATGAATCACTTCGTACTAACTAATCCACAAAGGTTACTACATGCGAACAAATCAACAAACTTAGGTTGTCAAGCTGAAGACAGCGTACAGCATGAAGTGGATGTTATCCAAGGAACTTTCGATGGCGTAAAAGAACTTGAGGACAAAGTGGAATGCTAGCTAAGTCAAACTTGTACTAAACTTTAAAAATCTAACAGATAATCTAATAACAACCAAATACAACAAACTGAACAGCATGATCAACATTTAAATACTGTTAATCATGCCCGCCATTTAGTTACCTATATTCTCGTTGAGTTCATTCGTATGAAGCACACGGAGAGCTCATTTTATCGTGCGTTTTCGGCGCAGCAGCTGAAGCGTCGACATAGAACATTTACCATTTAAAAGTGGGATTCTTGTTTGTCATTAACTCCTGCTCCTCAGTAAAAGATGTACGTATGCCACATGCTCCAGTCTATCTCTCCCTTATGTCTGATCATCATTCAAGTCAGCGGGTGCTGGGATATCTCCCAACTCTGTCCCACTTACAATTTCTTTTGTACAATGTAGATAATGTGCACAAAGGTTTTAGTGTAAAAAAATGTACAATTACATTCACAGTTCATGTATTATTTACACAAATTAACTGAATAGCCACATTGCCAGGCAAGTGAATTAAAACAGCAATTTGCTGAATTTCCCCATGGGGACAAATAAAGTTATTTAAATTGAATTTGTTCTGCTGTGATTCTGCACATTTCTATTCAGTAAGTTATTTTTTTTAGAGTACATCATGGTCGAGATCATTGCATAGATTTTCTTTCAGAGTGTCAGAGATGGCAGTGAAGCCTTTTTTCTTCTTCTTCTAATTACACCCAAGATGGGAACTTGGATCCATCAAGAAGCTCCGATAATATGAGCGGAGGCAAAGCGCTGTGTGCTGGAGTAAAGTTCCTGTGCTCTGTCAAACACATCCTCTGGCAGGGCTTAATGTGGCGTGTGACACGTCACACCCTATCACTCTGCCTTACAGATGACCAGCCGCTTACGTATGCCGCGTGCACCACTGGATCCCAAACCAGACACTGTCAGGTGTGATAACAGTTTGAGCGCCAAACCCACTCTGAAGCCTTGCCCTCTCCCATTCCCCCATGATTAGTTTGATGCTGCAGCCGCCCAGCTTGTAGGCTGCTTTTCACTTCTGCATGCGCGGGCTGTGCCCTAAAGATGCTTTTATTCTTGGCTCACCTGCACATCCCCCCGAGGTCTGAGGGCCAGAGATAACCCCCGCCGCTGTTCCTTCAGACCAGTGAACCACCCTTTATCACTGGGGGGTTTAGAGAGATAAGGTGTGCTGCTGATCCTAGCTCTGTGGAGGGAATCAAATACTCAGCTGAGGTTCACCTCAGAGATACACAAACTGTCAAAGACAACGATGCAAGCTGTACGTACAACCGGTTCCCAAAATATGCTGTTGATTTACCGCAAGCCGCTGTACCACACTTATTCCCTCAAGTCAGAGGATCTACACTTTGAATCCACTCTAAAGGCTGTCATTTTTACATTCTTTATTTTGCCATTCGTGTCCCACGGTCCAAAAATGTGCCGCCTACATTTGGCATTGGAGGTAAATGATCCCCAAGCACACACTCATTATTTCAATCCTCACAAGGCTGAGAAAAGGCACGGCCTCTCTGACAGCGTTTGATGCTCTATTGCTCTCTCTCTCTCTTTCTCTGTGTCACCATTTCTTCCACTAGATATAGAGAGGGGTGTGTGTGTGTGTGTGTGTGTGTGTGTGTGTGTGTGTGTGTAGGAGGGGGGGATGTTGCTCTTTTGAATTTTTTAAATTTTCCATTAATTGGATAAATTGGATTAAGGTTTTGTGTAGTGAAATATTAAGGTTTCATCGTGACAGTCATTGTGACCATTCACACAAAGGAGAATTCAACCCTTTAACAATAACGATTGCATCATAATTGCATCAGTTATTCAGGATGTTTTTTTCCTAATTTAAATGAGGCAGGCCCACAGGGATTAAATGTGGGAGACACAATGAATTAAATATGTTTGTACTCTTCATTAGGGGACTCAATTGGATTCTTTAATAATCAATCTCTTGTCTCACTAATGTTGAATTACATGTCCATAGGTGTAAAAAAAAAAAAAAAAAAGGAATAAAAGGGCGCACATCAAAACAGCAGAGCTGTAAGTGTCCTCATAACATATGCCTTTCTACTCTAACCTCTTTTTCTTTTCCCCCAGTTAACCTCTGATCATTTTCCATTTGCTCAGTGTGATTTTCAACATGAAGAGGAATACCGAAGCAGATAACGCAGTCATACTGTACAGTCTGCGGGTAGTTGAGGTCTGATAAAACAATGTGATGGTGGAAGAGAGGGAGAAAAAAAAAAAATAAAAATCAGCAAGGAGCATTTTTTTTTTTTCTTCTGTGCTGGATTGTTCTCTTTGATCTGGAGTGCAGTGAAAGGAGGGCATTATGTAACATCTTCAGCACACACATGGCCGACTGTGTGACTGCCAAACGCAGGGGGGAGTGGTAGTGGTGGTGATGGTGGTGGTGCTGGGGGTTTGGAGGTGGGGCGGCAATGTGGCAAAAGATGGGGAGAGGCAGACAGTAAAAGGGGGAAGAGACAGGGCCATGTAGGAGCGCAGTAGACATATGTGAGAGGAGAACCATCGCTGCTCATATTGGTGTTGGGTCATTTTCCTTATTAAGGCTGCTCAGCCAAGCAGCTGTAATGTAGACCCTAATATGTCTCATAATGAGACACGAGAATGCCCTTTAGTGATGGTAAGAGCATTTATCAGCTGCTCAGTGTCCAAACGTACTATCCCAATACTCTTCTTTGTCTGTTGTAAAAAGATGAAATTTGGGTAATTATCCAGGGTCTTGATCTTGTCAGGAAAAAATGTTCTATCAAGGAATATTACCCTATCATTTGTACATCCTAATTGGAAGCAATTAATTATCTTGGAGGAGCAACCAAGTGGCCGCGCAGTCATGGTATTGTGCAGCAGATGGCCCTTAAAATCAATCATTTACTAATCAATCCATAATATATAAATGAGTCAAGCCAACTGAAACAGTAGGAATTAACTGGCTGTGTCAAGCACCATACGGTCAAAAGGCAGGCCAAAAAGAGCCGAGAAAGCAGGCGACATAAAAGGGGATTCATGGAGAACTGTTTACATAGGATACTGATGAATTACAGCATTATGGACACTACATAGAAAGGTCACATCCAAAAGGCGCCGTGTTAACTGATGGAATGTAAGAAGTAAGTAAGGGGAAGGCAAATAGTGATTGGTAGAGTGTGTTGATGGTTGTATGCAGCTGAAAACTGACACTGAGGTGGCCTGACAGGTTCTGTTTCTGTTCATTGCAAGACTGTTATCCAGAGTGACCGTGTTGTCTTCCTTTCCCTCCACAAAGGTTATGCCATTGCCAGCAGTCTACATGACAGAATGAATGAGCCACAACCACCGGAGCCAGAGACGCTCATCAGTTTGGTCTCTAAGTATGAAAACCCTGCACTCAATCGATACCGCGTTCACGAGTCATTGATGGGTAAATCGGCGCTTGATCTCTATATTTCCCCACATCGTTTGCGGCCTATGCTATGGCCGTGGCTTCGTTTTAGAAATGACGTGCTTGGTAATCGGGTGTGTTGGGCTGTCAGCTCAGGGTGCATGATCTTGCCAGCATGACTCAAGTCTGCCCGTGAGCTGCTTCCTGTGCCTGTGCATCTACTCCAGTTTGCTTGTATGATCTATTTTAGATTCTTTTGCCCTAGGATGTGTGTGCATCCTCACAGCAGAGAGCCACAGAAAGAAGAAAAATAGGAGGGGGGGGGAATAGATAATGTTCAAATAATCTACAGGCAATCATGCAAATTCCCCAGACATTGAGCACTCTGGGATGATGTAGATAGGGGTGCAGCCATGCATCCTATTAAGGCACAACAAATTTGGAATTATGCAAACCATTGAAGGAGATCTCTATCTATACGAGCTTAAATCCAGGCATGATGTGAGCCAGTGAGTGTAACAGTGCAAGGGCCACTTTTCTAAACCAGTGTGTAGTAAAATCATGAATGTATCCAACTGGATAAATTGAAACTCCATACCATGTCCTGGGTGCACTGTGTTACGTCTGTTTTTCATTGGTTCTTTACTTTAATATTCTAGATTCTAAATTGAGGGAACAGTTATTTACGTGTGGTTTGACCGTATCTGAAGGAAGCATAGTCCTTCCTGTTACAGCAGAAACAGAAGGAAGCGACCGTTAGACCGGCCCTTCGTCGCAACCGCAGATGTCATTGCTCCTTGTGGCCTTCACACATTGAAGGGGCCAAGCCAAATTTGGCGTGACCCTGATGTGTCATCTTGATTTAGACACTCGTTTTATGATATCGAGTGCGTGCATGTGCGTCTGCTTGCAGTTCTGCGTTTGGTATTTTTCGCCCAAGCAGGGAAATGTGGATCTTCTCTCCATAATCCCGCAAGAGCAGGCTTCCTTGGAAGGCTCGTTGCAGCGGAAGCAGGGGCATTGTGGTCGCTGAATGGCTGGGTCTAATCTCGTGGAGGCAGTGGTCTGTTTTGAGGGCCTTTTTAAGGAGATTTGGGCCCAAGGGGTGGAAGCAACAACAACCAAAAAGCTCTTTTTTTTTTCACCGGCTGAAAGATTTGAGTAATGAATGGTGCTGAGCGAATTCAAATTAGCCAAAATGAAATGGAGGTAGACTCAATTAAAGATTCCTATTCATAGCCTTAAAATTAAATGCAGATATGCCAAAACAACACAATTCTTCCAAAACATAAATACTCCTCCAATCAAATTTCAAGAATTGATCCCCTTAAACTCGAGTCTGGGATCTGTAGCCATGGTGGGTACCATTCAGTCCACAGTGTGAGAACACTGTCTTGATACCCATTGACCAGTTTTACATATTAAGTACTATTACTAGTATTTTCAGTCTACTAACAGACATACTGAGGAAATGCAACGGTCATATTTATCCCCCCAGAGTGATGATGCTCATCTCTTTGTTTGATCTCCAGGGATTGAAAGTATAATGGGCTTCGTGTTAAGTGGTAAAACATCGCCATCTGCTGGTTTGAAGAGATGTCAGCTAGTCTCTGAACTCAAATACTGCCTGGTTTCCATTCCTGTTTCCATCATATAATCCCAGTTCCTACTAGCTTGTGGAATTGTGTTCAACTATAATAAAAACAGAATTCCATGATCTGCATAAAATGTAAATCCCTTATTTGATTGAAAAAAGCAGGAAGACAAGAAAAGTGTGTAAACACATCTCGTTGTTTTTGCAATACTACACACCTATTTTGAATTTGATGCCACCACCATTTCCACTACAGAATTGTGTCCGTTTTTACTGCAGTTATGTCTAAAGGGTCCGAATATCCTGGCCAATTCAATATTAGTTTTTTTGGGCATACAGTTATCTTCAGATTCTGTGAATCTTTTCAGAAACATAACATGAACTGTGATACTGTAGGTTTCATCAGAGCTTTTCTTCACTGTCCCAGCTTTTTTTGAAACGTTTTGTCAGCATTAAATAAAAGTAGGCTTACATTCTTCCCCAAACAATGATAACACTTTGTGCTATTATCAATCAAGGGTTTAATTGATTTGCAAATCAACACATCGTTTTGATTTACATTTTACACAATTTCCAAAATTTTAAGGAGCTGTGGTTATAATATAATAATGACAGGCTTTCTGGGTCAGTCTGCTTCTTATTCATATTTTTAAAGCAACTGTTTTTTTTCCTGCAAATATCCACATTAGTTACCACCAAATCAACCAAAGCCTTTTTAGCCAACAGAGTCCAAGGTGGCTTCAAATGCTGTTGTGGGGAGTTAATGTCAGTGACTTAACAAAACTACAATGCGTCATTTTAAACCTACCCACGCGACGTTAAGAAGAAATGGAACCACATTGAACACAGATTCTTTGAGAAAAAAAGTGTCCAGACTTTTTATCCACTTGAAAAATACAAACGTAGGACAATAATTTATGAACTGCAACTTAAAAGGATGAGAGCAGACACACCACTAAATTTAACATTTTTCAGAAGTTGACTCCATAAAGTATCTACAGCAACACATTAAGGATCAGAAATCTAAGAAAACACATAGTAAAGGGTCCCTTCATGAATCCACAAAGACAAAATAAAAACATAGCCCATCATGATGTATTAGGAAAGTATTCAGAGGTATAGAATAATAACACTTGACATCCAAGATGTACAAAAAACAAATGTGTCTAATGTTAATGCCTCTGAGCTTTTCGCTTCTTATTTGATACATGATTTATGTGGCAGCGTCTGTGCTTGCCCCATGAAAATAGAGGATGAGTTATGACTCACTGTTGCTGTTAGTAGCGTAACCATGTTATTACTGAATCAAGTTTCTTTGACATTTATGTTGCAGTAGAATTTCACTATTTTCCAGAACAGGAAATTGTAACCGTTTATAGATATGCAACAGCCCTTAGCACACGATGCAGAATCAAGCCGTTTCGGTCCGTTTATTTAGGTTTCCAAAAAGCCCTTTCAATACATTTATTTATTATACGTTTATAGAGACTGTTCTTAACCCGCAACATTAATGCTAATACATGTGACAAGACATATGAGACCCAATATTGAAATTGTTTGTCATCATGCCCCCATGTGGAGATGATGCATTACAGCACCATTTAGGCAAAAAGTAATGTAAACGTTTTTTAAGTCGCATTTAATGTATTACACATTTTTAACTGCAAGTTTCAACTGCAGCATATCATGTTTCATTTAGCAAAAAGGATGACAGGTACCATTCAAGTGTTTGCATCTGTATGTTTATTTGAAAGAACTGGAGTACAAAACAGTGGCATTTTCTTGGAGAGACATTAAGAGAAAATAGAACACACGTTCCTTTTATTCTGTTTTTGTGAACACCTTAACATGACCTTTTCGCTAAACAGTCTTCGAGTTACAGGTAGTATTAATATAAAAATTAAATAAAACGGAAAAATACCCTTAACATTAAATTGATCAACTTGTGTCAAACAAGCCGATTTCTTGACAATCCCTAAATTCCACTACAGTATGAAAGAACGCTAAACAAACTCGTTAAAAGTGTTAATACAGAAGCCTTTCTGAAACTCAAATGATCAAAAGGACTGTCGTGTTCCTGCACTTTATTCATCAGCTGACAATTGAAGGAAGATAGCCGATGGCTGAAGATGAGCATCCACGCTGTATACCCAAACAACTCTTTAAAGAAACATCGTATCTGAGATCATTCCGCGCGGCGCAATGATGGTCTTATGAGTAAAATAAAATATAAAGACAAGATAGTGAATCTAACTAGTCAAAACAAATATAGAATATTAATAAAATGTTTGTTTTCACATACTGTTAAGTGACAAAAGAGACTAATTTCACAATACTGTAACTGAATCAGTGTTGACAAACTACTACTACTTTATCTAGATCGTTTTAGAAGGGTGAGAATCATTCAAATGAAATTTATCTGCACAAAATAAACTGTGACACACCAACACCATTTCTCTGTGAAGAAGACGAAGTCTGCAGGTCACGTAAGGATATCGCCTTGATTTAAAAAAAAAAAAAAAATGTGACAGATAAGTGTCAGGCAGTAATGGATTGTGTGAAGAGAATTAAGGACAATTTAGCGTGTGCTTCAAATCTTAGCTCAGGGGAAGATGTCTGCTTTGTCATTAAAGCATAAAGACAAAGTGTCGATCTCACAATCCAAGAACATTGTTTTCACCAGAATTTTTTTTAAAAACCAAACCATTAACTTGTTCAGTATAAATAAAGCTGCTGCTAACAGACTGTGCTACAGAAGGTCTAATTAAGTTATTTCAGACATGTGGAAAGTCGTAGCATCCAGCTCCACAGAGTAACAAAGCTAAAAGCCTTTTTCAACTGCATTCACACAGCCTTGCCAGAGGCTGCGATTTATAGATGGCTGCCAAGATGCACACCTACATACAGTAATGAAAACCGGATACAAAAAAATATATTGAGTACAACTGTACCAGCAGTGAATATTTTAAAAATGTTACGGATAAAAAATAAATTCTGAGTAAATATATAGTATAGAATAAGGTTTGTAATAGAACCCAGCTATTTGAAACATGCTTTCTGGTTAGACAAATCTACTACGATTGATATTAGTTAACTACGTAATCAGCCACAGTGAGCACACAAACGAGACACTCAACGTTTTTTTGGTTAACAGTGAATGAGTCCAGTTCAGTATCGTAAAAAAAGACGGATTAGTGTGGTGTCTTTACAGAGCTGGAGGACCACCAGACACTTTCATTTGTTCGTATTAAGGCAGGTAACCTGCTACCCTAAACTGTCAGAAACGTACAAAAACACAAGTTAAACCCAGCCGTCCTCTCCTGAAGAAATATGAAAGAGGTGCGAGTTAGCATGGGAACAATGAAGACCAGATTATGGCTTTTAGGCGCATGGGAAAGGGAGGCTATTTCTTTGGATATCAAAAGGAAGGTAAAATAAGACATGTGCTCCAAACAACCAAGCACTTTGTTGATTCCACAAGCAAAACATAATAAGATCTGTGATTGTACTACTTCCACGCCTAACATTGTAAAACCACCTCAGAGCAGTTTTTACTCCTCTGCGTCAAATTTTAAAGTACAAATCTGTGCTGATTGTTCAAATAGAAGGTGCACCTCAAGGTCCAAGAGGGAGCAGCCAATGTGAGCACCGTAGGTCTTCTGTCTTTCATGGCAAAGGGAAGTGGATGCTTGGCAAGAGTTGCAGTGGATAATTTCCACTCTCATATGCAAATACTAAAGGAAGTGATTGTAACACTGAGTCCACTCTGCCTCATGGATCTGCCTCTGGGGTTTGGTGATCCCCAGCCTTGGGTTTGAGTTGAAGCCAGGCATCCCCAAGCGCCTTGGCGAAGTGGTCATCCACTGAACCTGTGATGGACACCGAGTTGGACACGGGCTCTGCTTCTTTATAGTTTTTCCCAAGGCTGCGGCGGAAGTGCTCCTCAATCACTGGATCGTTTATAGTGTTTGCTAAAATAAAAGTGTTAGGAGTGGAAGGAAACCAGAGCCCAGTTATTACCAAGCATGTTCATAGCTGAAAGAAGACGTGCATGATGACTCAATCAAGTCAAGAGAAAAATCTGTGCCAGGATTCTATTTTTTCACTCCAACAAATGTTGAAGTCATTAAAGATAATTCATTTAAGACACAAAATACAAAAACAAATGACAGAACCATGACGGAAAGAGAGCACAAATGCTGCTTCTTTCATCAAGACTCCCTTTCAAAAAGTGTGGGTTGGAACAATTAAAGAAAATGGTAGTGAAAGTTTCAGGATAAAATCTTATAGATATAACGTTCACTTTGTCACCCAGGCAGAGTAAACAACATCTCTACCTCACAGGAGCAAAAATGTGATAGATAGTAGATGCCAACGTCATAATTATGTGAATGTTTTTGTCATTGTTGGATGTCTACCTTTTAAGAAGCAGATCACATCGCAACCACATCGCATCTTAGAAGGGATTATTCCTCAAACATTTCTGCGACCATTAATGAAACAATATGCAAGCATGATTCTTAGAGACTATTACTTTACAGATAGACTGGTGTAATGTAAACCCATTGTTTGACTGACTGGAAAGACAAGAAACATGAAAGGCTTACCATTGCCCTTCCTCTGGTCTGCGGGGGGGCTGGGAGAGCAGCCATTCATGTGGCAGTGTGATAGGTTACAATTCCGGTTGCTTGCAGGGGCACAGGTGATGACAGAGGGACGATTCTATAGGTGGAAGGGGAAAAAAAACATGTCAGCTTACACAGACAGATAGATAGATAGTCTCAACCTAAAGGATTTCCTCTGGTCAGAAACGTAAAGATAATCTGTTCTCATAGATTGTTTAATATATATGCCCAGAGCTGTTGTATTGATATCTGAAAAAGTCCTAAATGTACACCTGCTCTCTCTTTTGAGAGACAGTGTAGACAATGGATAGAGAATTTACTTGTGAAACAGTAAATGCATAAAGGAACAGTGTTTTGAGTCTACACTATCTGTCAGCATTGACACACGAGTACTAATTCTACATGTGATGATTTCAATGATTGTTTTGGGTGTATAGGAACTCTGCACTGTCTTGTTAGAAGTTGAACTACCTGCTGCCGCTCTGAAATCCCACTGATGACAGACCTCTCTCTGCTCCCACCTCCAGCATCATGGCTACTTTTGGTCAGAGCAAGAGGCTGATCAACAGCATAGCCAGAAATGGAAGCATACAGGTGGTTCCCATGGAGACCGTTGGAGGAGGAAGTAATGTGCTCCACAGGAGGGTGACTGAGGCTCCAGTGTTCATTACGGTTCTCTCCAGCAGAGGGGCGAGCCCTTAAGATAAAGAGAACAAACTGAACAACATATCCCACACAGCGTCTACTTTTTCAGACATAAGCGTACAACAACAGTCAATCTTGTGTCTACAACACCAAGACAGCGTAGGCTGGAGTCAGCGTGATTTTTCAGCTTGTTGACAGTTTTAGATGTGGACACTTCACAACCTAGAGGTCTATAACTGTATATTGTTTAGATCATGCTCTGGTTTTTTCTTTTCACAATAAATGACCAGACCATTTAATGCTTCTTGGTTTGACTGTTCTGAGAGTTGTTAAAAAAAACATTTCTTGTTCATTATGCACTGAGCACTACTTTGATAATGACAGAGCTGACTCAGTATGACATTTGTGTTAGAATTGTTGAAAGAAACTTACAGCTGCGTGGCAAACAATCTGCTCATTTTTGTCATGTGGTCATCATCACAGTTGATCCGATCGTCGATTTGTTCTTCCCCATACTTTCGTTTGCTTGGGCAGTGTGTAGGAGGCCCAGGTAGGTTGGACACGGTGGTGGGAAGAGAAGGGGTCCTGGATTCATCTTCGGAAAGTCATAAAAATCTTTTTAAATGACCATTGTTTTAACTCAACTACATTTATTACATAATGGATTTGAAAAAAAAAAAAAGTTTATCTATGTCAATTCACAACATGTACTTATTCTACAGTTTACTTTTAAGTCACAACGATGAGTCAGTTGTCTTCATAAATATGTAAAGATGATGAACAAGAGCTGTCATTAGAGATGGAATTACTTGTTAAAGGGTCAATTACAGATGAGGTTGTCAAGTACCTCATCTGTAATGTGTGTACAAAACTGCACGCTGCAGTCAAATCAGGAAATGTGTCTTGTTCACATTATTCTTACATTAAACATATGTGCGAGCGAACATGGCCTCCCAAAGATTATTAAAAAAAAAAACAAATAAAAAATAAATTCACATGGTCTCATGTAAAGGTATCTACCTTTTTTTAATGTATGGGTTTATCATGTTTTAAGAAATTTAAAGTATTATCTCGTTTCTTTTGAACACCCGTTGTAAAAATGAGGTTATGGCAGTATACTTTCTCAGTATATCTCTCTAAAAAACATGAACAAATCCATAGTGAAGATAACACTCAGCTGACAGTATCAACTGTTTATGAAACATGCGCACGCGGCTCTAAACATCAGAAAAGTCAACTTCAGACTCAAACTAATTCTTCTCCGACATGTTTATGTTAGCAAAACTGCACATGTTACTGTAACAAAGACGTCAAACTGATTTGTTATGAAGAGAGAAGAACGTAAAACTAACCTTCGTAGTGCAGTCTCCCGATGTTATTGTTCATCTTGTCCATGAACTGAGAGTTCAACAGGTCCATGCTAGTGAAGCGCATTTACACGCACAAGCTTGTTGCTAACATCGATGTTAGCAAGAGCTACCAGCAGGGGAACAAACAGCTGAAGAAAAGACACAGTGGTGAAATAAGTTAGTCAACACGGGAGGAATAATCACCATCATGTACCACTGTTATCTTAGCGTTGGAGGTTAGCAAGCTAACGATGGCGCTGACGTGAACGATTACTAAGTTAGCAGCTAACAATGTAGCATTAGCTAAAGGCTAAGATTAGGGCGAACAAAGTTAAACTATCTGCTCCTAATTACTTCTACTTTAAGCGTAGGATTAAAGACACGGTGTTTCTAGCGTTCACTCAAACAGTGAAACGCGTTTGTATAACTTCATAATTAAAATACTACTACCTTCGTGGCAGCAGCTTACATTAGCACACTCGCTAACCAACTTTAGCTGCGTATAGCAGAAACTAATGTTAGCCAGTCAGCTAGCTACTCCTCAACTTTGTTGTTACAAGTTTCCCAATAAAGTTATTAAAAGCAAAGAAACAGTCCGCTACACCAAGTCAGTCTAAACTTAAAGTTGAATTATTTTGAGTACTATAACATTTTTAAGTAACGATAACAATAGCTCTCACTTACTTGTCGATAAAATCTTTAGCTTTTTTTTTTTTTTTTACCACAACATCACCACGGCTAGTCCAGCTCGCCTTTACAAACGCACTTTCCCACCGTACTGTTCTCAAACAAAAGAGAGAGAGAGCGATCCTAGTGGACACAGAGAGAAAGGGATCTGCTCAGCTCACCTTTTAATGATCTAAAGCTGAATGTTTTTCATTTATATTCATTTCATATTTCATTTCATTTGTATCACACTTGAATTTGATTAAACCATGATGTTGACGTTTCCCCGTCAACCAACAAATAAATTAATTATGAGTCATTAGTTTGCTGCAGAAGTTGAAAAATACATCCTACCTTAAATATTCCTCGGGATTAATAAAGTATTCTCTCTCTCTCTCTCTCTCTCTCTCTCTCTCTCTCTCTCTCTCTCTCTCTCTCTCTCTCTCTCTCAAGACATCCAATGTCTTGCAATAATCGCATAACAGTGCCGAGGCTATACACCAACAACACAATGCAAGTAGTAGCCCATAAATTTCCTGAAGCACAGATATAATGCGTCACTCTCTCTGTACCATAAACAGTCAATGTTCAGTACTGTTTGACTTTCTTATTTTTAGAGAGGACTTGGCTGTTAAATTCAATGGTTCATGGTTTTGATGATCAGTACATTGCTTCCACCAGCAGATGGCACTCAACTACCAATGTAGAAGATTCTGTGCATTGTGCAGTTTTCTTAAGGCAACACGCAAGTGCACCTTTTCACAGTCTCTTTGGATGTGTTAAAGTCAAGAATTGCATCCTTATCTACCTGGATATCGAATGCATCATGCTGTAAATGATTGTTACAGTGAATTCAACATGCAGGATGCACAACAATATAAACCTCTTTTATATTAAAAACGTGAAAAATTGCCCCTGGGGGATTTACAATTCATTGAGCAAAAACATCCCCTGTAACAAGACCATATATCATGAAACAAAACACCCTTAGTTTAAATACCATAGTTTCCTAAAATTGTATATTCCTTTCAAGTATATACCGGCACAGCTACTGTAAAAACTACAATTTACAGAAAGAAAATGACAGTATTTAACAGAATATGAAATCCTGTATTTTCACTGAAATGCTAATCTCCGTAAATTAGCTTTGTAATTTTATTTTCCTGTCATTGTGAATATTGTATTCTCATGCTGATTTTGTTGTTGTTGGAATGCTTTAAAGATAGTATGTTTTTTGTTGTTGCAACATGTTCCGGTTCGAATTACTTATCAGACTTTTTTGTATTTTGACCCTAGTTAACTTAGAGCAGCATTAAAAAGTGGCCTCTCTCAGCCTGTCAGTGCAGTTTCAATCTCCCGGTGGCCGAGGGAGTAGAGATCCGCCTTTAACCAGTTGAGTAGATGACAACAGTCATCAAGCAGTTTGACCCTCAGGTTGCTCTGTGCTGAGAAATAAGGATTTCAATGAGTCTGTCATAAGGTGTATGCATCCTTAGATAGGTAGATTCAAACGGTGCAGCTCATTGGCCAGATTTGTTATGGCACTGCAAGTTGTTGATTTATTGATTTGTTTCTCATTTCTAAAATATCTGGTTTGTCATCTGCATGGACATGAAGGTCTGCAATGGTTTCATCATACAACCTCCATTCCTTCTTTATTCTGTTGATACAACAATTAATAGATGTACGGGCAACCTACTGGTATTTTAATGAAGAGTACCATTGACCTTTTTTTCTCAATATTTCAAAGTCAGTGGTGTTATAGTGACAAGTACTTTGAAAAAAAAAACAACATTTTTTTTATTATAGAAAAAAAATACATCTTTGTGCAGTCTTGAGCGTGTGGATTTGATGTGTATTGACGTGAATGTTTATGTGAAAATGTAAACGTGCATAGTGGTCAATTGTGCTACAACAAGAGGACAAATTGTGCCATTTTGTCTCAAAAACAGTGTTGTATGGCACATCTCTTAGACATCCATATTATGTTAAAGGGGTTTACGGCATGCATTTGTGGCTCAAGGGACTGCTACAGACGCCTTTCCCTCCATACAACATTGCTCCCCAGTCTTAACAGCCATTTTAGATTTCAATCCTGCATCTTACTTGTACTAAACAGCTCTGTATGGATAGAAAAAACAGCAGAAACAGAGGGAGCAGGAGTCAGGCAGTTATGATGTAGCACTCAGCATCCCCTCCAACACTTACACTGGAAACCCCTCTATTTAAAATGCTGTGGTTCAAAAAGCATGACGCCTGCGAGGAAGGAGAAAATGGGGGAGGGGAAGGGTAGGCAAACACACGAGTGAGAGAGTAGAGAGAGGAGAGGACGTGAGGAGGAAGGAGAGGCACAGGCAGAGGATCATTGAAATGGTTGAGGAGAGTGCAGTGATTGGCTGAGGGGGAGTGAAGCGTCATGGCTAGTGAGGGGGAGCTCTGAGGATGCTCCGCTGAACTGGGAGGGAATACATTCGCTGGGAGTTTGCATTGAGAGCTCAGCCATTACCAGCTGTAGAACAGGGACTCCTCTGCAGAATAATTTTCCACACCCAGAGCTTGTTGACTCTTCTGCTCTCTCTGTTGCAGCCATGAATTATCTGCGCCGGCGTCTCTCGGACAGCACTTTCATCTCCAACCTGCCCAATGGCTACATGACAGACCTCCAGAGGCCTGAGCAAGCTCAGCCTCCTCCACCTGCCACCACCACCCCTGCCAAGTCTCCAACAACCGGACCCTCATCTCCAGCTACATCCCCTGCACCAGAGAAAAAAACCCAGCCACCTCAGTCCACTGGAGCCGGGTTCTTCAGCTCCATCACCAACGTTGTGAAGCAGACAGCTGCCTCAGCAGGACTCGTGGAGCAGACCCAAGTCACGACACCTAAGAAGTTCAAGATTCTCCTGGTAATTGACGAACCACAACAGGAGTGGTAAGAGAATATGCTGCCTTCCTTAGTTTTAAACTTCATCTTGAATAATACATGGTCTATCTATTGATCTTTTTAATAGTTACCCCTTCTCATGATTCTGTTTGAATGTTGGGCTAAGAGGGAAATATGAAATTACACTACATCTGTATCCAGCACCCTGCAGATTTGAATGGGAACTGCTGCTGGGATTTGATGGTACAGCATGCCAGTCTTACCATAAAACAGACTGGTAGCCAGTACTTAGAGTAATATGGTCTATTGATTCTCAGCAGCAGCACCATCACATTAAAAGAAAGGGTTTTTTTATTGTCCTTTTACATGTACCGTAAGAAATGCTGTATTACCATTCACACCAAAAGAAGGATTAGAGCTACCGGTTAAAAATGGTGAATGGTAATGACAAGCACTTCGTAGTATTCTTCATAAATTTGACTTCCATAGGTGTGGTAGAAATAGGAAAATGCACATGGATGTATACTGCAGTGCTTTCATTTCATCAATGGGGTTTCCCCTCGCTCAGCGATCACATGACCACTCCTGCGCTAACATAGGGGATCATTTATGTTACTAAGCGCAGCCCATGTTGCATGCAGCTCCATTAGTGGTAATGTGGATTGGTAAGTAAAAACCTAAAGAAGAAGAGAATAGATAACATCAGTTGCATGGCTGTTTGTCTCCTCGTGCTGGGAGAAAGCGCCATTGTGTCATGAATAGGAAGTGAGAGCTCATGTTGATGTGCTGGGACACTGACAGTCAGTGTGTCCCTGGGGAATGTTACTCAAAGGTAGCAACAAGAATCTTTGTCAGTCTAGTCTTGAAAAGAATTATTTTGCACTGAATAAGTATGCACAAGGATCTTGGAGGATGCATCAATTGTCTGCATAGCTGAATTATTTTACACAGCAACGTGCACCGTCTGGACATTGTAGATTTTTCTGAAAAAGACATCCATTATTTTTCCAAAACAGAACTCTGTCATGTCTGTACAGTAGAAAGAAAACTACTTTCACCTCAGATGACTTACTCTCTTTGGGACATCGGGAGTCCAGAGTCAAAGATAGGTTTATTAATTTTCTCCATACACATTTTAAGATTTTGGTTGAAAATGTCTTTAAAACCTGACAGAAATTAATGATTTGTGTGCTCTGAAGAAAATACAAAGAAAATCACTCAGAAAATCTGTAGCAGTAAGTATTAAAACACGTCAACCACTGTCTGCCCTGTGGTACCAATTTGATGAAGGTAATTTGTCGCCTGTTCTGACGAATACTTAAAGGGATACTTCACCCATTTGCATGAAGCTTTGTATCATTAGAAACATGGTAGTAGTGTTGAATGGTCATGAATCCAGCCCTCATTTTGCCCTGAGACGAGAAAAATGTGTTTTTCTTTGCCTGGAAGTTTTCTTCATGTGATGTAATATGACGCTTTTTGCATCACATGAAGAAAACTTCCAGGCAAAGGAAAACATATTTTTCTTGTCTCAGGACAAAATGAGGGTTGAATTCACGACCATTCAACACTACTACCATGTTTCTAATGATACAAAGCTTCATGCAAATGGGTGAAGTATCCCTTTAAACAGACACATGAGATGGCCAATGTGGCTAGAGTTAATTGTACACTGTTAAAAATACATATACCGCAAAATCTATCTGTATCTTGTGAGGAAAAAAACCCCAACAAAACACACAAATGAACACAAATATCGTGACATCAGCGTGTCAATTTCAGGTAGCTCTGCAGGACTGGCATTTATATAATAGAAGCCTGGATCAATGTTAATAAGATCAGAGCTTGTCACAGGGATGGATGCCAGCCTTGTTCCACATTCATTATGATTGGAAAGGAAGCAGCTTGTTTTGGAATAAATATTACAGTCTAATGTACCAATATACAAACACTGCTGGCAGATAAAGACCATTTTAAGCATTAAACTGAAACCCTGACATTCACCGAAAGGTCATACTAATTGAGAATATTGAGCATGTTGGGGCTTGGAGTACGATAATGTCCGCACTCCACTATTCTCACAGTTGGCATTTGACGAGAGACGATATTAAGATGTTTCCCTGCGTTTGATAAGAAAAAAAAAAAAAAAAAATGTCAAGTGGGCTTCTGCTTTGAAATGATTACCATTGCCTCATAGATGATTTAATATAATGTGTGTTATGAGGTTTCTTTCGACATGGATCTGGGCAATGTTTACCATCAGTCCGGAGCTTTTAACACCTCTTTCAAAGGCTTTACTCCCGCTAAGTGCTGCATCTATTTTTCATGGCTGCTCAATACCACTGAGCAGGGAGGTGTTCATGTTTGGTTTCTGTTGGTAAGGTTGATGAGAGCCTTTCACCTGGTTGTTGTTCATCACTATGGCAGTAGTATTCCTCCTTGATATGGTGCATGTCTGCCTCTTTCAGCGCCCTGTTGCTTTAACTGTAAATGTTTATGTGGTTACAATGTGTGAAATCAGGTAAAATGGTACTGTTTGGACTTCTAACTATGATAAAGAGGAATGAATACCATTTCAAGGTAGCGTTAGAGAGGACTGTGGCTTAAATGTAATGAAGTGTGTGCAATATTCTCTGTAATGTTTCACACCTTCTTCTTCGGTCTTGTATGTATAACATTGGCTGTTTCAGGATTTCTCTCTGCAAGCTGCACTGTCAACCAGACATGGTGACCCGTAGATACTCGTACTCAGAATGAAATCAGGACAAGAGTCCTCGAGACTAATTGCATCTGGCAGAAGGTTCGCCCATCAGCATCTACTCATCGGACTTAATCTCGGATGGTTTATGCACACACAGACCGCATGACTGTGTGTCTGTGTGTGAAATACATTCTTAATGGTGATGATACCTATGGTTGTGTACAGTTCTGTCCTCTTACTTTTGTACCATGGATTTTATTATTAGGAGAAAAAAAATACATTTTATAGGTTGAACCTTGGATACTACAAAAAAATGTAAACACTGACGGCTCATACTTTTTCGAAAATAATGACTGTCAAAACAAATGTTTCTCATCTTTTTCATGAGCCTTTATATACCAGAGCTAGAAACAAATCATTAAACTATGGAGTCCTGCTCAAGACAGAAGCATAACTATTTCACATAAATGGACAAACAACAGACTATTGCATATTTTTGATGTAATTCAGCAGCATTAATCAACAAGACGTGTCAAATAATCCTT
Source organism: Symphodus melops (assembly GCF_947650265.1). Taxonomy (NCBI): domain Eukaryota; kingdom Metazoa; phylum Chordata; class Actinopteri; order Labriformes; family Labridae; genus Symphodus; species Symphodus melops. Next base: position 16,978,561 of record NC_136703.1, read on the forward strand.
CATCCCACTATTGCAGTCGTCCTAATAAGATCATTTTCTAGTTTACGGCGACCCTGGAGGTCAGCGCAAGCAGAAGGAGAGAACAATCAAGCAATAAAAGCACTCTAGACAGAGCGAGTTTGAGTCTTCTTAAAAGTGTACGAAGAAGACAAGAGTAAATAGTTGTAGAGATTGATATAAATGAGGCCATTGTTGTGCAACAGGTTGTTTTAGGCAGAATAATTCCCTGTACATCGTCAAATATGTGCTGATGAAATCACAGAAACTGTCAGGCTTAGATCCAATGTAGAGACAGAAGCTCGCTACACTCTGTGTGTTTTCCTGATAGATGAAGCTGCCAGTCATCTGCAGAGGTTAGTTTTGTTCCAGGAACGCCATGCTATATATATTACTCCTATATGACAGGAGGAGCAGATGTTCCACAGTCTTACTTATCTGACTAATAGCGCTGCCTACTCATTCTCTCTGTCTAGATTTCAAGCAAAGAGGCTTACGCTGCTTTTTATTCTGCCACTTAATGTTCAAAACTACAAAAATACCGAGGGGACTGTTTAAACTGGATCCAGAATAGGAAGCTGAATAGGGAGCTTAACCTTGATCAGACATTACCCCTATGTGAGCGTGAATGTTAAGCAGGCTAAGTGATGAGACATTAAAATTCAGCAAGGGCTCCCGCTCACCAAGCTTGGGGGTGAATCATCGAAATGGATAGTTTTCCTCACAGCAATGTGTAATTTGGCAGTAGTTTGTCTTTGCAAGCATTAATAAAGTCTCATTGGCTGTGTTTTCATTCTTGTTCTTTAAAATTCAACCAAGAAACATATTGTCAATCTTCTATGGGGTTTTTTTATTACCTTGTTTGTCATTCTACTCAGAGGACCCGTATTGATTTCTACAAATGAATGATTATATTTGAAACATCTGTGATCATACTCCTGGCTCTCTCTTTCTCAATGAGCATCTGCAGGCTCTGTGCCCAGTCTGAAGGCCAGTCTGTGAGTCAAGGGCAGAATTATCTCTCTTATAGAGCAATAAATAAATAAAGCAGCTTGTAAACACTACATTCTTATTGGACCCTTCACCACCAGAAGCGCACGCCCACTGCAGGTTTAGTGAGTACGTATATACTGCTTGTGCCTACACTTCAATGGAAATGGTTGTTATGGAAAAGTTGACAGACAGAAAGCAGGCCAACTCCTTGTCTGCAGGTGAAAGCCAACCCAAGGTTCGCCCTCAATTTAGAAACAAACTTTATCTGCTTGGCGATTCACCTCCCTATGATTATACATGTTCTTCTTTCACACTACGTCCACATCCACAATATTTACCTGGTTGAATGGCGCCCAATTGCTGAATTGAATCCAATCCCAAACTCACCTGTGAGCTGCCATTGGCTTGGGGACATACATCCGCTCTCCACCAAGAAACATCCAAAGTCAACCCAAACAATAAAATACAGTATAGAGTACATGGTCTCTTTATGGAGGGCTATGAGTGATGGCTGAAAGGCTTTACTTTTGTAAAAGTCTATATTTTAATTTTCAGGAAAAAACTACTGACTCTATGTTAAACACAGAACAAGCTGTGATTTTAACCAGAGGAGCTAGTCACTGTGAGCTGACTAAAAAAGCATATTATTGTACTGTGATGGACGATCAACTCTCAGTATGTGGCCCAGGGATCATTTCACAGATTAAACACAAGAATAATAGTGTGTTTGCGCCACACAGCCTTTCAATGCTGACAGGGATTAAGACAGAAAACACTAAATAGAATCAGAGGTTTGCCTTTTTCACGCCTCGTCTCTGTTTTCATGTCTAGGGCCCTGTTTTGAAAACACTCTCAATCTACAGGACGTTGGCAACGAGCATTTATCACTGCACAGAGACAGCTTTTTATTTCCCCAGATATATGAGCTGGGATTCATTTTAAACTGTTTGTTTTTCTTCACAACCAAATCCATCCCCATGCTCTGATTAGATTAGGGATGAATTGTTCAGCTTTACCTTCTCAACTAATATACAGGGACTGAAGGTTATATGACAGCAGGGAGATACAAACTAAGTGGAAGAGAAAGGGAATTCTCCACAACATGAGCGCAAAATAGAATTACTGAAACGCATACCTTCATCAATCCCTGTTTGAATACGAGCCTTTTTATTTCCCCACTAGTTGACTGCAGTACACATCTCCGTTCAGCCTCGAGAATAAAACCTCCCTTACACTAATTTATGGAGAAAGAAGGAAAAGGTCCCATTCTGGGCCTCCCCATGAGTATTGATTGACTGGAGATCTCCCCTGTACTCTCTACTGTCAAAGCTTATGTTGCCAGGTTCAGTCCCTGTACATCAGTTAAGAGAAGATTATAGCTATCGAACAATCAGTTTAAAACCAAGAGTCGCTGTGTAGCTTCTGAAGTTTTCAGGTCTGAGTGCTGTCAGATCCATGTTGAGCTTAAATCCTGGGGAGACCCTGGACCAGCAGATGTGGTTTTGATTTGAGCCTTGGAACAACAAAGAGTCTGAAAAATGCCTAATCACTCTTCATTTCAGGTGTATCTTTGTTCCCCATTTAAATGGATTCAGTCGGCACGTTAAACATACTACCTCGCTGTGTTATCCCGATAAGGTGGAAAGAACTGCTAAATTACACTTTTTATTTGCTGTGGTGAGTTGCCATGACAATAGACAGCCTTAAAAGTGTTGTTATGTTTTATCTCTATTGTTGCCAGATTGACACAAATAAGTGTTATTTGGCTGTGTTCTACTCTGTGCTGCCGACATTCAACAAAGAGGGTATTGAATATTTCTCATGATTTTGGTGTTGATTGTTTTTTCGTGCTGGGAATAGGAAGTTGTTAGCACATGTAAAGTAAAAAAAAAAAAAAAAAAATCTCTGTTTTTCTGTTTTGATCAGGGCAAAATTATTCCGTGGAAAGAAGATTCTTGGAGATTATGACATTAAAGTGGAACAGGTAGGTTTTTTTGTTGTCATTTTAAGTTCTGGTGTAAACTAGAAGAGCGCTGTTGAAGCACTCTGTCCTCATGTGGCCTTTAATTTAACTCCTCAGGCCGAATTCAATGAGATCAATGTTGTGGCTCACGCCAACGGGACCTGCAACGTTAACATGCAAGTTCTCCGAAATGGCACCAAGGTGATGAGGTGAGAGACAAACACAGACACACGGACACGTCAGTGAAGACAGGAAAGCAGAAAGCCTTCATGACTGCCAGATCCATGTGCACTTTTATAAACACATTAGAATTATTTTTATTTTGCTGTGCAGATTTTTGTCACATATCTGCTATATTTTTTATCTCCTAGGTCGTTCAAGCCAGACTTTGTTCTCATTCGCCAACATGCGTTCAGTATGACCCAGAATGAGGATTTTCGCAACCTGATCATTGGTCTGCAGTACGGAGGTGTCCCGAGCATCAACTCCCTCGAGTCCATCTACAACCTGTGTGACAAGCCTTGGGCGGTAAGCCCTCAGCAGCAGGGGAGATCTGTAGAGGAGAAAGAGAAGAAAATGATTGATTGATGTTTTCTCAGTAATTTACTCCGTGAAGCAATCAATAAATTGTGTTAAATTAGTTTAACTTTTTGTTTGTCCAGTTTGCCCAGTTAATCAACACTCACAGGAAGCTTGGCGCTGAGAAGTTCCCTCTGATTGAGCAGACATTTTACCCAAACTACAAGGAAATGGTGACTATCTTTGCATCAACCACTTTCTACTGCAACAAAGTTAATGTCAGAATTTGACTGACTCGAATAAAAACAACTCTTTCTTATTTCAGGTAAGCATGCCATCGTTCCCTGTTGTCGTGAAGATCGGACATGCCCACTCTGGCATCGGAAAGGTATAAAAAGTGCATCATTTTGGTAAAAATTCTGCTTGAGACCATTCGAAACAATCCGAGTATTTTCAAAATAATTCTTGTTGTTCCTTAGACTTAGACTTTTTATTTTATTGTCCCCGAGGGGAAATTCTTTTTCACCAACAAGCAGACATCAATGAAGTACCACGTTCTATTTTAAATACTATGCCCGGTCCTGCCTCACATCTGTTTATCTGTGTACAGGTGAAGGTGGACAATCACAGTAAGTTCCAGGACATAGCCAGTGTTGTGGCTCTCACGCAGACGTACACCACCACAGAACCGCTTATTGACTCCAAATACGACATCAGAATCCAGAAGATTGGCACTGACTACAAGGCTTACATGTATGTATAAAAACACTTAATCACTCCAACTTAACAAGCGGGTGAGAAATGTAATTGTGAATTGTAATTTGGTTGGATTTCACACTTTAGGAGAACATCTATATCTGGCAACTGGAAGACCAATACTGGCTCAGCTATGCTTGAACAGGTGGCTATGACTGAAAGGTATGTGTTCACTATTAGTCCTCAATACAAAATCAAATGTTTCTTTTTTTTTTATGGCGTTTTCGATCAATTTGATCATAAAATCTGTTTATTTCATACCTTGTACAGTAGAAGTGAGCCCAGGTGATCATCAGAGTGTGCTGCAGCTATGCAATCTGCTGCTGCTTGTGAGTCACATGTTGATTGTTTTGTTCAGGTACAAGCTGTGGGTGGACACATGCTCAGAGATTTTTGGGGGTCTGCAAATTTGTGCAGTCAAAGCTATCCATGGGAAAGATGGCAAAGATTACATCACAGAGGTAGGAATCGAGGAGAATCCGTTTTGAAAGTTGAATTTCATAATAATGTCCGTTACATACTAAATATAAATGTTAAGTAAAAGTACAAATGCTGCCAAGTCCGTCACGGGGAGTATGTATCATCCATATTAAATGGGGCATATATTATATAAAGAAAGGTTCACATGAGGCAGAGTGCTGTTGACACCCTCTCTCTCTCTTTCTCTCTCTGATGTCGTCCATGTGCCGTAGGTGGTGGGCTCTGCTATGCCCTTGGTAGGGGAGCACCAGGCCGAGGACAGGCAGCTCATCGCTGACATGGTGCTGGTAGAAATGAACCAATCAGCAGAGAGGGACACAAATGCTCCCCAGAGACCCACCACCATACAGCCATCCCAGGTGAAGGAACTTTCTGTAGGCTTTTACTAATTGGTGGTTATAATGTTGATATCCTATTTGTGATTGTGCATGTTATGTACACCTGTGTATTTAAAGGATCTACCTGTTTTAGAACTCACTCACCACAAGAATAATAAAAAAAAAACCATCTTGTTCTTGCTGAATCAGTTGTTTCTTTGTCTCTACAGGGAGCTGGCCAGAAGGGAGAGGTTGTCGGTGAACCTACTAAAAACGGTGCCGGACGCCCGCCTCAAGGTTGTCTGCAGTACATTCTCGACTGTAATGGCGTTGCAGTGGGTCCAAAACCAGTCCAGGCCAACTGAGTCACCCTAGAAAAAAAGGGGGGCGGTCTCAGAGTCAAGGAAACAAAGGTGTACCTTAGCTGAACACAAGCGCAGACAAGTGTATGGATGCCAACAGCCAAAATCAGATCTCGGTGACGTGAGCTTGGTACAGCTGAGTGCTGGCCTGGACTGTGTTTTTAACTCTATGCAGTGTCAAAATGTACTGTCTACTTGTTGACCTGTTGATTTGTGTGCTTGTATTGGTCACCTGAGTTTCAGTAGTAGCTGTGTTTCTTTTTTTGTATTCTTTGGGGCTGTTGTTGATGATGTAAAAGCAGATTGTGCCTACACTGAGTCCAGTGCTGCTCCGTGCTCCCTGTTTGACCCAACTATGACTCCTTTTGTTTGCCCCCTACCCTCTTTCCGTTTTCTATTTTGGTGTGTACCTTTAGATATTGTTCAAACTGTGGACTATTGTGCAGTTTGAAGTTTGTGTATATCTCGATAGGTATTCAGTATGTGAGTGTGTATGGCTGTAGTGGTGATTATTTTCATACTTCTACTAATAGATATATTTATTTTTGTTTGCATGATTGAAACAAAGGCAGGTGTAAGTCAGTTGTTAATGTCTGATTCGCAGGGATGTTCATGTAACATCCCTGTTTTACCCAAGCTGTGTTCCCCGTGATTCATGCATTGTGAATGTGTCAGAAGAAATACATATAATATAGGCTCCTATGGTTACATGAACTTATTAACATACATTCATAACCATACATAACCCTGCAAACACACACAGTACACACATTCAGTATGTGCCCTTTGTTAAAGTTTTTTTTTTTGTCTTTAATGTTGCCATCACAAGAAAAGAGATTATTTAGAGTGATCTTAGGCTACTTATAGATAGAGATATAATAAATAAAATAGCTTAACCTCAGATTTTATCATATATAATGCTGTTCAGGTGTGCAAACACAATTTAAATATATATGTATCATTTTTAACCAAAGAATAAATCTACTTTGAATCAGTCTTTGCACTCCAGTATCCCACATTGTAAATATCAACAGGGGAACTGCAGTAGTCACGTGTGTGTGATTTCTTCAGAGAACAGCGCTCCAAGATGGTGATTATGTTTTCAAACAGCCTGTTGTAAATTACACACCAGAGAATGGACGCTGTATTCCAAATGTTGTCTTTTTGTGTCACTCGACATTACAGCTGATAGGGAAAAAGTATATAATATATTATCATGCCAGATATAAACTCCCCCCCCCCACCCCATTCCTCCATGCTGCCCTCACACTGGATATCAGCTATCGTGGTGGTGTTGCCATGACAACAATACAAGTGCTCTGAGTTTTCATGTGGACTGTGTTACTGCCATACAAAAATTCAACACGTTTACGCGGATCACACTCTTCCAGTGAGCTGATGGAAAGTGCAAAGTCATTGTTTTGTTTTTTCTTTACTTCCGAGTAATTTATTTTATTTTTCAAATCAGATCTTCCATCAAATGAATTCAAAAAGCTATAGTCATCCAGACATTGACCTGTTTACACATGTTGTCACACTAACGTCACAATCACTTTCTTGTCGTTGAGTGGCTTTTGTCATGGCCATTCCCTTTTATCTGAAACCCCCCAAAAAACAGCATCAAGATCTTTTCAGCAAGCTCTGTGAATCCTTCTTTCCCATCTTGTATAAAGTGCCATTTTATCTGTGAGTGTATCCTTGTTAAAGCCATGCCTGAGGCTATATGGATGTGTTGTTCTGTTTTAAAAGAGACACGCCGAGCTACTTTATTTCCCAAAGCGAGGGACATGCAGAGGTACCCCAGTCTGTAATATCTGCATGATGTGGTTCAGTGATGGTGATTGAATATTTGACAAATTGCGATGTTGTTTGGCCATTGTATTACGGTATAAAGTATATGTTCAGAACAACAGGACTGTAACCATTAAGGGCCATGATAACTTGCTAAATATATGTACTTTAAATCCGGTGTCAGACTGTTTAAATTATGATCAGAATATAATATAAAAATCTATTATGGATATTTCCCCTCTGTCACTGGCAATAAAGCTTCCTTTGCAATATATTTGTTTGGAGTGTTCTCATGTGTATGTTGTGAAAATTACTATTAAAAAACAAAACAATCATGCTCAATAATTTCACATATCAGAGAGGAGGCCGTACCAAAAGTTAGCTTTAGGATACACACACTCACACTCTCTCTCTCCTGCACACACTCCATGGCTTCCAATGCATGAATTGTTAACTGTGTTTGTGTTCAAGATAATTGCATTGTGTTGATGTATTCCTTCAGCTTGATTTGGTGACTTTATTTTGCAGTGTCTGTCTTACACGTTCAATTGATCAATAAAAAGAGCTTTGAGAAAATGTAAAACTAAACAAAAAACGAGGGTAACATTTTACACTGTGTGTCATCATCATCCTGTCTTTGTATGCTGTCAGAGTATCATGTGCTGCTGAAACACCTGAACCTAAAGGGTAAAAATTGTGTAGAGAATGCAAAGAAAAACTGGGATATGTAGCTTTGCTTTTGAGTGTTGAAATAAGGATTGTATTTGAGAAGGTTAAGCAGAGTATGATCAACACACTTACAAACAGACTAGAGCCTACATACACTGTGGCCACTTCATACACCTCAGTGGTTACATCAGCTCTATGTGTGGTTAGTAAATACAAATGTAAATAAACAGTATACTTAAGTTGAGGGTACTGTTAAAGGTTAAATGTGGTGACTATGTGATACTGAGAGCTTTCTCTTTAAGAACATTACCATGATGAAAATGTAAAAATCAATCCCCTAACTTAAGTACAATGTACCTTAAAACTGCTGCATTAGTTGGAGAACAAGCTGTATAATAACTTATACACACAGTCAACATTCTTTTGTCTTCCAGTGGCTTCCAGGCCCTGATCAGCGCTTTTCTCTGAAATACACCTTTTACCACATGACCAGAGAAGACAGAGAAGACTGAGACCACCCGCAGTTTGAAGCCCCTATCTCTGCACTGAATAAAGAAGCTTTAGTGTGATTGCCGTACTTGTTTGCACACGGTGTATAAATAATGTTTTATCAATGACATGATATGCACCAAGCGTGAAAGAGAGACGAGAATGATTATTTCGTAATTCTACTGCTTATACCAACATGTAGCTTTTAGTCTTTGCTTTCTTTAATTCATGTGAAACCCTCTAAGGCTGAGACAATCAATAATAATAATATGTTTAATGTGCACTGTGTGATTATCTTCAGTAAACACTGTCTTAGAAGTAGTGTGTTTGTTGTTGTTTGGATTATCCCCTCTTTTATTCCTGTTACTCAATACAATCATTTTAAGTCTAGATTCATGGAGTCCTTGCGAACCCTCCTGTACAAGCGCAGGAGGTGAACTTGGAATTACATTTTGTTCTCACACCTTCTATTCATTAACTTTTGAGTTCTAACACAGATAAGATGTTTGCTTCATTAATTTGGTACATGTGTTTTTAAAAAAGATCTCCTTCTAATTCAGTTCTGTTGTTCAGTGTTGTCGTGATGGATGAATAAGTGCCATAGCTGCCGCTCTAGGCTCTACCGCGAGCAAACATCGCTGCTACTGTATGTCTCATGTACTGGAATCAGACGACAGCAGGTAAGACCATCACATCTTTTATTTTTTTCCCGAGAAGGCAAAGCAAGGCAGCTTTATTTACATAGCACATATCAAACACCTTTCCAAGTCTTAGGACATTGCTGCAGCTGATTCATGTTTTCTGTCTAAACAAACATTAGCAAACATCCTTCTCTGGACAAAAATGATGCTCAGCATTATGCATTTGTTTGGCTTCCAGATGGTGCTGATGCTTTTGCCCTATAACAAGCCGCCAGGTCTGGCCTGGTAAAAGTCACTGAAAAACTAAGGTGGAATTACTCCTGGGCCCTGAAGCTCCAGCTGAGGAGCTTCCGTCGAGACTCTTTCCAGCTGTCTGCCAATCTGCTGCGCAACATAAACTACTTGTGCCCTATATGGGGGCACTGAGCACAGGCCATCTGCTGAAAAACACAGTGCAAGAGGATCCATCCACATTATTAAGGAGGATTTAAGGTGCAGAGAGGTAAACATAGATATCCATGATTGGCATGTATAGTCATGCAGCTTTTAAATATTATTATAAAAAAGCAAAGCTTTTTTTTTTTTACATCATTATAAACATGTCATACAGAACTTTGTGGTGCCATCTAGTGGTGAAGTAGGGACAAAAAGACCTAAACACTGTCCGTCTCATACTGTAGGTCTGTCTTATGCGATTACACAATTAGATGTGTGCACTGATTAAGTTTGCCCTTACCTGTCAAAAAATGAAAACAAGCATTTTAAAAACAGTCTTATGAAACATTGTTTTTAGGATTTGTTTCATGTTTTCTAATCCGTAGTTAAGGCATGATATAAAAATGTGACCTTATCTTGTAGGCCCATGAGAAAATAGCAAACATACAATAGTCAAATTGATGGGTTTTTATGACCAGACGGAGGCTAAACTAGAGAGAGGCAACAGCTTTCTGTCGAGCACTGTTATACAAATAGAAGATCTGATATTTTTAATGCAGAAAATTAGACTGAAGTTGTTTGTTATCCACATTAGCTATTGGCTAGAAATAAAAAATCCCTTTCCTTTCGGTGTTTTTTGTCAGAGTACAGAGTTTGTCATGAATACAATGTCATGGTGTTTAAACTGGGTTGTTCTTGTTACTGTTACTTTATAAATCCACCACTACTTTTTAGACACTAATGACGTGACACGTTAACACAACTACATTTAACAGTGCAATCAGTAATAAACTTTAAGAACAATTTGCATCATAAACGTGTCAAGCTTATGGAACAACCACCTATTATTATCTTACTGTTTCTGTAGAATATTTTTGCATTATTATTTTCTTTTTTTACCTTTTCCAGCCTAATGATCCCCTCAGGAAGCCTCAGAGATATTATTAATCTGCAGGACAATTCATTTTATGTGTGATTCTGTTTACCGTTAAAACAAACTGGTTTTCGTTTGATGTTTTTTCCACTGCAACTAATACAACACTGCAGTCAAAGTGGAGGGACACCCACTAGGTGGAGCTACAGTAGGATGTGGATGTAGTGTGTTTGTCAGAAATAGAACACATAAACACATAAAACAAAACTGCTGTAAAACTAGACGTCTAGCGGTCAGCCAATGGTGAAGCTCTTATTGTCCAGCTCTTTTTTGTAAAGAGCCCATTTTTCCCCTCTAAAGAGGCCTATGATTTAAAAAGATGGAGTCCTACAGGACTATCTGTCATTGAAAAACATTTGAGAAAATCTACACTCAATATTTAGGTCACAAAAAATGTTCATTTATTTACTATAAACCTGCTCTAAGGAGCGAACAAGTAAAGCAGCCCGGTTCAGCAGGATTTACACGTTGGATGTTTACACTTAAACAAAATAGAACTGTCCTCTCTTTCCACCACGTCCTCCCTTGCTGAACGACTGTTGTTCCACTGATACTGCCAGTGGCTCTGCAGTGCACATCAGCCAATGCTGGAATACCTCACTGGCGTGTATGGACTGGATCCCGTGAGGGTACACCACGTTGCCACTGCTACAGCAAACATTACACCCTGCCACAAAGTCTTGCACATGTATGGGATTTTACCATGTTTGTGAACAAGGAGAAAAGCAGCTAATCTGGTGTCAACTGCTCGCCTAACGTGCTTCTATTACTTCTTTAAAAATCAGGTTATCTACAGTAGGAAACCAAACAATGTTACTCAACTGTTGGATGGTGTTTGACAGAAGTAGAAAAATAAACTTTTTTTTTGGCAAAGGAATTTAACTTAATTTTATTAAAATATTGAATAAACAACTCTCTCACCAAGTTCACAATAAAACGTTTAACCTCCTGAAAGAGACATGATAAACAAATACAAATTAGTATCCAAATCATTTTAAATATTTAAGACAACCACCAAATATCCAGCTCCTGGTAACCTTCCTGTAGTGAGGACAGATGAGAGTGTGTGGTAATCTACAGATACGTTTACTCAGAGCAGTGGAGCTAATGTGAGGAGACTGTCGGAATAAAACTTTTGCTAAACTGTGCGAATACAGTTTTTCCCTCATCACTACTCATGCTCGCTGTCTGACCGGCTAGAATTCCTGCAGAATGACCCAAAGAATAAAGACTATTAAAAGAACAACATAACAAAAAGACAATTATTTCCCATATCTACTCCGTTATCATTTAAGACAATGCAAAAAAAACAAAAAACAAACAAAACAAAAAAAACACTACTGTGCAACAAAACGGACTACATCCAACGGTTGTTTGTGATGAAGAGAGGAGGTGAATTGTGCGGGATCTAAGTCCAGGCTTTGTTTCCTCTTAAGGCATTTAAGCTTCAAAGGTCCTCTTCATCAGAAACCAGGACGGCCACACAGAAGGCTGTTCTTCACATCGCAGAACCAGTCAAGAGAAAAAGACACTGTCCTTCTCTTTGACTTCCTTCAGTGTTCATTTATTGTCGTATTAGGTAGGTGTGCGTGCACGTATTTACAAAACCGAATGCATTTTACATTACCAAATGCATCGGCACCATGGAGCCTTTGCAAACTTCTTTATAATTGCAGCGATAAAGCAAGGGACCTCCTCGAGGTATCTCCTGCCAGCCTGCACTCCCTCCCGTTGTAAATCTCAGACGAACCTCCTCCTCTCTTCATTTCTTTACATATTTCATTGATTAGCATGGGTTTGCAGCATGTATGATTGCTTGTACAATTTTAGATCTAAATTGGCGCCTGTAGGTTGAGAAAGTGATTTTGGATAATTCAAAGAGGAGAAGAGGAGGGGCAGTGCAGTCGGAGCCTCTAGAAAACAGGCAGTCTGGTGGAGGTCAGAGTGCAGGCGTTGATATCCTCAGTGTGAGAGGCTCTGTGCAGGGACGGTTCTGAGGCACTGCGGTTTATCTTAGGGAGGGCATGCTGGAGAAGCTCGATGGAGGACAAGATCTAAAGACAAAGAGAATAAATAGGGATTAGCTAAAAGAAAATGCTCCCTTGACTCTAACTATTGAGAGAGGGACTCACCTGCGGGAAAAGTGGCCTTTCATCCTTGGACTTCTTGATGCAGTCGGCCACCAACCTTTTCATGGCTTTGGGGCAGTTCTTGTAGAGCTTACTGAGGTCTGGCGACAGGTAGCCTCTTCCCACCATGAAGATAATCTGCAAGGGCGGAGCCACAGGTAGGAAGTGGAACACTGATCATCTAAAATGTTGATAATTAAACTTGTGGTCCAAGTTGCAATTAGCCTTAGTGCATCATTGCTGAATAAATCTACTTTGGCACCATACGCTGAAGGTGACAGGTCAAAAGCACTGATGCTCATGTGGATATTGTGAAGGCATGAGTGTATGACGCTGCACAGAAAGGAAAAAAAAAAAAAAAAAAAAAAGATAACAAGAGTACTCTTTGTGCTCCCGGTTCGGCTCAGCACAAAGTCACTCTGCAGTATCAAGGACAGTTGGGGAACAGGAGCAGATCAAATTTTTGTGAACACATCGTGCACTCCATCAAAATCTGAAGAGAGCTAACTGAACAAGGAGCCGGGCATGACGCACACAAAAAAACACAGAGCTGCATATACGGGCACTCATGCACCCCTTTTCTCATACATGAACATGAAGGGTTGTGTTACCCGGTCTAAAATTAGGCCAGTGGCTCCACTGTGCCTGTCTATGTTCCATGCTGGGCCTAAGGCCAGCTCCACTACCCCCTTCAGACAGCAGCCTAGTGTCTTTGTACTGGCTGAGGTCTTGCACCATGACACTGTGGTTCTAGATAAGGACATGAATGTTAACCCAAAACCCTGTTTTACACCAAGCGCAAAAAAAACCTGCATCTCCAAGGCTCCTTAAACGTGAACGTTGATGCCTCCAACATTTCCTTGAATTTCCCTCGGGATCAATAAAGTATCTATCTATCTATCTATCTATCTATCTGCACCGTTTGCACCCAACACACAGCAAGCATGTGTTCATGATGAGACATTACCTGATCTCTGTTTGCTGTGTGGGAGTATGGGAGCTCTCCCGTCAAGAGCTCAAAGAGAACAATTCCATAGGAATAGACGTCGGACTGGAAGCTGTAGGGATTGTTATCCTGCATCCGGATAACTTCAGGAGCCTGCGGACACAGACGAGGAAATAAACTCAAAAAAAGGATGGCATTTACTGTTTTGACATCTTTTATTTATGTTTACTGACGAGCAGTGTTTCAATGTAGTTCATGCAGAGATGTGATACCGACCATCCACAGAATGGATCCAGACGGCTGCTCCACCTGATGGGAGCCGCTCCATCTGGCCTTCACCGTGGCCAGACCGAAGTCACCGATTTTCACGGTTAGCCCTTCATGCAAGAAGATGTCTACGCTGCTGTCAAGGAATCAAAGCCCAGCAAACACAGAGCTGACCAGTGTGAGACGGTGAACTGACTCGACTGCTGAGAAAAGGTCGTAGTGAAAACCTCAAAAAGAAAGGATACTGTTGGACTTCATGTCGCGATGAATGATGTTCTTTGCATGCAGATAGCTGAAAATGAGAGGAGAGATTAGAGTCATGTTTTTTTTTTTTCTTTTTCTTTCTTTCTTATCTCAGATTTTTCAGAACTTACTCCATGCCCTGAGCTGTCTGCCTGGCGATGTCCATGAGCTGGATGATCTTAAAGTTAGTCTCCAGAACGTGAATGTGTTTGTAGAGACTGCTGCCCTCACACCACTGGGTCACAATGGCCAGGTTGTCTTTCGTCATGTAGCCCATGAACAACAGGATGTTGACGTGTCGTGTTTTTCTTCGGGGGGGGGAGAGGAAATGACCGAAACAAAAAGATAAGAGAACGGTTTTACCATGAAGAAGATTCACCGAGAAGACAGCGAAAGCGTCCACGTCATTTCTCACCTCAGGACTGCCACTTCATTTCTGAATGCCTGGAGCTGCTCCGGCGTGGGGTCAGTCACCTTTAAGATCTTCACTGCTACATCGCCTGCAACACAAAACCTCTGCTTACACACGCTGTCCAGTAAAATCCACTTGAAGCTGCACACAGGTCACTTTTAAACCATGTGTCAGGTTACTGTAATGTTAATGTAAGTGAAAGTGTTTAGAGCTACACCCAAAGGTGCCCTGCCCCCGTCAGAAACACATTCCTACCATGCCATTTCCCTTTGTATACAGTTCCAAAGGAGCCTGAACCGATGCGGGAGTGCAGATACACCTCGCTGGCCTCGATCTCCCAGTAGTAGCTCGAGTCCCTCTTGTCCCGAGGCCTCTGGATCATCAACAACAACAACAACAAAAAGGTGCAACTCATGTGAGATACTCGAACCAATCACGTGATGAAGAGGTTATGAAATGAAACGATCAAAATAGGGACGCTGATGTGGTTGTGCAATGTTGTGGTTGTGTCCACGTTTAATCACTTTGCATATTAACCCGGGTTGTGCACAAAACCTGTGTTTATTTAAGGTGCATCCAACAGTTCTCAAAGTGGAAGGAGCAGCCCACTTGAAGCCAAACAAACTGCATCCCTTCCCACTATGAAGCGCTCACTTTGTGTGATCAGGACTGTTCGCTTAACATTGTATGTATGAAACCTTTAATGTAGCAAAACAGATTGAAAACTGAAAAAAAGTGCACACTTGAAAAACAAACTCCAAGCTATTTATTTGTTATCAGTTACTTTCTATTGCTGAATACAACAAGGCTTAAAACTTACGATTTTATTTTTCTCCTGAGTGTTGAAGGATGTGGCCCTCTCTCTCTGGGAAGGTGCCGGGGCTTTAGACTGAGACTGGGACCAGCCAGTAGGGCTCTGGTTAGGGGAGCTGCCAGCTTCAAGGAGAGAGGAGGAGAAAGCTGTTCAGGATAAAAGACTCAAGTTTCACCAGAGATGAACGAATGGAATTCTATGTAGACGAATATTTAGTGTGGCTGCTTGAGAGCGGAAAAAAAAAAGAGGAAACTTTTAGAGTGCATTTTCGAGGTATTCTGCCCGGTTAGTCAATCTTTATAGACGGCACAGAAAATACTGCAAACATCCCCTTTCTTTGTAGGAAACTCTCCTTTCAGAAAAGGGAGCTATGACGTACAACGTCAAATTTAAGGGTAAAAAAAAAAAAAAAAAGCCATCTATGAATTTTACAACATCTTAAAAAACAAACAAAAAACAAACAAGGCATTAAAAACCTGTGACATACAGATAAATGTCACTACTATCTAATGATTATCAGTAGTTAATCATTTAAAGTCGGAGTTTCAGCCCATTCCCATTTTGGAAAAAAGACACAGATTAGCTAGACAGTTCTAGGCTGTAGGTGTGACGAAGCACTTCAGTACACAACAACACAAAACAAAGCGAACACTTACCGGAGTCATGATCACGCATCGCATCCTACAGAGACACAAACACACACACAAAAAAAAAAAAGACAGTTCTGTCAGCAGGTTCAAAGAGCGCCGCATGTGGTTTCTCTATCACTCATGGTTTGACTTCAGTTCTAAAGATGTGAATACAGATAATAACCTGTTTGCAATGCATGCCTCTCACACAAACACTGCTTTCTAACCTTTTCGGGACTGTCAGGTGAGGAGGCCTCAACATAAGACTGGGGGAAGTGCACAATACCTACTTTCCTCTTCAGCCAGAATCTATGGCACCACGAGCTGGGGAAGGTATGCAGGCAGTCTAGCTACTCCCCAGCAGGGTACAATACAAGAGGCCAGTCAGGACAGAGGGAAGGAGGGGGAAGGAAGGAGGAGGAGGACACAAGTAAAGGAAAGTGAGGAGGGGAAAAAAAAAATAACAAGAGTGATGCCCAGGTTTATACCTGGACAGAATATAGGAAACATTTAAAAGAGAGCATGCAAAACCAGTGTGCTGATTATGCAAGAACATTGGCGGTGAAAAGCAGAAACTAGAAGAACAAGGGGAAGTTTAGTTGCACATTTCTAAAGTGCTAAAATAAGATGCTATCAGGGGGAATTGCATAAAACAGTCTACACCATGTCCAGGTAGAGATAGAGAAGAAGTAGAGAACAAAGCAAGGTGAAGTTCGGTGAAGTGACTGAGACGACGTAGGAGGGAGAGATCAGCCGGGAGATATTTATAGGAGTGGCTCGAACCTGCAGGAGTACCTAAGGGGACCGCATGGTGTGTAGTTACCTCGATCATGCTGCTGTCTACAGGCAGGGTGGTGCTAACCATGTGGACGTTGGGCGTGGAGGTGGAGCGCTGCCTCTGGGAGAGTCCGCCGCCCGTGGGTGGGTAGGGCGTGGTGTAGTTGAAGGCATGAGGGGTGGAATATCGGTGGGCTGAGCTGTAGAGGGACACAGGGATCGTTGGTTAGAACTGAGCAGTGAAACGTCTGCAGCGTCTTGTGTCGCTGCTTCAAAGCGCGCGCACGCACACGGCTGACACCCATCTCAGACATCTGATAAAGTGGAGTGTGGCAGGAGCTTTTTTTCAACTTGAAGCATCATCTGTTTTCTCTTTTTGTTATCTGTCAATCTGCAAACAATCCAAATGACTGACTCTCAACTTACAAAACATAAAGAACGGTCTTGCCTCGTCTATAAATACAACTCTCAGTACTCAATTGAACCAAAGGTCCTGGTCCAGCTCCTGTTACTAAACGTTTAGCTGTACAGTACTGTGGCTGCTGGTTAAAACGGGGACAGTGAAACTCCAGCTGAGTGACGTATACAAACAGAGATCATATTAGATCACACTCCTCGAGATCAAACCCCTTCTGGCTCAACAGAAACGTTGTTTCAACAGAGCGGTTGAGATCGCTCTGCATGGAACAACTTAATACTTGGCGAGTTCTAATTTGGCAGAAAAAGGAACGAAATTTAACCGCTTTAAGCGGCCCTGAAACAACAGCCTCTTTTCACACCTCTCGTTACATCAGCACTTGGACTTGTAAGCCTCCATAAAGCCGAGGACGCCATTAAAAACGGGATTTAATTAAGGTTCTTTACAAATCAGAACATTACTACAACTGTGCTGCGGTCAAACATGGCGAGTGAGAGAAAATAGCCGCGGCTACCTTAACCTGCAGAAACAAACTCCCCGCAATCAAAAGACAGCCTGTCTAAACTTGCAGTTATGACCTCCTGTAGCACTACAGCTGGCGGCGAAATTATTTTTTTTTGTTGAGGTTGAGACTCCATTTATAGGACAATAGGCGGAGTATCCCGTCTCATAATTTCAATATCAGGAGGAGGATGAAGACTAATCATGCTGCCTCACCTTGGAAACCGCGTTAAGGACTCTCTCATTCGACGAGACGTCAGCGAGGGCAGTGACGGGCCGGAGCTCTCACCGGGTGTAGGACACAGCCTGAAGATGGAGACAAACAGTGAACATCTCACAGTACACGGTGAGCGGGACAGTCTGCGTGCTCAATCAAATAACACGCAACTGCATAAGATTTCCATCCCCAAAAACCGGTGTTACACAACACGCTGACATGATATATCCCCATGTCAGGGTGAAGACACTTACAGAAGTTGCCGGATATTGCTCCAGTCCACACACATTGTGGGTACTTTGGTGCTACAATGCTCATGGAACTTGTATCCGCAGGTTTGGCAACGGAAACCGTTCAAAAGAAACTTCTGGCAAATATCGCAGAATGCAAGTTTCAGGTATGTCTTTCGAACCTGAAAAAGAAGAAACAGTTAAAAAAAAAAAAAAAAGCAGTGACACTTTGCAGGGATTGAGCGTGAGGGTAATATCATGGACGCTTCAGCTACTCACAAAATTGTGTGTTGTCAAGGGAACGTGATCCAAGACCTCCACCAGCAGCTCTTCCCCAATAAGCGAGGTGGAGTCAGTGTTCCAATCCATCCGGAGTTTTTTACTGGGACAGAAGATGTGAGAAAAGTCTTCAGGAAATGACAGAAGGAGAACCTGCCGGAAGGTAAACAGGTTTGTTCGTCTCATCACTGATAAACTATTTTGACCTGAGCTCACCTCCTCTGTCCTGGATGCAGCCTGAAGACAGCGCAGCACTGAGGCTGCAGACCTCGCACCTTTAATGCTTTAATCAAGCAACTGTACAGAGTCAGACCTGGTCGCACATTTACCTGCGAGGTGGAGAAGGAAAATGTATTGATGCCTTTTTGGATTGTTATCATTATTTCTTATGTTGTTGTTTTTTTTTTTTAAGTTTGGTCTTGAAAGAAAAATTGTTGGGAAGTGGTGCTACACAAACAAAGACTGATTGATGCTCATGGGTAACTACAACTACAGCTATTCCGTCAGCCTAACAGGAAGCCTGAAAATCCACATTGCAAACAGTGTGCCAGTTTGGACTCACCACAGTGCGCTGCTGGTTTGGGAGGTAGACGCGGATAGTGCTGCTCGTCTTGGAGTCTGGCATCTTGCTGTCATCTGAGGAGCGTCGCTGGCAGGGAAAACCCTGGACCATGGTTGGCGAGAGGCACGGGCCCTCAAACGAAGAGTCCTTCATCCCGAAGCCGTTGCTCAGGGTCTTCCACGCTCCTTGGAGGTGCTCCATTAGTTAAGTCAAATACTCGCAGTGGTCTGACAAGAACACAAAAAAACACATGCACGAACCATATTAGTAGCCCACAGCGTCCATCGATTACTTCATTCATCCACAATAGTTTTCCATCGTCTTCACAGGGGAATGTTTGCATCCAATCCTCCGTCAAATGAAACTGGAAATCTATCATTAGAATGTCAGGCTTGAATGAAAGTCAGTCAAATCAAAGTTTCCAGAGCTGAGAAAAAAAGAGCAAATCAAACACGGATTTAAGTGCATGTATTATTAACTCGTTTGTTGTAATCCACAAACATAATCTCACCGAGTGAAACAAACCCTCTTGTGCGATTTGACATCCTATCAGAACACTAGTAGAAGTGTGACGTGAGACGTGAGGACAACCTGGCCTGTTATTTGCCCCTGTGTGCTTAACAAACTCTAACTACTAATTTAGTAGAAGTACTGAGAGCACCACATTGTTGTTGTTTTAAAAACTTATAAATAGCCTTTCTCCTCTCCTTTCGATTTGAGAGGGAGAAGCAGAGCAACGTAGACAAACTAATCCACTCAGAGCTGGAGAATCTCAGGCCGGCCACAAAGGTCACCTGTGTTATTTACTGTGTGCTTCCAACAGATCTCTCCCTCCCTGCATGGTCAGGCATCAGACAACTACAACTGAAGATCTCTTAACGTGCGGTTTAAGATTAAAAACACAATCTAATACCAAACAACAACAACAAAAATAACATGTAGCGGTTGAAAAACTAAACACTTGTGCTCCTACAAAACAACCTTTGTAAACTTTGAAGTGGCTGCTTATTAGCCCATCACAAACACATAAGCTGTTTTTTTTCCCTTCTTCCTTTAGAGTACAAAATGTGGGTAAGTACCATTGATTGTTGTTTTGTCATTTTCGAGGAGTATACTTTCTCCAAGCTAAACTCCTCATTATCTCTGGTTTACCTGAGACAAAGACATGGCCACAGTGAGGAGATGATTTACTGCAGTTAGTGGTTAGCTGTCAGTCATAGCACACATAACCGGTATGTCAGTGGCTTTGAGAAAGCAGGAACTTAAGTTATTGTAGGAAATGTAAGCCTTTTCACAATGCTGGAGGAATTCAAGCAAACAAGGGCTATGTTGCCTTCAGACAGTGGTATCTACAGTAAGGTAGTGAGTCCCAGAAAAGTTGATTTTACTACAGTCTGCTTGGATCTCTTCTACGAAACAGGCCAGTCTGCATAACCAACCACAACTTTACAGGCATGCACTAAATTCTGCATCTACTTTCTATCAACCTACTGGATTAAAACATTAAAAGTCACACATGTAGGTGAGCTCAATGTCAGCAGCAGGTTAGTATACATTATGAGAGTTTGGTTAGAAGGTCTAACTAAACCGACTTTTGAAAAGTCGCTATTAAATCCAACTTCTTAGCAAACTGAGTAAAATAAGCCTGCAAGGCTACTGAAATGTGTTTCATGGTTTTCACGACGAAATAAGCCAGTGGTAGCTACGTGTGTTTTAAAAAGGCCTCGTAGATCCATTTATTACTGTGAAATTGCCCGTATAGGCCCCTGAGAGGCGAACGAGCTATGTGGTTAAACTTCACTGCACAGCTAAATTCAAATGTTTATTCAAATATGTGACTCCTTCAAACCATACATGTTTGTGCCGTGTGGAGAAGCTTCTTTAAACAGTTAAAAGTTAGCATTTAAGTCTTAGCTATGCTAGGAGCCAGTAGCCCGTGTATGCTTACCAAGAGGAGTTAGAAAAGTTGTGCTCCGCCATAACTTCAGGAAAAAGTGGCGTCGGTGACATCATCATATTTGCAACGCATTCAAAGAAAAAGGAAAAAAGTTGGAAAGGACCCTGAATATGAAGTAAATTATTTGGTATTCCAGAATATGTACCATTGAAGAAAGTAATGAAGGTCGCAGACTAGTCTATTATATGCGATTGTCTTTGATATAATAGAGGAAACCTTGTATCGCCAAGTGTCGGCAAGTAAAAGCGAAAAAAAAAAATCCGTCGGAAACCTCAAAGAGACATGGCGAAGGATTTCCTTAAGTCCCGCGGAGGACTTTCAACGTGAAGCACCGTGGAGTAGCTCGGTAATGCTCCGCGTTTCAGTCAATATTTACGTTGTTGTTGAAGCGAAGCTGGAAAAGGTTTGACTTCGTGTCCAGCGTCCGTCTGACGCCAGTGATTGAAACAGGACCTTGCAGTCATAACAAGAGTTGCAAGCATCACTTGCGCTACTTTAGCTCCCTTTAAGCCCTCCCACTCTGATGAAACGGTGCTTTGACTTTTTCAGAAATCAATGGACCTAAATGTTTATAGTTTTTTTTCCTGTTTATGTTGAGTTCTAAACAAATAATAGGTTTGAATTGGTTCTATTATATTAATCGACAGATTTGAGTCTTAGTGGTAAATATCAATATCAGCCCTCAAGCGTGTATAAAGATTTGGCCTATATCATTTTCATTGCATGTTGGTTTAAAAAATGTTACATTTGGAAATCAACAAAAATCCTCAGACCCCCATCCGGTTTGGAGTAGCTTAGGCTAATATAATTGTGTACAATGTGTATCACCGACTCCAAGTGCACCATCATCTGGAGATTTAGGGAAAATAGATTTTGACAATATTATGCAGATTTCCTATAATTCACGAATGCACTGATAGGCTACTTTTTTAGTTATAAAAATATACAATTAAACTATAGGCTATAGGCAGAAAAAAAAGTTTCACCTGGCGTTATGATGGTGTTTTTAATTAGACAGAGATGCATTGGTTTTTAGATAAACATGACTTTTTTAGAGGTTTCCAACAAAAACAAAAAAAACGGTTTGTGATAACACGCTTCATTCTTTATTCAAACTGGCTCTCAAACAGAACCATTGTGAAACCTTACCCTCCACACTCACCATGTGTTCACCATCTCTGTAGCATCACTGTGTGGGTCCCCTGAGGTGCCCTGATCATCACAGGTGGCTCATAGGTCCTTTCAGCAGTCTAAATAAACAGCTCCATCACCCTCCTGGACATTATGTCTTGATGGGATCAGCATACAATGTTTCCACAGAGGAGGAGCAGACACTTTCAGCAAAAAAAAAAAAAAAAAAAAAAAAGCCGTATAGCCTGCTACTCCTGCTTCACAACAGATCTGACTTGGGGTTAATTTTGTAGTCTAGTTTTACTTAAAGTTATCGTTTCAAAAGCATAATCCATGGAAGAAATCACAGAAATGCCAAGTACTGGTTTCTGTGAGGATGACGGCAGGGCTTTGTCATTGTGGAGCGTTTTAAGGTACTCCACACCACATGCACAAGTACTATTGTATTTCAGTCATTGAGGGCAAATATAATGATGAATCTGTGTGTGTGTTAAATAGGACGCACCTTAGGTTATGACAACACCCCATGCTTTGTATTAATGGTTGCAAGTTGACGATCACATGAACAATGTATCAGAGCCACCTTAAGACTGAGATGAATGCATCTTTCCCATTTATTGATCTCACAGAGCACTTACAGGCCAGTTAGCTGAGACGCTTACAGCTCTCTGGATATTGTCTCTATCAGCTCTCTTGTATTCAAAACATGATGCAATCAGGACTATTCGAACAAGGAGGGTCTGCATCAGAGTTTTACGATAACATCTCTTTGAAATACTCCGTTTGAAACATATCCAGACCATGTTGTCATTTTTTACAATCCTATTCTCTATGCAATTTTTAAAAAAAGGTGCATCAGGTTTGTTGTGAAAGCAAGTGGCATTGAACAACTATGCTTTAAATGCTTAAATGTAAACAATTAGGCCTACCACATCGTACAACATTCTTGTTTCTGTTCCTGTACATCAAACACAATACATATTTACAAAGTAAATATTTTTTTTTGTCAGTTAATGGTAGACTTAATTAGACCTGTAACATGTTTTCGAGCAACCATTAAAGGACGGCATGTCTCTTAAGTAACTGCACTGAGGGTGGGGATGTACAACATACAATCATAAAAAAAATGTAAAGGGTCAAGGACGTTATATGGCTGTCATTTTCAGATTTGATAAGTCACTGCACCTCCGATGTCAAATGGGTAGTGTCTTTAACAGGCTAATTAAGAAAATGACAATTTAATAAACAAATAATGGATATATTTCTAATGTTAACATTTCTTGCCTCCAGTTTCTGAAAACAATGTATTTAATCATAAACTTTGTGTGTCAATATTTTTGAGGATGGAAATCACGACCAGTCGATTTATGGAGAAAGGACTAGTCTATGTTTATGATTGGCTGATTCGTAGTAGGCGGTGTCCCCATATCTTCGCCTTTGATTGGCAGCTTGCAGAGTGTGTGGCCAATGAGTGTGCAGCTTTTTACTGGATACCGTGAATGACAATTCAGGAACTCTTGCTCTCTCACACCGCATGCAGCGCAAAGAAGGAGGCGTAAACACTGACACAGCTAGGTAGCCAGCGAGGTAAGCAATGAAACCGCGCTAAAATACATGTATTAAGTGGCGATTTAAGCTTTATAAACGTTGCAACTATGACACGTTACAACTATATAGTGTAACATGTGCGTATGGTCGGGTTTCTTTAATTAAAACGAAGTACTGCGGTGTGTTTCACGGGGTAGGCCCGGTCTGCTCGGCCCGCTAACGTTAGCTCGTCACAACGACTTTGGTGTTTGCGCCCTGCGCGGGAAATTTTGTTTTTTACGTTATAACTGCTTTACAGTCCAGACAGAAACTATCTACGATAAACAAGAACCCCGTCTTTAGAGTCGGATCGCGGGTCTCTCATCGAGGAGAAAAGCTCGATCGTCGACTGAAACCGTGCTTCTTGATTCATGGTCGTGAGGTGGTCTTAGCATGTGTGCTAGCCAGCAGCAACACAAGCGGTGTCTCGCGAGTGCGCAGGAAAATCAACGTGACTAGGCCGACGCTAGCGTGGCGCCAACCCTTGGCATTAGATTGTGTTTTACGAAAAGGCAGTTCTTCATCACGTTTGTCTGGTCAGTGTTTTCGAAATCGATCAGTCCTAGTAACATGTTAAGAGGTGCGAGGAAGCTGACGCACTATTAATAAGACTTGGTTGAGCAGCTATTTATCAAAACACGGTTTACTGTGACCCCCCCCCCCCCCCCCCCCCCCCCCGCCCCCCGAAGCTAGCTCACAAGTTAGCACACAGCCCACGGCATGGTTTCACGGCCACTTTGAGCATCATGTCTAATGCAAAAAGGTTTTGCATTTTAATTAAATTCCGCCTTTTCGGCCAAAGGGAGGATTAAGTCTCCACGTACCTCTGAATAAAATCCACATTTCAGCAGTTATTTGATGGGCCGCTGTTATGTAAGCGTGAAGTTAGGGCCCGACCAGACTGGGGTTAAATACTTAAAGAAACAGAAAGAAACGGAGAGGGGGGTGCTACTTTGGAAATCGCAGATGCATTTATTACGATTCCATCTTCGTCCCCGCCTTTCTTTTCTAATCTTGTGCTGTTCTTTGCGCAACTTGTTGCGAGGAGCTTGATTACTCATTAACTCCCATTCTCCCTGGGTTGATGTCTTTAGCACTGTCAGCAAGCAGCAGTGTGGCCTATGACGATCACAGCATGTTTCCATTGACGAGATCGTGTAAGTTAGATAAGTAGTTGTAGTCTGTTGACAAATTATGATAGAATCCGCAACTAAGAGATGTCCCATTTATTTGATCGTAGATTAGACCCCCCCCCCACCCTAGTCTTTAAATTTGGTTATATCCCAGATCCATTGTCAAGTGGTATTGTTTTTCAAAAACCTTGAAAAGGCATGGTTATTTTATGTCTGGCTTTAGTTTGGTGAGAATATATGAAGCATGCGTGGACTGGTTTCATTGACTTCAACAGCTGTTCTCTTACTGTTTCACAGCTGCTTGTGTTGATGAGTTATATTAATAGGTGGTTGAATCAAAACATGTGTAGCATAACCTGATTCAGCCACTAGTAACGTCAATGTTTCAGCCTTTAACATCATACTAAGCAGCCGGGTTGTTTGATATGAACACGTATGCATATCCTCTTCTTGCTCTTCCTAATCCATGGCAAAGTAATGCAATTGATCCCCCTTGAAACATGTTTTGTATGATGTTAAAATACTGCCCGTGTAGACGATGTTTAGCATTGAAAATCGTAATCTCTCTGTAACTGTTTTTTCTTCATTTGTGTTTTTGTTTAGGTCATGGAGATGAACAGTAACAGTGAGTGCTTTGGATGTGGCCGCTCTGGTCATTGGATCAAGCATTGTCCTAATGCCACTGGTGCACGTGGACGTGGCAGGGGAGGCCGGGGACGTGGCAAGGGTAATT
Organism: Symphodus melops; assembly: GCF_947650265.1. Taxonomy (NCBI): domain Eukaryota; kingdom Metazoa; phylum Chordata; class Actinopteri; order Labriformes; family Labridae; genus Symphodus; species Symphodus melops. The sequence goes on from NC_136703.1 coordinate 17,003,872, forward strand.
TACATTTATTATTAGTAACGTGGGTCTAACAAAATGTAAAAAAAAAAAAAAAAAACAAACCCACAAAGTTAAGAGGAAATATTAGAGGTAAAGTCCATTATCTAAACTGTTCGTTTTGCTCTGTTTTCTGACCCGTCATTATAGAGCTATTTTGTTATCGGTGTGGAGACCAAGGACACATGGCCAGGGACTGTGACCAAACTGAAGATGGTGTGTATTGCATTTCTATTTTAATTCCATTTATTTCGTGAGAAGATGGGTTTTCTTTAAAAAATAAAATGTAGTTTCTTTCCATGGTACACATAGCAGAAGTACAAGAAAAAACATTTGACAACATTAATAGCGAACCTTTTCTCAAATGTGTGGTAATTTGTTTTGTCAATGTTGTTTGGTTTAGCATGCTACAACTGCCACAGGAGTGGCCACATTTCACGGGACTGCAAGGAGCCCAAAAAGGAGAGGGAGCAGCTCTGCTACACCTGTGGCAAAGCGGGCCACATGGCCCGGGAATGTGACCATGCTAACGAACAGAAGTGCTACACCTGCGGTGGCTTTGGTCACATCCAGAAGCTTTGCACTCAGGTGAAATGTTACAGGTGAGTTTTTATTGTTTTGATCTCATTATTATGTCTCCCTATAACATCAGTATAATGTTTTTTTCTGTCTGGTATGATGACTTTGTATTTCTTACGTTTGTCTCTGGCAGGTGTGGCGACATTGGTCACGTTGCTGTGCATTGCAGTAAAAACAGTGAGACTAACTGCTACAACTGTGGAAAGGCAGGCCACTTGGCAAAAGAGTGCACCATCGACACCACCGCATAATCAGTGCCCTCTGTTGCCCCTCCTTTTTTCAGATTGATGGTTGGTTGTATTATTTTCTCTGAACCCTCTTCACTGGCCAAAGTTTGGCTAACAGAGGCTAGTCCCAGGCCAGTGAGCCTCTCGACATGTAATACAAAGAAAGGGGTGATAAAAATATCTTTCTGCATTCAATACAAAAATGTTTTAGTTTGGTAGCGGTGTTATGTATAATGCTTTGTTAAAGAACCCCCCTTTCCAAGCCACTGGTGATCAGAGATGAATAAGTGGGACTAAACATATGGGAATCTATAGGACCTCTGAGCTTGTGGACGTGAGCCTCAGTAAAATGAGAGAAGGGAGTAAATGGAAACCAAACTTCCATGTGTGGTTATTTTGGTTTGTTTTAGTGGGAAATGAGTTGGCCAAGAGAGTATGACATGGAAACAGTTCATAACATGATGCATTTCAGCCCTACAAGCAGCTAAGCAAGGGTTTAACAAACTACATGTTATATTGCTAAGATATATGAAATTTTGGACGTATTAAAAGAAAACATGTTCTTTTATAGAATTCAGTTTACAATTTAAAATATCACTTGGTAGTCCAAGGTAGACATTTCCTTTAAAAATGGCTTTGGAAATTTGTTTTCTTTATGTTGTTTTTTTTACCTTGGCAAAATTTAACATCGAGAACAGTTGTCAGAGCAGCAGAATTAGGAGTTATTTGGGAATGAAAAATGTTTTCACAGAAATCAAAATGTTATTTTTGTACAATATCACTTAGACTACTGTATAAATACCATTTGCTTGTACTCAGTTTTTAAGTCGGAAGGAAAGTGCAACTGAAGTCCTAGAAAATAGAAGTGTAATTTTAAACTATCAATAAAGCTGGAGGAGCACGGGGAGGACCTTTTGTCTTGTATTTCTTCTTTACATGTTCAAATCATTTTACACGTGATACACGGCTCTCAAGTGAGATGTCTGTTTTGAAGCAATCTCATCCACTGATGCCTGGTACTACCTTTGTGATCATTGTTTAAAGGTTGTGCAATCGCAAAGTAATATGCATGATAATCGTCTTCCTCAGAGGGATAACTACACTAAATAGCCCTTTCTGTGCTAATATGCTGATCTTTGTCAACCCACCCCAAAAAAAAACGATGCACTCAGCAAAGCGTGTTGGTCGAAACTAGGAAAATGACTGCTGTCCTCGAGCTTGAGGCTCAGATTTCCCCTCTGGTTCCCAAAATAAGTCTCCGCTGACGCACGACTGAAACACGGGGGCAGACTGCTGCATGTGACAGGAGCCGGGGATCGTCGGCTACCCTTAAGGTAAAATGGAGAATGGAAATCTTAGGATTCGTGGGTATCCATGTTGTACCTCATTCTCGGAGGGGGGAAAAAATGACCCGCCATCAACGTGTAGATTTGAAACAACGAGACCTGCAACAAAGCACGTCGGGGTTTTGAGTGTTCGGGGGAGTTCGTTGCGGATGTGCGGTTTTTCTATCATGATCCATGGAGCTACTTCTGCGTGCAAAACAGCTCCACCTCAGTGTCTAAAATGGCAGCGGGGGTTGCAGCAGTGCAGATGTAGCCCTACAGCTCCCTTCCGCCCGATATGCAGCAAGAGACCCTCCTCCTCCTCCTCATATGACGTCGTCGCGTCTCGCCCAGTCATAATAAAGGCGAGAAAATAACAGCAAAACAAGTCGAACAGCAGCCAGCCCAGCACGGCCGGAGCGAGCCGGCTCTGCACGCTACATTCGGGGGGATTTCTTTTTTATTTATTTTTTTTTTAATTCATTTCTCTTTCAAACCGGCGATAAAAAAAAAGATGAAGGGACTCCTGCCGTTTTGCCGGGGCCTGTACTGCCTGAGTAACCGTCAAGCTGTTCGAAAAGCTTGGACCGTCGGTTCTCGGTGCGGGTTTTGCGGAACTCAGTCTGGCAAGGTACGATTCGGCTCGGCTCCGGCGTTTGTTGAAAAAAAAAAAGGCGATAGGCTACTTTAAAGGTGTTGGCGTAGGTGGAGCACAATGTATGAACATCCTATTGGCGTATTGGATACATACATTGCATGCAACTCCAGCTGTGGATGCGCAGACGGGATCAAGAGATAGTTAATGAAGTAACAGATGTAGCTATGCGGTCATTTTTTTCCCCTCAGGAGGAATCAAACGTTTTCATTTTCTGTTTTCTTCCAGTCCAGTAAAAGAGAAAGCAATAAAGGTTCTATTTAACATTGTCTGTAGGACTGCAAGATTATTTGTGTTACCAACAACAAAAATACCCCAATGCAGTCTACTGCTGTGTCATTATAGGTGTCCCCCTATGTAATCTGTCTGTAAGCCCCGTATGTTGTCAATAATGAAGGGCCAATAGGATGACACTGTGTTCAGCCCAGTCATTGGTATTACAAATACACTCATACAATGTTCATGTACATTTTAAAATGGAAAAACTTGGGTTGTGATCACAATTCACTTTACTTTGATCACTGCAGGGTCTGAAGTCTCCATTTTTAAAAAATAAAATGAAATACCCATTAAGTAAAGTGAATCATTACATCAACCTCTTTTTCTGCAACTTGTGATTCCTTGTCTCCTCCTTTGCTTATGAATCTGTGTTTGTCTCTTCCATCCAGCAGACACAGCCAAACTTTGGGCTGCTTTTCGACATAGACGGTGTCCTCGTCCGGGGAAGGATGCCAATCCCTGCAGCAAAAATGGCGTTTGAGAAGTTGGTTGACTCTCAGGGACAGTTTGTGGTGCCAGTTGTTTTTGTCACAAATGCAGGGAACTGCCTTCGACAAACAAAAGCAGACCAGCTCTCTCACATCCTTGGTGTTCCTGTGAGTTCTCAAACCGTTGAAACAAAACATTGCACTTTCTTTTTAAAAACTCTGGTGACCTATTGCCCCTGCTTTAAACCCTTTCCTGACACTTTATCATTTTCCAGATTACACTAGATCAAGTCATCTTGTCTCACAGTCCTCTGAGGATGTTTAAGAAGTTTCACGACATGTGTGTGCTGGTGTCAGGACAGGGGCCAGTGCTGGAAATTGCTAAAAAGTATCCTGAAATCTTACATTTGTTATGTTTTTTGTTTATAACCCATCCGTTTAAAAAATAATATTCTACAATCCATTTAAAGTAGGATGCAATATACTTATCATCCTTTATATTCTGTCTGTAGTGTGGGTTTCAAGAATGTTGTCAGTATTGATATGCTGAGGGAATCATTCCCACTGCTTGACATGGTGGATCACAACAGAAGACCCAAACTGCCGGTGAGATTTAATATTTGGTAAAGAAACGAGATTGTAGTCGTACACAATAGCACATGTTGAATTTCTTCTTATTGATTTCAGTCGAACCCTCTTGGAAACCTGCCAAAAATTGATGGTAAGAATTTTCACCTCTCATTTCATCTTAAATGTTTATCGTATTTCATCTTGTGCCCATTCATTTAAATATACATTTTTAACTTTTATATCACATACAGCTGTGGTTCTGTTTGGTGAGCCCATACGATGGGAGACCAACCTGCAGCTGATAATCGATGTTTTGTTGACCAGTGGCAACCTTGGCAATGTTCACCAAACACAGAAAAGGCCTCACCTCCCCCTGCTGGCCTGCAACATGGACCTCATGTGGATGGCTGAGGCACATTCTCCACGGTAACCTAAAAAATCTGTGCTGTCTGTGAATACTTTTTTGGTTTTATTTTATTAAATAAAAATACAGTGTTCAAAGTGGCTAATTAAAGAAGTCTTACCTTCTATTTTCTTTTCGTCTCAGGTTTGGCCACGGGACATTTCTAGTGTGCCTAGAGAACATCTATAAGAAGATAACAGGTCAAGACCTGAAGTATGATGCTCTCATGGGGAAACCCAGTGAGCTGACATATCATTTCGCAGAGTACCTCATCAGAAGTCAGGCCATGCAGAGGCAGTGGAAACTTCCCATCACGTCCCTGTATGCAATCGGGTGAGGCAACAAGATTTTTGTCCCTTTATTTGAAACTTTTTAAACAAGGAAGCAACGAGACTTGTCAGGCAGTTAGACATTTACTCAGATAAAGTGTGAAGAATGGAAATGTAGGAAATAGAAAATGGGAGCGAGTACATGTTGTGCGAATTTTGTTCAAATTAACCATAGCTGTCTCCTACTGGGTTTATAAGTATGACTGGTTACTCAATTATATATCTCCAAAAAAATATGATAGGCTATATATGATAATAAAGAATTCTTGGCTATTAACCGTCACCAAGAGTTTTTTTTGATGCCACACTGCCCTCTAACAACAGGAATATTTCATTTCAACTCACCATAGATGTGATTTGCTTGTGAAGCTGTTTTGCAAGGAGATATGAATGAAGATGAATATGCTCGCTGAGATGTAACTGATTTCCCTTGTGCTCTCGCAGGGATAACCTTATGACTGACATCTACGGCGCCAACCTATACAACCGCTACCTGGATGAGAAAGTTTCTAGAAAGAACCCCAAAGCTGTTGCAAAGATGGTGGCCACCACAGGCTCCACCACTGCAGTGCCCCAAGAGGATGAGATGGACAATATGTGGGAGAGTGAGCTGGCACTGCCCTCTGCAACTTCCTGTAAGTCTGTGCTTGTCTGCACAGGGGTCTATAACCCCAATGCAGAGGTACCGCCTGACGCAAGTCACTGCATCAAAGAGACTGTGTTTCATGGGCACCGAGACTTTAGATTCGACCCTGCGTTGGTGGAGCCAGACCACATTGTGAAGGATGTGGCAGAAGCTGTTGACCTCATTTTTGAGCAGGAAAAGTTTGTGCCTAAGTAAAAGTTTTGAGCCATCATGTTTTTATTATACTCTCTGGGTGGGAAGAGCACATGCTACTGCTGTCTAAAGGTTACATTTCAGGTGAGACTTTTAAATATAGGAAAAAGTACAAAGTGTTAGCCTATTATTTAAGTGCTTCTCAATGAATTGAATACTGAGAGATAATTGACGGCGAAAAATCTCTTTACCCGTTCAATAGCTACTTAGATAGTGGATGAAGATAGCATCCCTTTACTCTCGCTCTATATTTCCATTTGCTGGTATTTCATTCTTCTGTTGTATCTTGTTACATTATCAAACGGTTATGTTAGTAGTTGTCTTATTCCAAGCGAACTTTACCAAACTTTAGTATTAAACATCTTCCTGGCTAACTAGAATTTTAGCATTCAGTCACTTCCAAGCTAACTTTAGCTAATCTTAATATTCCACCACTTGGAGGTTCTAAATGCTAGGGTCATTGTCTGAATGAAGCTCATGGGTTCACAAATATGTTGTTTAATCAAGAAATATGGCACCATGTGAGCTTCCCTCCCCTTAGCTTGACGTCAGTGGAAAATGGCCACCATGTCCATACGGTCAATGAGGGTCCTACGAATTAGGTGAGTGGTGTGTAGAACTGGGTATACCACTTAATGGATAAACTTGGAAGAGCCTTACACTGTGGACTAATAATTCACCACTTGATAGGGCATTGAAAAAAATATGGGTCATAGTTTATACTTTTAACTTTGTGACAAACCTTACGGAAATTATTTATGTTACTGTTACTATAAAATACGTTTTATATTGTTTTTGTTGTAGTTGATTTACTGCCATTGAGAAAAAGTGTGAAACCGCCTTATTTGACCCTGCTAAATATTTTTTTAGACAATAGTATTGTTTTAGGTAACTAAAGATCCTGAAATCATCTTATATTTATTCCAAGATTTTACCAGTGTTTTTAAGAGGCATATTGTACCATTGGACCCAATTATCACATTTCTATTATTACATAATACATTTATATAAATTTTTTCCCGAGTCTATTCCAGAAAAACTATGCATGAATATGAGAGTTATACATGTACTTAAAAAAATGGTTTGATGTGCAATATTGTCCTCTAATAGTACTGTCTGTCTGTCTGTCTGCATTTTGTCTAGCTGTGAGAGCCTTGATCAGTATTTGCACAGATCAGACTTTCTTTTTTGTTAAATGTTGCCATATCCTTCTGCCATAATCTGTTTTATATGATGTAGAAATTCATTTTTTATGTTGTAAAGTTTTGTTACAGAAAAAAATAACAAGAACATTTTTAAGAATTGTGTTCAAAGCCAATCAAAAGATTTTGCAACCCCTGTTGCCATATTCAACCATTTGTTATAGTTCCCTCATTGTACAGTAAATACATTAAGAAAATACAAGGGATAGTTGCACAAATGTTATCATTGTCTGTGTGATTTCTTTTAAACCTTCCTGAAATACTGAATTATATATTAATCACTATAATAAAGAGACTTGCAACAGACAGCTTTATGTAGATCTTTTTAGATACAGCACATGCTCATTTAGCTCACTGGAATGTTCTGTTAGCATTTTCCATTAACATCCATCGAGCGATCTGATAACAAGTGGAAAAACTCAATGCAAGATGAGAACTCACCTTGAGTCTTACTGAGAGCTGAGACGTGATACAGATGTGTTCTTGCACAAATTTAACAAAAAGTGCACATGCGTCCTGGGCAAGATTATGGACCACTCCCTTAACTGTGAGAACTGTGCTGTTTCCCTCCAGGTGTAAAAAGAGACACACCGTCTTTTCAAACTGGGTTAGGGTTACTATGAGCCTTACCATCAAAGACAACAAGTGAGACTAACCATAAGACGTTTCAAGAGACATCAGAGGTGGTTTTGCTTTTTTTTTTTTTTTTTAAAAAACCCCTTTAATTCCAAAAACGTCCACTGTAGTATAGGAGGTCCTTCAGGTAGCTTTTATTTTTATGTTGTGCTTTTTGTGCAATATATCCAGTACTTGTGGCAGTAGCTCCATGTTTAGAGGTGGCTTTTCTAGATCAATGGTATAGGTATCAGTGTGCAGCCTCCGTCTGTGTTTGGGCTTCAGTGAGTGTAGAGATTCAACCGCATATCCAGAATGTCTCTCATCTATGTACAGAGTGAAGGTGGACATTTTTGCTAGTCTTAAACTCCACAGGAGAAGGAAAATGAGGCAGCATAGCATCACCCCCACCAGGGTGTTGGCAGTTCCATTGGAGCAGCTTGCAGGGGTACAGGAAGAAAAAAAGTCATCACTGAGTTGTGAGACGGCTTTCTGAGCCACCGAGCTTGGACTGGTACAGGTGGGCTCCTCGGAGACAATCGCCTTGTTCTTAAGCAACCAGTTTCTCAGGTATTGTATCCTACAGCCACAGTGGTAAGGGTTCCCAGACAGTGAGGCCTTTTTCAGACCAACCAGTCTGTCAAACATGCCTGGAGACACAGAGGTGAGTTGGTTGTCCTGTATATGGAGCTCTGTTGCGTCTGCAGGCAGATGAGGCAGCTCATTGAGGTTTAAAGAGCTGCAGTTGACTAGCAGGCCAGCAGAGAGGAGGGCCGAACATGTGCAGGCTTTACCAGCAGTTTGTGCACTTGTTGCAGCCAAGAGAAGGAGGACAGCTAAGCTTAAATTGAAGCGCATCCTGCAGGATCAGAAAAAAAAGTAATTCCCTGTAATCTTTAGTTTGCACAGTAACAAGGACAGCAAGGCTGCATATAGTGCAGCAATAAGCAAGCGTTTCAACTGTAGATATCTTAAAAGCAGATATGATTCTTACAGCTAGTGTGGGTCAAAATTAGCATAAAAAAACTAAAATGTAATCCTTATTGATATAGTAAGAAACTTTCAGTAATTTAAAAAAAAAAAAAAAAGTATTCTAATTCTGCCAAATTACAAAGTGAAAGAGAAATCCAGAAAGGTTTCAAGTTTGAAGGAAAACAAACCTTTTAGAGTCAAACCAAATTCCAAGTTGTTCCTTGTGGTGGTGGTCGTCCTGTGTTTGAGGCTTCCTCGGTTGTAACTATCATGCTATTTAAGTCTTCGTAAGTAACAGTTCGTCAAATACGGGGCAACGTCAGTGTGAGCAACACACCAATAACACATTCCAACTAAAGAAAGCCCATCTGCTTACAGGAGATAAGAGTTTATCTTTAAATAGCAGAAGCATCCTTCACACTGTGTTTCATTACTGACATCCACTGCAAAAACGGTGGCAAAGGGCGCACTCTATTGCAAAACAAGGTTGGGGTTTCTTTAAGCTTTGTGCGTGTTTGAATTTAACCCGGAGATATTTTGAAAGCTGAATGAGCTTGAGGAAAGGAAAATGTTTGTTAATGGAAATTGAGCTAGAAAGCAGAGTGGATGCATTGATGCTGAATAAGAACATCTCGAGAAGACGTTCTATTTTCATTGAAGCCATGAAGAGAAGAGCTGTGTGGCAGGATCACCAACTCACCCATAGGTGGTGTCATGCCACAGATTTTCCACTTCATTTTAGAGCACGGAGGAAATCGGACAGAAGAGCCTGAAGGTAAGGCTCTATTGTGAAGTGCATTATACTAGAAACAGAGAGTTTCTCTTTGATTCAAGCTGAAAGCTTCTCAGAAAGATAAAATATTTACGTCTGAATCGAAAAGTTCTGGATAGCAAGAACAACACATGTATACCATAAGTCATATATTTGTTTATTTTGCTTTCTCAACATTGTCACAGTTGAAGTTTTACAATAACTGGGGTCTTACTGACTCACTACTCACTGTACAAACAGAATGCACATAGAAATGAGGCCATTCTTGTCTTTTCATGTTTGTTTTTTAAATGTGTCTCACACCAGACTGAACAGCTTGCAGCAGGATGTGTGTAGGTTTGTGAACAGTATGTGTGTAGGGTGGGGGCTGTATGAAACGAGAGCTGGATGTAAAATGGCAGCAAACTTTCTAACAGTCTGTGTTTGATCTCTAAAGCAAATGTCAGTTCACGACAGCTGGAGGCAGAGACAATCGATATGTTTCATTTGTCACCCCTCTGATCCATCCCATGAGGTGATGTATATACATCCTGATCTGAAGTGCAGGTATCAGAATAGGGCACTGGTCATATACACATTATGTACAGTTCCTTTTGAAACCCTTGCCTTGGTCCCTTTACAGCTTCACAAATATAAAGCCTCACTTTTTCCGAGCAATTTGCACATCAAAATCCCATATTTACACCACGACAGCCCTCAGAAACAGAAGTGCAATGTTCTTTATGGTTTGTATTTTACACAATGGCTTTGATAATGAAATGCATGCCGAGCTTCAATATCTACCAGCCAAACATGGAACAACAAGAACAACATCAGGAAATTCAAAAAGAATCAAAAACCAAACGGAGAAGTCAAAACCTATACGCTGATTTTTTTTTTTTCCCCTGTCCGTCAGCTCACAGTGAGGAGGACACATGACGAACCATGCAGTGCATTGTTGGGGTACTTTATCACAAACAATGACTGTAGACATTTGAAACACTAAAACACCAACCAAAAATAAACACAATTCTTTCGGTTTTACATCATCCCAAGATTTCAGAATCATATCAAAAATATGAAATCAATGGAAAGACACATTCAACTGATCATTAATGTCCCATGTGTGATATGTCTGTCATCTCAGCTTCCCTTGTTAATTCACATGAGGTGAGGATAAGCCTGACTTATGGCAATGCTTTTATTTGTGAATGTTAAAATACATTTACAACCTGAATATCGGGACAAACAGTTCACTGTCACTAATTTACACACTAGAATAGATTGTTATTTGTAGACTGTAGAAAGTTATCTTTACATATACCCAGATCTTTTGTTCAGTTTGCATTTTGTATATTAGAATTGCATTTCCTGAAAAAAATGAAAGTTTTCTCTTCCATATGTGCTTATCCAGCAAAATATTTCTGTTCAGCCCAAAGAGAAGAATTTTCCTTTATTAAAATATATACACACATTCCTCTTCCCACCGTGAACCGTGTAAGTAACTATCTAGATATATTCCTGAATGAAAAAAAAAAAAAGTTTTTTCACCTGAATCTCGTCCTGGACAACAAGAGAAAAGACTTCCACTCCAAGTACAAGTCTGCATTTTCTGAACATGATTGCACTTTTACTTGCTATGGTAACACTGATTTGTTATACAATGCGCAGAGGATAGCCTCACATTAATAACATTACATGCAAAAATCACTCACTAGACATTCCACTGAACTCCAAGTCTGTACCTCTTGGAAGAGCAGGAGGACAGCCGCACATTAATTTACTGAGAAAAGACTCTGACATGGGATCAAAAACAAATATTAATAAATAATTGACGCAACATGGAAAAAACGCACAGATTGGGAAAGGGTCACCTTGTTATGAATGTACAAAATCAGTACAACGATATTGCACATTTGATAGAAGAAAAAAAAGATGAACAAAACTTTACAATGAAAGAACTGATTTTATCCACTCATTAAACCTAGATGCTGGATTAAAGAAAAAAGTAAACAAGGCTAAATAAGATTTTAAGGGTATTTCTGCTTTTATTTTGAAGGGGGTCAAGAGGGCAGCAGTTGCATATTTCGAAGGCGAAAATATTCAGGTGTCTGACCCATGCTGTGGGTCTCTGTGTAGCAGGAACGCAGCTTTGGAGTTTTCCCGTATACGTTCTATCTTCTAGCAGCCACATGAGGTGAAAAAACTTAAACCAACCAACCTCGTGAGAATTTACATGAAGTCTGCTTTGGGGCCTCAGCTGTGATATGACACATTTTTGAAGCCCATATGCAACAGCTGCCATCTAGAGGCTCCTTCAGATCTATTCAAAAGGCAAAAGTTCTAGAAAAGATTAAAGGCCGGTCTGAATGGGGTTCACTCCTTTCAGATCTTCATCCTGTTACCACAGAGTCAGTATAATACTGATAGAATTCATCTTTGCTGATAATAATAGTTGTAAGTATAATCTTACAAATTACTTTACGCACAATATACTGTACATGAAGTATTGACTAAATAGATTATGCATTAATAATTGGCACATTTATTTATGAGAGCTAGGAGACAACACATATAGCTGTTATCTACAGTAAATACAGCACTAGAACTACAATGACTGAGAAGGTTGACTCAGCTGTTTACCTGTCCTTTGATTTAGTGTGAAATGATTATATCTAGGTTATTCACTACACATGAGCTCTACAGGAGGCAACAACAAATTGCATTCATAGGATGAAAAGATCTTCAAATTAAAGAGTTGAAATCGGACTTCTGTGCATGAGGAATTAGGCCATCATCGTGACGGAGAAAACAGTCAGCCATGTTCTGTTCTTGTCTCGATCGCCTTTCCTCCTGATTATGTGAAGGTAAGACGGGTAGTTGAGGGATTAGACAGTGGGGAGCGGCTCAGTGAGGAAACACTTCTTCCACAGCCATCACAGCCAGACGAGGTTTGGAAAACATAGAGCTTTTTACTGTTTGCATCCCCAGAAAACCCTGATGGGGCCAGGCCTGGGAGTAAAAGGCCCCTGGTGGAAGATTTGAGTCTGATTTCCATCCCGCATTTAAGTTGGAATTGGAGGTGAAAGAGTTGGCTGCTTGTTGCTCGTCTCCATCACAGCAGCAGTTAAACACAGTGGACAGGCCATAGAGTTACGCGGTCAGTCCCTTTGGTGTAAGCAAAAGTCCCTCCTTCATTAAGTCCCGCCTCTTCTCAGCATCACACTACGGTGCTGATGCCACTGTGTTTGGGTTTGGGTCCGCCGGGAGCCGAACTCGCCTGCTGACTGTGGTGGTGAGGGGCATGCTGGGAGTGCGTGGAGTGATGGGAATGCTGGCTGTAGTGACTGTGCTGCGAGTGGCTGTGTTGGTGCGTGTGTGAGGCGTACGCCGGGTGCTGGTGGTGGTGCGTGTGGGGAGGAGGGTGGTAGTGGTGGTGGTGGTGGTAAGGCGGTGGGTTCTGTGGGACTTGGCAGTACTGGGAATGGTGGCCGTGATGTTGTACCGTGTGCACGACCTGTGCAGTGTGGTGCAGGTTGGTCGGGTGGGGTTTGTGGGATATTAGAGTGGGGTGACCTGGCGTAGGTAAAGGAGGATGGCTCTGGGAGGACGGTTTGCCTCGCTTGCTGCCAAAGAACGTCCCGAGGATGGAAGTAGACGCTGAGTTAGAGATGGAGGAGTGGCCGCGGGGCGCGCCCTCGCGTGGCGTGGTGGCTCTTCGGCGTGTGTGTGGGCTGCTAATGATGGACCCCTGCAGGCAGGAAAAAAGGTAACAGCATGCTCGTCAGATACTATGCAAGAGCTACATAGCAATAGCTGCTAAACTACAGCTACAAGCCACCAGCAGGATGAATTCACATTTTTCTTTTTTTTTTTCTTTTTAGATAAACAAGTAGCAAAATGTTTTAGGGCATGCAAATGAGAAACTTAAAATGTTTTCATGGTAGGCAGCAGCAACACTAGGAATAGTTCAGCTTCAAGGTGAGGGGAGCCTTTAAAAAAAGTAGCTAACTAACTTGAAACATTAAATCTGTAACAAGCATAATAATAAATACCATTTGGAGCATAAATTATGACATAAACAGGGGTAGAAAAGACAACATTTCACCCTTTTTGCAGTCAGTGTGCCAAACCCTCTACAAGTCACACATGCAACTTGTTATAAATCAATAGAGGCAGAGTTTCCACATGCAGAGGATGTGACAGGCAAACTCGTCATCCACACATTAGCATTCAACTACAAGTCAGAAGGCAGGAGGAACTAAGCTCTTGTGTGCAGACTTCACAACCGGCCTGGACCCCACCCCCCTTTTCTGGGTCCAACAGTGCTCACTACTGCAGGTAGGAAATCCCCTAAAACAAAGAAAAGCTTTTCCTTTGGCCCATGCTTCATCTCAGACCGGAGCAATCCCGTATGACGTCTTTAAAAGCAGAATGACATTGTCAGGGTCCCAACGCATGAACTCATGGACACATGAAATGAGGGAAAGATGAATGAGTGAAATCCACATCTTTATCGGGGCATGTGAAGCCCCTCGGTAGACTCTAAAACGCTACATTCCTCCCTAAACCTTTAGGCATGTAAGAGAAGTTGTGGATTAAAAGGGGGGGGGGGGGGGGGGGGAGAAAAACCCGGACAGGGAGAGAGCCCACAAGTTTCCTTATGTCTCACGGAGCTACCACCTTTCCACAGAGAAGAAGAAGAACCAAATGAAAACCGCTTGTGATGTGATTGAATGAGAGACAGAGACAAGCAACAAGGGGAGGAATCAAAGGAAGGATTAGTAGAGTCATGCTGGTTTAAAGATAAAGTGTATATTGGTCATATAACATGACCAAATCAAATAGATCTCTGGCTTCCACAGGGGGGCAGGATCAGAGGCAGGCAACCCATGCATGCACACTAACTGAGGCAAGCAGGTTATAAGGCATCCCAGGAAGGAAAAGAAATGATCCAAACAAATGGACTGAGTCTATGAAGCAAAGAAGGTGTAAGACCAAAAAATAAATGGTGTGTTTTCACAGTGCACATCATCACATAGAGAGTAGCTTGGATACCAGCTGCTTCCAACTTACTTCCATATTGCTGTCTAGTGATCCTGCACTGCTGCGACGCCCACGCTTGCCTGCCCGAGACATGCAATACCACAGATTAGAGATCGACAGCACTCCTGGATCGACTACACACGTTTAGGCCGCCCACCTGTCCCGTAGGGGGCAGTGCAGTGGATTTGTGACTGTGAGTAAGGTCCAAATATGGGCGGGAGGAAGGGGAGAGAACGCGGTCAGGGCTGGGAGGGAGGTGGGTGACAGGTGTAGGCTACTGTGGCTGTTTAGCAAAAAAAAAAAAAAAGTCTTCCTTTTACTCTTTGGAAACTAGAGCTGCATTAAACTATCATCATATGATTAAAGTTTTGAATCGCACTTCAAACTAAAGGTTTAGTTTAATCATTTTTATCTTTAATTAAAGATGAGAACTGCAGATCAACTAGTAGATTAAAACAGCTTTAATACTAACTTTTCTCAGGTTTTTGGCCGTGTTAAAATATGACAACTTGTTTAGAATGTTGTCACAAGATGCAGATTTTCAGAGGGTCCTATGGTGGCATAAAGCCAGTCTCAGTGACAGTCACAAAGGAGGAGACACATCAAAAGCATTACAGTGGTTGTTGCACATGGGATGTACAGGCATATACAGGTTTGAGGGCGAACAGAGCACTCTTGCCATTGTTAGGCTCACACTCAGCCAATGATACATGACCAATATTCACACATATACAGGAAAATACCTGATGTGTATGGAAATAACACAGTAAATACACATGGAATGGAGTATGGCAGGAGAAAGAAAAAAGAAAAACACTCAACAGAAATGGCCCCGCTAACATGCCGAATCCTGCATCAAAAAACACACAGGCAGGAAGGATTTCTTCACTGACTGACCAATCAAAGCGTATTACCAAACTTGAGGCAGA
Organism: Symphodus melops; assembly: GCF_947650265.1. Lineage (NCBI taxonomy): Eukaryota > Metazoa > Chordata > Actinopteri > Labriformes > Labridae > Symphodus > Symphodus melops. The sequence goes on from NC_136703.1 coordinate 17,019,014, forward strand.
CCCCCGACTGGACTTCATTTTGTTATCAAGTTTATGTCCCAATATCTACACATGGCTGTTATCTGTAATGATTGAAATGCATCATCTGTGTCAGCGACACAGCGGCTCGTTTAAACACTGATATTCAGGGATGTGAAATGAATGACCGTCAACTCCAAGAATTATTCTTGCTCCTGTTGCTGCTTACAAACCAGCACGGATTTGTTTGGTTCACAGATATACAGTACATGAGAGGAAATGGTACATGATGTCTGAATCAATAATAACAGAGGATTATCATGAAATGCTCTTGGATTAAACCAACTGTGAAAGTGCAGAAGTGTAAAACCAAAAAAAGAAGTGACGATAAAACCGTGAATGGAAACGCTGAGAAATAAAGTCATCCAAATGATCGGGGTGAGAACTGCCCGTCAATTTCATTCACCCCTGAGAGACCGTCTTTTCTAAACAATTGACCTTTTTCTCAAATGGGTCTGTATTCAGTCTATGTACTGAAAAATCACCCTGAAACAAAGAATGCAAAGTCTTACAAAAATAAACTGGCCAGACCAAACTATCAAATGAGTGACTTGAAGTGTATTTAAAGAGGAGGACTATAAAAAAAATCAAAGTATGGTGCAGTGAGACAACATTTTGCTATTTTTATCCCCTTGATATCATCACACAGATGACGGAAGGAGTTTACTTCTCCTTTGAACACCTGGCTGGTAAAAAACAAACACGTTTTTTCGGGTTTACCTGCTTCTGAGAGGTCTCTCAGGGAGCTACTGAGCGCGCTCCTCTTCAGGCCCTCTCCCATGGCGTAGGTGTCGTCCAGACTGGCGCGGTTCATGCTACCGTTGCCAGCCTCCTTCTTTAGACCGGAGCTCTGCGACATGCTAGGCCTCACCACACCCTTCTGCTTCTCCAGCTCAGCTGTGGAGAGGAGCCAAGGAAAGACTGAGGTAAGAGGCAGTGGTTTCACATCACACTTTGGCCAGGTTGGGACTTCAGAACTTGTTCTGCACTCTATTCAGCCATGTTTGACTGTTTGAAACTCATGAAAGTCTACTATTGATCAACATAATTTCAAACTTCCTGTTTTAAAGAAAAAGCCTTTTAAATGTCCAGAAAAAAAAAACACTCTTTTCTGTTAGCCTGTGAACTCAGTAAAAAGTCTTCCTCGTAAACTGCCGCAGTTGAGTAATGAGGACCATGCCCTGTTTCCACTTTACACAGTCTGAGGTAGACGGAGTGAGAGGGGGAAGGGAGAGGGGAAAAAACAGGCAGCTCACACTCTATTCTGTATTTCTCCATTTCCTGGACCTCGGCAATGGACTCTCGGAGGTCATCTGTGAACTTCTTGCGGTCCTGGGGGTTGGGCGCGTTAAAGTTGATGAGGACTTTGATGTCTGCACCTGGTATGGCTGATGTTAATCGGATTCCATTTGGGTAATCTGGGGAAATGGCAAACAGAGAGGGACAGACATTTACGCAAGGGCTATTGATCAAATACAAGAAGAGAGGCATTGGACAAATCTGTCTGAAGTTTGGACTATAAACAATGTCACAGGCCGTTGGTCGGACTTCTCATTCTTGTTGTGCTAAGTCAAACTGTGTGATGTAAACACTGTCGGGCAACACGCCACAGGGATGAAAAATAAAAGGAAATGCCACTTACATTGGTTCTCAAACAGCATGACTTGCATCCCGTAAAGCGAAAAAGACTGTCTGAAACTGTACGTCACAGAGTTCTTCTTTTTCTGGAAAATCTTGGTCACCTGAAATCACGCAAAGACAATATGCTCAAGGATTTACTTAAAAAAATAAAGATAAGAGGAGAGGATGGGAGAGCTTAAGGATAGTGTTTTTACCACTAGGAGGTCGTTGAACAGGAAGATCTCCCGCTGATGCAGGCCCAGCTTCTGGAGCTTGTTGGGATCGGGCACTTCAAACAGACGGCAGTAACACACAAGTCGACGATGAGGAAGCGACAAAACCTACGAGGCAGGAAGAAAAGAGCAAAGACATAAAAACATCAAAGGTCAATTCAGACCCAGTCTCATCTTCTTCTGACGTGATAACAAAAAGACAGACTACTCCTCAAATGTTTCTTGATCCGTCGCTGCTTTATTTTAACTTCAGATCTGTTGACTCATTCACTGTGTCCTATTTAAGTTTACATGAAAATCTTTATTCCTTTTTCAGTTGACGCTATGATAACATTTAAAAGGCTCCAGATGAACTATAGAAAAAAAAAAGATGTTTGTAGCTATTTTCATACCTGTTAAGTTATTTTCACCAGTGATTGTAGGTTAACTTTTGTTAAAATATTAAATAAAAACACAGTACACTCAGGGCACTAAATAGTTACACGTTTTGCAAAACTGCTCAGTTGAATTCTGACACTGTGCTTAATCAAGAAAAGTAAGATTAAAACAAGAATACTTGTAAGGCACTGGTGCTGTCAAATAAAAGATTGCATATTATATAACATATTACATCCATTTATCACCGATGCAAAATCAGTGGAAAGCTTCTCCCATAACAGCGTGAGAAGGAAGAATATCCATACAACTATGATGTATTCTGTGTCTGGGAGGCACCTGGATGATGTACACCCTGCTGAGGGCAGAATCTGTAAACACTGCAGCTCAATGCCAACCCAAGGATTTATGTCTGTTGATTCGGTTTCCGGGGTAGAGCTAAGACTGCTCATCTCTCTTAGTAACAGATGTGCTGCTTCAGGGGGCAAAAGTTCCTCCGTCTTTAGGTAATCTAAAACTCTCTTAAACTATCTGACTGATACGGTACATGAACGGCTAAAGACAGGAAGCTGTGCGCACAGAGTGAATTAATGACAAATGATCAAATAATGTGGGATTTTTTTGTATACTTACACATCCCAGGCCGTGGTGGAGGGATCCAATCTAAAATGAAACGACAAAGAAGACGTTAAAAGTAGCTTGTATGTAAGCATTATTTAGGCTATCCCTTTGATATCATGAACACTGAATGTCCTCTGCTTATTAATGAGTCTAGAGAAAGATTTGCCCTTGTAGACTCTGAAGCTTTAGCTGATAAAGCGGGCACAAAGCACCTCTGAGTAAAGGGTAGTGGTCTTTCTCTGTGCTGGACTCAGGGGATTCAGTAATGATGTTGCAATGAAAACAGAGCCTCCCCTAGAGACCCACTCCATAGCAGCACAAGTGGACCAGATTATTATGATGAGGAACTTCAATGTGTTTTTTTTTATGCTAAAGTGTTTTACCGCATGCCCAACTGGGCTTTTTATACTGCAGCTAAATGGTGACCAGGGACTTTTTTTTTCATACATTAACAGATCACTGGAAAAGAAACTCATCCATCCCACTGGAAACCAACTGAGACAAATCCCTCCACGCGAGACAGCCCCCTCTCCCTGCGGCTGCATAGGTTAATCACACTTTTAACCTTCACGGAGAGACATCATTGTCTGCAGAATAATGCAGAAATGCTGCTCATGAGGGCCTGGAGCACAGTGCGATTACAGCTCTTGATCAGAAATCATAAAAATAATAAACATCAGGAACAGGAAATAAACATCCTACTGATTGTGCATCATCTGACAGTTCAAATGCAACTTAAGCTGGTACATTACACACAGGAGTCAAGTGATTCTCCTTCTAAAATTAAGAGAGGACAAAAGGACAAGCAGGGAATCCATTTTTCATCAGAATGCTGCACTGGGTGACATCTCAGTGTGTTCACCAGCATGAAGGTCTGACTAAGGCATGAGTCCCCTTTCACACAACAACACCCAAAGGTGAAAAGTACATACACATTTTTAAAGTCTCCCTAGTTCTAATACTGTTTTTAATGCATCTTAAGCTCTGTATATTTTCATGTTAATCATTTAAAAGAAAAAAACTAACTTTATTCATTGTCAATCGTTGTAGTGAGGTACTATAAACGTCTCACTGATAGTTTATTGTCTATTGTTTGGGATATGTGCTAAAATGGAAACTTTTTTAAACATTTCCATTTCTTACACTATGCTCTCTGCACTGTCTGCAGCAAGTGTAGCATGACATCACAGCTGAACAGGAGATGGTCCACACTGGAATTGCATAATTATGAAAATTATTTTTAAATAACCTTGAAAGTGGCTACATGTGTAGGTCAACAGCCTCTCAGTACTTTTGCGGGGTCATGTCGATGATAAATACGATCCAGGTGTTTTTTTAAATTATTTTTACAACCGTTAAAGGCAAATGAAAAAGAATTAAGTATAATAATATATATAATAATATATAATATAATGAAAATGACTTACTGGTTTCTTCCCCACGATGAGCTTCTCAACCTTCTGCACCTGTGACACATGGTCTTCATTGGTCTTAAGCTCACGCTTACGGATCCTCTCATAGATGCCGACCAGAGTCTCCCTGGGAATATCCTCCCCATCATCCACACCTTGAAAAACACAGAGGAGTCGAGTTAGTGATGCTAATATGGGATTTATTTGTTCATCTGATGTTGTTTTCGTATTGAAAACAAAAACACATATTTGGACTTCTATCTGTGTCCACGGCTGTGGCACTGTTTGAAATATTATTAAGAACAATTTGTTGACTACATCACCAAATCAGTTACCTCTTAAATTTTTGATGAAATCCTCCAGCTTCATCTTCCTCTCTGGCTTGACGTTTGGGCTGTACATGTCAGTGTTCAGGAGGATGATGGCAAACGCCAGGATGAAGATTGTGTCAGGGTTCCTGAACTGCCGCACCACAGTGGGGTTACAGATACAGTAGCGCTGGCTAAAAAACAAGTACAGGAGAACAATAAGATCTAACAACCAAAAACAAAAACTTAGTTAAAAACACACAAAACAAAATGTGCCCAGGCTGAGGAAACGTTTTCAGCATTTCCTGTAGAAAGCAGAACTAACGTGTGCCAAGACTCATCGAGATGACACAGCTGTGTAAGAAACCCAGTAGAAAGGACTTTTCAATATTCAATGATGGTTCACATCAAATGCTTCTTGTATTATGGCAAATATATGTATGAATATATATGCGTCAATTACTTCTTTAGACACATTTTTCCTTACAGGTTTATGTCTTAAATCTCTCTCTTCCAAAGCACTCAGACATTGTAATTCATGCACAAATATGTTTTCTCTCCATTCATTCCTCAAATACATGCGTCCATAATCTGCAGCGAAGAAGGACTTTTCCCCTCGGTTTTCTCCGTTCTAATCTGGGTCTTTGAGAGGTTTCCGTGTACATGCTCTGTTTCAGTGTGTCATCTAACCTGAAGGCTTCAATAAGTCGCTCCACCTTCTGGGCCTCACCCTGAACACGGATGTGGTTCTGAAATTTCCTGAGAGCCTCGTCAAGCTCCATGCCCTGGAAGTCCATTTCATCAACCACGCAGCTAATGAAAAAAGGGACAGATGGAAACACAAAAATTACTAACAGACATGACTCTTTGTTCTTATCATCTAAATCTCTCTAATGTGTTTCAGGGCCTCAAATGTCTCTTATGAAAGGGGATGTTGCAAGAGATATCAGGTTACATCTGCAGAGCTTTCTCTGTTATCTTGCAGGTCCTGGGCTTCAATATGCTCAAACAAAGTTTCGTTTCACACACCCCGATCCTTCTTTAAGTCGGATTTTTACAAAACATATTCTTAGGTTTAGAGGGGAGGACGAGAATAAAATCGGACTTACTCCAAGACATCTCTGTTGAACTGTTTCTGTCGATTTCCGAGAAATTCTCCGATCATCTGCCTGCTCAGGCCCTTCCTCTGCAGCAGGAAGTGAGCCACACCAACGGGTGTGTCAGGGATGAATCCCCTCTCAGTCAGGTACTGGATGCCTTTCTCTGGTTTCCTGATAAATCAAGTGTGAGTTGCAGGTTTATTATTTTTTTTAAATAAAAGGAGATTCTCCTACTGCTAAATCATGATTTCTACTTGTTACTTATATTCAAATCAACATTTTGATCAGTGTCCCAGAGATACTGCCTCAAAGAAAGATTTTTCTGTTAAACTTTCTAATATTTATGTTTTTCTATGAGTCATAAGGCACACCTCATGTGCTGTCAAACATCTCAATATTTCTGAGGAGCATCGTTTCAGCTTTCAGTCAAGTTATGTGTTACTCTCAAAACACCTTTCAATTCGTTATCAATGTAGCTAAAAAGAGTTTACAGAGAAACAAACAGTGAGAGAAGGATTATTCAAGAAGCCTCTCAATCATCACTTCCATTCTCTCGGCCTCGAATCGCCGCAAACACGGGTCGAGATGCTCCTCCAGCACAGCTGATACCTACTTGTTGAAGAGATTCAGGCCGATGCGGTAGTGTCTCTTGCGAATAACGTCATTGCTGAAGATGGGCGAGTCCCAGCTGTTACGAGTCTCTTTGTGGTACGTCTGCTTGCTGAGCGTCTGCTCCCGTAGGCTGTCTCTGGACGATGACTCGGAGCTGCAGTTGATGGTGTCGTTGGAGTTGGATGTGCTGTTGATGCTGTCGTTGTCCCCGTCGGAGAAGTCCGATTCTGACTTGCTCTGTCTGTTGGCTGAACCGTTGATGGCTAAGTGGCTCTCGAGCTGGCGATGACGGTGCCGCAGAGGTGCATCGTCATCACGGGAAGGAGCTCTAGGCGGGGGTCCGTGGGATATGTGTTTTGGGCTTGCTTGGGATGATGTTACGATGTGGCCATGTTGTTCATACCCAGGCGGCCGTTTGACCGAGCTGCGCTCAGACCGGTCGCTATGCTCTGCAGAGCTGTCACTAGGAGGTTCTATGGTCAACAAAGGAAGATGGTCCATCCTGAGACGCTGCTCTTGGCACTCTAGAGAAGGAGTGCTGCGGCAGCTCGTGTCTGTATCACGACCCTCATCCTTGGGGTCAATAGGCCAGTACTCCTGAGAGGAATGGACAGACTGCAACCTCAAGTCTGATTCTGTGCTAGAGGGCTGGTCCCCTGACCTGGATAGGGCCCGAGAGGGGGTCATGTCCTCCTCATCGATGAATAGAGTAACATCACTATAGGACGCCATGGTTTCATCATGCATGCGTCCAGCTGCCCTGCGGTGGGACTTCACCTGATAGGGCAGCTCCCTCTCCACCTGAGAGCAGCCCATAGCCTCTGGGTCAGGACCCTCATCCCCCTGCAGGCTGCGACAGTTCAGTGCATCATCTATCGACTCAGCCAGGGATTTCACCTGCCTGGAGAAGGCGTCCTCCAGCTCCGTGATGGCATCTGTTAGATCACCCTGTTGGGCTGGGTGAGAGGCCATGTTGGCCTGTTGGTGGACCTCTATATCCCCACATTCAGACTGCACCATGGACAGTGGGGTGCCATCCTCTGTCATGGACACCTGCCTCCCTTCGAAGTAGGAGCTGTGCACTTTCTCAGGGCCCTCAAACGAGAGCTGCATCCTCATGTTGGACAGAACAATTCGTCTGGACATACGGTTCTCAGACATAGAGCTCCTGAGGCGTTCAAAGTTCTTGTTCATCTGATACTGGCGGAAGGCCGTCTGGATTGTGCGAGCTGCATGCCGAGTTATGAACCGTCCACCATATTTACGCTCCAGCATCTCCACCTAGAGAGAAGAAGGGGTTAATTTACTGTGCCAACCTGGGAATATTTTATGGTTTTCTTTGCTGTAGGTTTATAGGCATATAAAGTCAGCCTCTTCAATGTCACTGTTTCTTGGCTTCTTCCAGTTGTTGGAGGGTCAGTTACACTACCATTATAGCTTGCCTACCTATTTTTTAGAGAACTACATGCATGTGACACAAGAATATGAGAAAACTCTGTCAAAATCAATTGCAAACTATTCAGCCAGGCACTCTACCTGTTTGTCCTGGAGGTCTGCAGAGAGCTCATAACTCTCAGAGAGCGAGCGGGACCGCTTGATGGCCTCCTCTTCAGCCTGCTTCCGGAGGATGGACTGCGAGTGCTGGAGCTTGGGCCTACGGGGTCTCTGAGGTCCAGGCTGGACCCCGTGGCTGTAAAGTGGACTCTCAAATCGGTCGGGGCTAATGGCCGAGCCGTGAGTCACCGGGCCCTGACCATAGCCGGCTCCACCGTCCAGGGAAGGGCCACTGTCATTGGGCCGTCCATCCCCTTCCACACTGCAAAAGAAGAGCAGAGGAGATGGTTCTAAAATGTCTTCTTCCTTCTTCCTAACATTTTACAACAAGAACAACATTTTCTGAGTTAAATTAGGATTTAAGTATTATGAAGTGAATGGCAGTTTCTCTTCTGATCCATCTCATTACAAGTCAGAGCAAAAAATAGCTTAACTTCAGGGACTAATGGGACTCAGGGACTAAGCTCTTAGATGAACAAGTCTTAAATGAGAAGTAAAGTCTCTGTGAGGGCATACTATATATGTTTGTGAACTGCAGTGTGTGTAAAGGAATAAATCTGTTCCTGGAATGTGCTGATTCTACAGCTTTATGAAAGACAAATGAATAACACACTATTAAACTTTAGTTAGAATACCACCAACAAATGAATCCAATTTTTGGAGATATATTCAGAAGATATAAATTCCACATAAACACTCAATTACAAACACAATCATCCAATGTCATCATTGGATTACCTCTTACACACAAACTTAAAAAATAAGAAGAAGAGGTTACTCACTGGCTCTCACTTTCAGCCGCACTACAAGAGGACCGCTTATTGCGAAAAGACCGTCTATTCTCTATAAACTGCCAACTCTTCCTCCATATCTTGTCCACCATTTGTTCAGTCAAGTGAAGTCCAGAGTACACAGGCTCCTCCAGGAAACTAAAGTTTATGCCTCCTTCAGGGCCAATCAGTGACCATAGGGAGTTACATCATGTTTGCCGGAGTAACGACAAACTGTTCCAATACATGTTACAAAGTCCAGTTTGGAGTAAAATGACAGAGCAAACACAACTTTAGCAGTCCTTAAGAAAAAAAAAAAAAGTACTGGTGGTGGTGTATGTGGTGCCCACCTGCTCAGTAAGTAGTATTATACTGACTCTCTCTGACTATCCTGTCTTCTCCTCTAGGGCTCAGTAAGTGCTCTCAATGTTCGCTGGCAGACTAATGTGTTTGAACTGTGACGGAACACACCCATACTGTGTACACAACCCACTTCCTACATTAGACAGCCACAAATTAAAATTCAGTAACACCAGTTAGACAGCAAACAGCCACAAAAGGGAACTCAAATGTTCCAAAGTTCAGAGAGCAGATGTAATTGCTAAAACCTCTTTGTGAAATAGTATAGTTCATCTTTCTTCGTTCTTTTCACAGCGTAAGATCACTTAAATTTCAAGTTCAAGTTCAAAATGTCCCTTCCTGTTCACTAATTCTCATGAAACAAAAGCATACTTTAAGTGATTACAACATACAACTGAGCTGATATGCATCTCAGCAAGGCGTTTTCTACTTCAGTTATACTTATATTCTGAAAGTAATACGTTCAGAATAACTTCTTTTCCAAAGAAAGGCACTTCTGCTTTCAACCCAGGCACAGCTGCAGAACTACCACCAATACTGTAGGAATCAGCAGAACTTATAATAAAATATATATTAAAGGTTTGATTCAAATGTTTAGGAATGTGTTCGGATGCAACAAAGATATCATCAGGTAGAGCATATTCTTCAACCAAAGCAGGTCAATTGGTTTGTCTCTGTCACGAGACATTCAGGGTTAGCCAAGGCCACTGTGACGCAGGAACTTCATGGTAAGGTAATGCAAATTTGCTCTCTCTTAACAATTGGTGCATACAATTTTTAGGTGTGGAACAACACATGACAGAAACAGACCAGGCTTTTAATCTGTTGGATCAACATAAAACCTTGTACATTATCACAAACACTTATTATTAAATTTACTTATTTTTTGTCATTTTGTTGTAGCCACACAATGTAGGGACAAGGGTTGAGTCTTTATTAAACAAATGAAAACAAAGTAAACCACAAGCTTTTTTAATAGCTACTACAGTGCGCCTACAAACTACAGCTATAGCTAGCACTGCTTTTTCTTTTCCTAACAGATTCTTGTTTTTTTCTGCTTCACTTTTGTCCTACCAAGCATCCAGATGGTGAATGACTGTTGTTGTGTAGAAGAAACAGAGTGAGTCTATAAGTGCTGCAGTATATTTTTGCTCTGAGGTCAGCTCTGAAATCTCCTCTGAGTGAGGTCAGCCACTCATGATGGCGGGAAAAGAGGGGAGGGGGCTAAGTAGCTAAGGTTTAAGCTATAGCCTAATGGATTTTTAAAGGGAACTAGGACTATAGCAGGAAAGAAAGTTTCATAATATCTTTTGAAAGTTTAAGAGAAGAATTTAAATCAATCTTTCATATCAGTATGTATTAAACGTTACATTTCAAGATTGAATTTGTATTCTCCCCTGATCTGACAGAACTGAGAAGATTTAAATTTCTATCAACATGTTTTATTAAATGCTTATTTATTTCCATATGATAGCCTCAGCAAACAAAGGGTACTCTCCTGCTTTGTTACCAATAGCTTGATACTTCGTTTAACCAATCCTGTAATCCAGAAACTTGGACAAAACTGGTTGCTGAAGAAACTATGTGGAACAAAGGAAAGAAAAAGCTAACATAACGATCCAGAATTAAAAGGGCACGATGAAGCCCTGATGAAGGGCTCGAAGCACCCCGTGCATGTCTGGGTGTGTTGCCACTGCGGGGGTTTTACCGCGAGATGTGGCCAAGCAGCAGGCCTTATAGTTTGATTTGTGTAAAAGTTTAAGTTTGACAGTACACAGAGGCCATGCCCTTTTCTGTAGAATCGTGAGGAGCACAACGGGAGATTTTAAACATGCCTAGAACACTCTGACACTGAGTTGGTAATGATCACATGAACAAGATCTCAATGAAGTATGTTCAAATAGGAAACCTGAAAATGCAAAAATTTGTCATATTTATACATTCAAAAAAATGATGACAGACTTCCTGTTGGGTTTTGACTATGGGTGCCATAGGGAGGATTTTTTTGTAGGTCCTGACATGGCTAATATAGCTAAAATTGTCATACATGTGGGGAAAAAAAACTCTATGGGGAGGCATTTTGGAAAAGTTAAAAAGGGGTGCGCCGAGACATCAAAGTTTGATGGCACGCCGTGGCCACGCCCTTTAACGAAATAACATGCAGAACACAAGCTGAGATCTTCAACATGTCTAGAAAAAATTGACGCTGAGTTTGTAATGATCGGATCAACCTATGACCTTGAAAATTTTGGTGATTTTTTGTTCATGTTTTGGCAAAGGCAAATGGCGGCAAAGTCGCAGAAGAATAAAAACACTCCTTCGGGAAACAATAGGGTCTTTCGCGCTGTAAGTGCTTCGGGACCTAACTAACACTCAACTTAAAGGCAACTCGCTAGCTCGTCACCTGGACAACAGGAAACGGCTAATAACAGAACTTGACAAGTGCAGAAAACTGCGGAGTCCTTCAAAACTGAACCTTTTGCACAAAGAAACGTAGAATGCAATGAGATGAAGAATAAAGAAACTGCAATTCAACAAAACAATCACTTCCTATTAGTCACACTGTACTCTTTAATATACTATTTTACTACTTTGGCAACAGCTACTCAGTTGTGCCTGTTGCTCTGTCTGGTTTTCTATCCACCAGGAGCCCGTTAGTTCTGATGTCAGCATGGATAAGCATGTCAGCTCAGCTGGCAGTGATTTTCAGCCTTGGGATGCAGGGATTTTTTTGAGGGGGAGTAAATTTTTTGGGGGGTTGACCATCTCTCTTTCTCCCTTCCTTTACATCATGAACAAACAAGCCCAGACCCTTGCCCAGGCCTCAATCCATTTCATCAGTTGGACCTGAGGGAGAAACATTCCTTCATCCCGGAAAAGAGGAGTCACATCTACAGGAGTTCTGGGAATAGAAGAGGGCTAATGAAGTGCAGACTGAAGCTACGGAGGAAGAGCGAGCCACAGTGTGGAACTAACAAACTGAAGCAGTTTGTTGACTGCTCAATTGTCTCTGAGATTTAGTCTGCCAATTAGTGTTTTAAGATATGTTTGCATTCTGTTCTTTGTATGAGAAAGTACAATTACATTCCAAACTCAATTATGAAAGTAAAAGTGATTGAAAACGGGTTCTATAAATATTTAGCAGTTCACATTTCAGACTAAATGCATCCACAGGCAAACATTCATTTGATTTCCCCTGTTTAGACAAGTCTTTTTGTATTTTTTTTTTCAATTTCTATTTATGTTTTTTTATTTCTCTTCCAGTTTAAGCCTGTTCCTTTTTTTTTTTTTTTTTTACCATGTAGAAACCAAATGTATGCTCTTCAAATGTGCCATATACTGTAAATAAATGTTCTCCTCATTTTTGGCAGTCATTTAATCTCAGGTTTGCCTCAGTCCATTCAGCAACATGTGTGGTAGAACATGTACAGAACATGTTTTTTTTAAAGTATAAACTTGTGTAAACAGACCCCGCTCATGTTAAGTATCCTTGTGTATGTTACAAAGTGTTGCTGGATAAAAACATTATACCATCTTGCATTGGCAATATTCCATTACAACACCAACATGGTTGCCAAAGAAGTCTGATCACACGTTGGTGTATTCTTCCTCACAATGGTACATTAAAAAAACTAAAGACAGATGGAGATATGATTACTTTCCAAACTTCATAATTTTTTTTTCAAAACAGTACTGACAATGATGCAACACAAGTAAATGAATAATCTGATTCTGACTTAAAATGAAAACTTTATTTTGACTAGTATCTGTGAAAACCTTTCTAATGATAATACAATTGCCTTCTTGTATCTCACTTCTTATTCAACATGTGGTCCAGCCACAACAAAAGCAGATGTTTATCCTCCCTTCATAGTAACTCACAGAGCTCATAAATACAAATGCATCTAACAGCCTTCCAAACACAGATGTGAGGAAATAGATGTTTTCAGGTAGACCACACAGTAACATGATAATGAAGTCCAGCATTTGACGGTGAACCGTACAGTAAACACTTAGACAATACATCAGTCATTTCAGCACAGACAACAATACTAATGGATGATTTTGTGATAGCTATAAAAAGACTAAAAGAAAGCAGTTTGGGGATTTACAGTCTGAAACAGCTGGAGAGCTGGAAGGGCCAGCAGACTGACAGCATCACTCTTGAGAGTTTGCAGCAGATAGTATATTATCGACTGGAGCCTGATAAGACGCGTGGTTGATAACTACTGTAAGTTGTATACTCCAGTTTTACAGCTTTAGGGCTCTGGTTTCTCCACAAATCAGAAACTGAGATGCGCTGTTAAATCCAAATAGACAGCAGCTGTCTTAAGTGAACTTAAACATGTCCACCTACTGGCCGCTAACTGGCTTACCAGTGCCTAACACTTGCCTATTTTACAACATTTTCAACAGCAAAGTTTTGTGTAAAATGTTGTAATTTGCCTGCATAGCTCCATTCACAACTTATTAAGGATAATGGTAAAAACATATTAACAATTTGTTCAGATACCAGATTTTCACTTCATAAAGTCTGCTGATTATATATTGCTAAGTCAAGAGTTTTCATCAAGATGCACAGACCTCACATTTCTCAACACAACTCTATATAAATTCTTTACAAGCACAGCAAAGCAAGGGCTCCGCAAATGAAAACACACTCCACTGCAAGTGCACTGAGTGGCTTAGTGATTTGTTGATACCATCCCCATGCCTGTTACTGTACTTGGAGTAATCACAAATCAATATGTCCCCTGGTTTAATGCCGGGTCTTGTTATGTCACAACCGAGGCGTCGCTTCTTCTTCAATCACAACAACAACATAAGCATCCGCAGCAGCGAAGCGCTGTCATTATCTTTCAGTAATGAATAATTAAGCTGTCTTCCTCACCACACTTAGCACCTGCCCTTGAAGATCCAGCTATGAAAAAGCACGAGTCACGGCCAGTAAGCGGGAGGGCCAAGACTCACCACAGGAATGCCCTTCAGCCCAGCAGGAGAAGGGAAGGTGGGGGGGGGGGGGGGGACAATCCAACTCACAGATGGATTCTGTATAGTAAGACTACACACGCAAAGATATCACACGTCTCACATGGTGACTCACAGGGGGGACATGATCTGTTTTCCACTGTGCGGGAGTCAAAAATTGAAATGGCAGACCCCTTCTTTGAAATTCATGATCTTCATGATTTAGCATCACACCGGTGCTGTCATTTTCTGGTGTCATTTATGGGAGAAAACAACAACAACAAAAGGCTCAGTTAAATATGGCATGGGACCCAAGCTTCTCTACTATTTATTATGAACAAAGCATCATGAGCTTTCGCAGCCTGGTGTAACCTCATTCAATGACAAAGCACACCCTCACATGCATCGCACACACTCACTAAAAACAAACACAACATTTCACACTCTCCTATTACTCTTACCAGCCATTCAGCTCCAGCTCCAGCAGTGACTGGTTCTTCTCTGAATTACACTGCAAACACCACATGCTGTATGATGGACTCCAAACATTAGTAGTCCCCCTCACAGGTCCCCATTACCACCTAAAAGGTTTCTCTAACAGAAAATCGCTTTTCAAAACTTCCTTTAGCTTCAGTGTCTATATCTCTTCTTCCAGACGTTCCCATGTCTGGGAAAAAGCAGCTTCCTATGTGTGGTAGGCGTGCATGGTCAGTGCTAAGTGGCAGTCTGTAATCTGTGACAGACTCTCTCTTTTTCTCTTTCTTCCTCTCTGTCCTCCGTGCGCTGTGCTGGTATGAGTATGAGGGGGGCGGAGGCTGGGAGACAGGCGAGTGTTGGTTTCTGCCAGGGCCTGAGCCGTATGGAAGGGGGCGGGGTGCAGGGAAGGGGGTGTGTGGCTCTGTAGCTGGGTAGAAACAGACAGAGAAGGGGATGAAATATTTCCTGCACTGGGTTCATTTTGCCTGGAAGAGACATGCAAATGCCCGGGGAGTAGTGGACATAGAAAAGGAACTCAAAATGTTTTCGCCACAATGTCAGAGAATGCATAAATGCAGTGTTTGGAATGAGAGCAAAGGATTTAGTACGAGGCTATAAGCACAGGAAGAGGAGAGGGGGGTGACAACTTGATCCAGTGAGGTGCATTCAAGTGCAGTAGCAATTGGATGATACGAATGGAAGAATTTGGGATGAAACAGGTGAAAAGCCAATAAATAAGTAGACTTAAAGCAAGAAAATAATAGGCTGGGAGGAAAACAGGTTGGGTAGTGTTTAAACCGTCAGCTGTACCTTTTCTTGGAGGGTTTTTTTTTTTTGCTGCACAAAGGAAAAGTGACTTAGTGGGAAGAGATGGAAAAATAAGACATCACTATTAATAGAGCCTTTCAGGGTTGAGAAGTGACTGCTAAGAGTGCACTCAGCAAAGAAACAGAGAGGATTCAGTGTCTTTCTGCTGCCAAAAAAATCACAGTCAAGAAGAAGCTTTCCAACTAAAGTCCCTGTAATCCAACTTAATCAAAAATTCGTTTTTTTTCCAGATATAATGACAAAATTCTAAAAAAAAAAAAAAAGAGTAGGCAGCCACCTTCATCACAAAGCTCACAATAATTTCCATCTAGGTTTCCATTCCTCGACCCCAAACTGGCTGTTCCTCATCTCTTGACTCCACTCTGTTGTTAAGACAAGCCAGAGACTAATCACCCCTCTGAGAGAGGAGGGTGGGGGTAAACTACCCCCAAGTCAAAGGTATTTTCTATCTAATGACAACAGGCACAGGAAACAACGGAGAATGGCTCCCACATGGAGCCGGTTTACAGGGACACCAATCATCTACATGCACACACAGCAGTCTCTTGAGGGAGATGTTGATGTCCTCTAATTACAGACTTGAACCCCTGAAATGATCACCTTCTCTCCACTGTTTTCATCTGAAAGTTAAAAAATAACAAAAAAAACAAAAGGAGAGAGGTAAAACAAACCTGAGAGGAAAAACGTTGACTATCGTAACACGTGTTCTGGATCATAGCACTGATTCACTTGCAGTGTCTGACTCAGGCAGAAGGATTATGTGCAGACAGTGAACAGACTAACCGGTTGACTGATCTATTTCGGTGTGAGACCTTGGCCTTGCAGTCTGAGGACTACAGCTGCCTTTTGGAGCCACAGATACTGAACTCAACTTACCGATCTGACCAATCATGCTATCCCAGACTTGGGGGGGGGGGGGGGGGGGGTGCATGATATATTTGACTTTAGCCTAAACTGCAGGCTTTGTTTTGCTGGCCAACCACAGGGAGTGGCTAAACTAGAATTTATTTGTTTGGGATATTATATGAAGCAATATTATAGACTCATTTTGAAGGCAGGCATGTGATGGTTGCATGCCTGAAGCCTAATATGGTTGTTTAAAATCAGGCTCAAGGATATCGTCAGTTAGTGTTGAAATTATATTAAAATATATAAATTCCTTACAAACTGCGCAGTAAAAGTTTGCACAAATCAAAGACTGAGAGATAATGTTTTTAAAAGTAAATGGACTTCTAAAATCATTGTTGCTTTATTCTGGTTATTCTGTTTTATTTGATCTGCTTTTTGTTTTTCTTTACCAATCTTTCAGCATTCAGAAGTTTAAATGCATAGTATATTCTTGTATGTTGAAATGACAACAGTAAAAAAAAAAAAAAAAGTTTTCACAAACTTCAGGAAACTTAAATCTGTGTAATTCTCTCCGTCTGCCTTTTTGTCTCTCTCTTCTCTTCAACTGTTATGATCCAGTCTAGTCGTTCTGTCTAGGGAAGGCCCACTCAACCTCTTGAGTCCTGGCTGCACACTGCTCTGCTCAAGAATGATGTCATTGAGAATTCCAAGCAAGAGGCCCACTCTCCGCTCATAAAACACCATTTCTTCAAGTCAATACATATGGTCTCTCTGCATTTTAGCTCCTACTCAATCTACCTCCCCCCCTTTAGTTTCTCTGCTCTCCCTTATTTTCCCTCTTCCTTCTTTTTTTTTTTTTTTTAATATAAGGAAATATACATTGCACACAGTATGGGACAAGGCCAAAGAGGCATCCGGAGGTCAGATAAACAAACTACTTTATCAGATGGATTCCCACAGATGTAGTACCTGAATACTATCACAAAAACAAAAATAGAGAATGAAAAAAGACAGAGCAGAGATAGAGACATCAAAGGAAACGGCGGGGGAAAGTGATTGCATCCTGGAAACTTGGTCACAAGATTTTGGCGCTCCACGCTCAGTCTACATGACATCATGCACCGTTTTTCATTATCTGCATATTGCTAGATGCTGGGCGCCTGAGTCTCGCGCTAAGAAATGGAAAAATAAAAAATAAAACTCAGCCCCTGCCTGGTCTGGAAACAATTAGAATGGGCTGATGTCATAGGTTGATACAACAGCATACTAAATGAGATGTAGCTTTGTGAACACAAGGGGCTTTGTATTGGAGGGAAAAAGAAACACATTTCTTGGGAACAAAGATATTTTGCACATAAGAAGGATCTGGCAGCAAAAATATAAATAGACCTGAAAAAAGAGTAATTAAAGGATATGCTCCCTTTGCTCATCACATCTTGGCAGCAAAGCTGCAAGCAGATGTGTTGCCTGTGGGATCCAATGGCAGTGATCAAAGTTAATCAGTGAAAAGTGATTCCTGCGAGGCTTTTCTTTTTTGTACTACATGACATCAGTCAAACATCATTGAGTAATCTTAATAGAAACTATCTGTAGTCAGAACACAAACTGGAGGAGTAACTAACGACAGACTACTTTCTTTTACAGCATCTACATTTTTTTGTACAAGTGAAGGATCCATGAAATATTCTGTCCCTACAGTTAAGTGTGTCCATACATTTTTTTATAGCTTTTTTATATGACTGACTTTAAAGTATTAAGTTTGAGAAACCTGCTTAAAATATTTAATTCTTGGTCAGGACTGAAGGCCGTTATTTCGGCAAATATATATATATTTTTTTATCTTGTGGTGGAGACTTAGATGAAAAGATTGTTACCTTTCTAATGTCCACTGTCTTGAAGAAAGGTTTAATAGCTAATGTTAGCAAAAAGGATTGACAGCTTCCCATTAAAAACAGTCAGACAAGAGGTGGTCAAGCACAAAAATCCAAATCAAAAACCTAAGCACTTGATTGTAAATTGTAGTTTGAAAAACTTGAGTTGCTTTGAGCAAAGCTAACTATTCTCCTCTGTTTCCAGTCTTTAGCTTCTTTAAGCTAACCATCTGTTGGCTATAGCCTCACATGAAAAGTAGAGACATGATATAAGTTGAGGCAATGGATAATTAGAGATCTATGTCTCATTTCTGTAGTTTAAGACTGATTTTATTTAGTAAATATGCCTAAGACAGCTTTTGTTGAAAGAAAATCAACCATTTAGAAAGGTATAGGCTTTATAATTCTATAGTTTTAAACATTAATTGTTTAAGCAACTTGGCTGTAGCTAGAACATACAATTTTCTGTCTTTTCAAGGAGGAGTTTTATCATCAATTTTAAATGTTTGTGTGGGTTTACTTTGGTTTCCACTCATATAACACAGACAAACAAGTCAGGTTTGGTGCAGCCCTAATTTTGCCCAAAAGATGCGAATGTGGGCTTCAGGTGACTGGGCAATGACTGAGTGGGCAGAATAAATGCATTAAACTGGTTATCAAGTTAACCTTCCCTTTAGAAGCCAAACACATGTTTATGCACTTGTTTCTGTCTAGGCAGTTTGGCAAAACATATACATTTGATGCAAGTCAATGATGGCAAATACAGGCTTTTCAAGCTGTACTTTCTTTGATTGCAAGCATATGCTCTCTCTCTCTCTTTCTCTCTCTCTCTCTCTCTCTCTCTCTCTCTCTCTCTCTCCTTATAAGAAGTTGGATAGAGGCCACCTTTTATGTGTTGTTAGTAGACTGCTATATTAGTCCATATATAAAAAATTCCTTTCACTTTCCAGTAGTTGAAAACCTAGCTCTTCTTGATCGCCCTACCCCAGCACAGAAACGCTGTACGGCACTGTTCTTCCTTGCTATAAATAAACCCATGTGAGGTGACACACTCTGGTAAACACTGCTGCGAGGCAGACGAACAATGCTCTGAGAAACAAAGAGGAAGAATGCACATGAATACAACAACTGCCACTGAATGCACTGCTGATTTCTTTTCATTATCTGCTCCATTGTGGCAGATCGATGCATGTGCAGCGCTTTTCAATGACACGGTGACATTCTGAGGTCAGTTGAAAGACAGTGTAAGACTGGTGTCTGCAGAAGTGTTAAAACCAGCCATGATTGTAAATGTGATAAAGGCCACTGTGAGTATAAATACCCATGGTTGGCTTGGCATGATTGACAGAAACTAACAAAACAGGCCTGAGACCAATTCCAGTGCGCTGTCAGAGTGACAGTGCCACCTGCTGGTTACAAATGGAACTACACACTCACTTAAATAAGTATGCCCTGGGGAAGACATGGCCGTGATGTCATTAGAACGGTTGAAGTAAGATGTGTTTGTCACAGTTGCCACTCAGAAGGGTGGCTGAGGCACGAAGGTTAAAAAAAGACCAGCCTTTTCTTGTTCACATGGCGGGGATGTTTGAGGTTAGCGGTGCAATAATCTATTTAAGGCAGAAGCAGACTCACACCTGTCAAGCCACACATGGTGATACACTGCATATATTGTACGTAAGTGTGTAGGCTATGGCACAGAAAAGATAGATGATCATCCTGTACTCCCAACTGTTTCATGATGCTGGATGTATTTAGCAAAAAGACTCTTTGCACTGGCATATTTGTCAATTTTATCTGGATATTAACTATCAGGCAATTCTCAACACAAAACATTGTAAGAATGCAAGTTCAGTCTGCATCGCAAGCAAACGTACCTTTACTCTTACAATTTTTCCAATCACTGAACAAATATAATAAGCATGCTAATTCAAAAACAATAAAATGCAACGAAATACACATTACTCCAAAATAGTTCCTCTGTTTTTAAAGCCCCATGACCTTCACTGTAGAGTTTTTTCCCTGTCTAACAGCCCTTTTTTAGCAATCATTCATCAGAGAGACTCTGAGCTGTGTCACATCAGCCAAAACCATTTAAGATCACGGTCTCTCTGCTGTCCTGTTTCCAAAGCTGGTTTCAAGGAGCCATGCATCAGTTTAATCTCAGAGAAAATGTATTTTCCCTTGACGCAAACCAGACATTTCTGAAAATAATACCTGTGCTTGTGTGTTTGTGTGTGTGAACATGTGTGAACATGTGTGTGCGTGTGAATCTGGCAAAGCTATCAATTTGGAGCCGTGGGCTTAATGACGTGACTGAACTGTGTAAATTGACTGCAGGGTTTACATGATAATTGCTGTTTCAATCAGATCTCATTCATTGGCGCCTGCATCAGTGCTCAGATAAACAGCTGATGCTCATGTTGTGTTGCTCCATCATTTAAATCACTCACAAGATTTCATTAGCAGTCAAGCATGAAATAATTGTATGCTTTAGAGGGCTGATTGCGGTATGAATGAGTGTATGGTAGTACCTTAGCTGACACACACAGGGTTTTGAACGGATGTTTGCTCATTTGAAGTTGTGATTCTGAATTACATACTGATGCATACTTTTCAGTACAATAGCCGCGCATCCTGCTACATTGATGCTGACACAGATAAAGGAACAACGTTAAAAAGAAAACAGATAAGGAGAGGAAATACAGATGAAAAAGTCTACATTAATGTAATACTCAGACTGCAAAGGTTTATATCCCACCACTATCTACCTCTCTCAGCTGTCTGATCAGAGAGTGTCTTATGCGTGTCTTATGTTCAGCTCTTAGCTCCACAGCCAGGACTTCACAGGCCTGCTGTCTCACTTCGTTACCCATCCCTGGCAAAGTCCAATCTGCCACTGTGGCGTCCGAGGCCCACGGCTCAAACACTGCAGCTATTGAGCCCTGAGCAGCTCCTCCATCTACGCTGGCACAGCCTATTGTTTGTGTTGGCGATTCTTATAAAGACAGCCTTTCTCATTTCTGTTCCACCACGCTTTTCCAGCCTTTGATTAGGGGGAAAACACAGCAACCGAACAACACGGGGTTGAGCCTGTGACCGATGGTGTGTCTGTCAGTATGTCACATTCTGCCAAAAGATATTTGTTGTTTTCTTGTTGGCAACCGCAAACCAAAGTCATAACCTAAACGCTCATAAAATGTTTTCATTTAGATTCCTCCGCTTGAACCTGAAAGAATAAAACATAATTTATTTTTAATGGCCCTCATTAGGCTGACAAGGATTTATACATTCAGGAAACATAATGTTATTTTAGGAGAAAGTGCCTGAAAATGGAGGAGTGAATACAGATGGAGATGGGGCAAAAGCTGCTATAAATATACAGTATGTTGTTCCACTATTATTCTTATTCTTTATTCACCTTAAGGTAGGACACAGAAGTATAAGCCACATTAGAGCCCTCCCTGTAATGATAAAATCCATTTAGAGCCATGTAAACCATGCAGGCTATAGATTATACTACAAATGCTAACAGCATGAAGTATGACAACTTTTACTGTAAGTATCCAAAAGACAAAAGGGTTTGTAAATGACTAAAGTCAGTAACTTAGTGAAACTGCTGCGTCAGGATCCCATTTGTCAAAGGAAATCCTGAAAGTTTTTCTCTTATCTTTGTCAAAAAAAAACAAAAAAACTCTGCACATCCAAGCAGAAAAAAAACTCCACTCCAGAGCAGGCCTTTAAAATAAAGGGTAGAAAACTCAGATGATCAGTTTACATGTAATGAGAGCCAGCGGCCAAAAAAACAAAAAACAAAAAAACAACCTGATCAGACATATTGAAATATTCATTGGCTGCCAGAACTGAAAGCACATCAACAATGCAAGTGGAATTAAAAAAAGAAATAATTAATGAATCTATCGCTCTTGATTATGTCTACACTTGACATGCGTGTCAGGGTGTTGGCAGGGATGAAAAGGAGCCAAATGCAGCTTAAAGAAAGAAGAAAATGATGTAGGAAAAAAAGATTAGCTATTGGTTATTCTTTTTTCTACAACCAGGAAGCAATCAATCACAGAACAAATGCTCTGAGATAAAGCAGCCATCCTAGATCTGTGTTCCTTTTTGTTCAGAAATGTAAAAAAAAAAAAAAGGAAGCAGAGGAAACCTTTTGTGCTGAGAAGTGGATTCATGTTGACATATTCCAGTGGAACAAGATATCCTGAGTGTGCAAGTTCCATTCATACCACGTTTCCACAAGACCTGGTGGCTGCAAGTCAGCAAGTCTTTCATTTCAACAGTCATGCAGGCCGGGATATGAAATGAAACATGGCTCTACACAGCGACAGAGATGTTCTGAGAATAACAAGCAGACTCAAATTCATGATAAAAAAAAAAACCCCTGGAGGACGGTTGCACAGAAGCACGTTTATTGTTTCATTTCTCTCAATACCTCTGTGACCTCTACTTGGAACAGCGAGGGCCATGTAGATTAATTCTCCATCTCCATGACAAACTACCTGACAGTGGCTAATGTTGTTTATTCACACACAACCACAGCTCATTGGACGCTTTCGAGCATGCATGGGATCCCAGTAACGACACAATATCTTCAGAGACGAGCACATTTCATACATCAACATTAAAACAAAGCCTGTAGCAATCCCAGCCTGCACCAAAAAAATAAACAAAGACACATTCCTGTCATTACAGAAGAATGGATTTCAAATGTGGAGTAAATCTATCTGCTACCTTGGCTGTATCCTTGGAGGTTTGATGTACGCCCCATAAAGCTTACAGTTTTATTGACTGAAGGAGAGGACCAGGTCTCTGCAGGCTGCAGGGTAAAATTGATCTGCAGACCCTCAATTACTTATATGAGGCCCTCGTCTCTGCCTGAAGAATGTGGTTAACAAACTGGTCTTTGATGCGAATTATTTGTTTTAAAATAAGTGTATGAAAATGTCTGTTCTTTTGAAAAGATTTCACTCTCAAGATACCAAAAGCACTGCACATTCATACTTCTGGCTTTTCTTTTACAAGCCTCACTTATTCTTTGTTTTCCACGATTCACTCGCCTGAATAAACCGCTTTGGACTTATTCATGGAAATGGAAGACACAGGATGTTTTTCTGCCTCCTTGTGCTGCAGGCAGGAGACTGATGTGTTTTTACTTCTTGATTGAATATGGACGGTCCTAATTCACATTAATCAACCTCGGGTGTCAATCAAACACAGTGGGCTGCATTAGAGGTGAACAATTCTTACATCCTCATGGTAATCTATGACTGACATTAAAACCAACTTGGCCATATGAGAATGTTGCCTCTTTTGGCGGAGTCTATTTCCTGAAGGTGTCTCGACAGAAAAGTTGCAGTTTGAATTCTGGAAAGTTCTGTGAATCTTTTGTATATAGTAAATACTGCTGTTGATCTGTCCCTTTTCAGATTGTTCCCTTTTTTCCCGCATCAGCAGTTTTTATCCCCAAACTTGAAGAGAGTGTAGGAAAGGGTTAGAGTAATAAGAAACATCAGCAGAAAGTAGCGAGTATTATTTAAATTTCGGTTTGATGGAACAATTTCACACACTATTTCTGACTGCAGCTAATAGCTAACCATGATTGAAATCCAGTAACTGGTTACATTGTCAATGCTGTTGAAATGGTAAAATAAACCAGATTTGTTAAACTCAGATATCAAATCATTTCTTAAAACTTCAAACACTCAGAGGACCTCCGAGCCAATCAGCATGCAGGACTGACCGAATGTTACATATCTCTGCATCGAGGATTTAAACACAATCTTTGACCGGAAGTTTTAAAACAAACTGTAACTAACTGGATTGTCTTAAGCTGCTAAATGCTCATCAGTGTTCATCAACTACTCACCACTTTACCTGTCTGGAGGTTAACCCTCGGCTGATGGTTACTGGGGTTTTATAACGAAAACAACGTTGACAAGAACAATGGAAGTAAATACATTTTCAGGCTATAATAAACATCTATAGAGCTCTACTCAGGTGACCTGTGGGTTCATCACTTCAGGCAAACCCTCTCACACTGAAGTAGTGTAGGCATCTGTTGTCAACATGAAATGGACCCAGTTATTCAGTTTTGTGGCTTACAAAACGGAAAAACTAATAATTCACTTTCATAGATTTGAAACCTTAAAGTTTTGGAAAGCGTGTTCTACAGATCATATTAGATCCAGATGTACTGAAACATTTTGGTCCTCTTACCCATCTGCAGCTGAAACCTGCCTATAAAAGCATACCTGGAATCTGTATATATATATATGTAAATATACATTCAATGACAAAAACCAGTTGGGCTTTGTCAACCATTTAGATAAAGTCCAATCCCTTTTGTCTCCTCTGTCAGCAAGGTAAATTAAGCTTAAACCTTTAACAACTTAATTGTGCAGCGTACTTTAAAGTATTTGGAGTGACAGCTGGGAGGAGCAGTTTAAGTGAAAGGAACATGTTGAGTCAGCAACACGGCGACATCCTCAAACCAAACCCTGATAACAGGATGAGATCTGTGTCCTTTCATAATCCCTTCCATGTCTTTTTCACTTTTTCCACAGAATAATGAGCACACCAAAATAAGCTGGTTCACCGCTTTTTATGATCACTTAGCATCTAATGATGAAACTTCAAGGATTTTTGTGTAATAAAAAACCTACTGAGATTGGAAGCTGCTAGCAATGGTCCTAACTACCCCTAAGGGGAATTCTGCCTTTTATATGCTGAAAGGCAAAATGTATCTGAGCAACTTTCTGCTCCACTACAACAAGCTAACAACACAAGTGACTGGGTGGGAAGTAAACACAGCAGAGGGGAAGGGGAGATGGGCTGGTGGTGATAGAAATGTACCAAGAGAAAGGGGTCGAAATGCACGTGATGAAGACAAAGAGGAGGGGAGGTGAAGAAAACGCAGCATGCATGCGTGGAGTACAGTGCAGCTCTGTTTTCTCATGTGTTGCATGACTGATGAGGGAGAAACGGCCTCACGCTCTTTGCATCTAATAGGCTTTAATGATGTCCTCGCTAAGCCATATCTTCTGTTAACAGGTCTAATGAGAGCAGGTCCGGATGGAGAGCTCCCTTAGAGAACAATTGGAGAAAAACAGACCAGCAGAGGTCCTGCTATACTGTAGGTTTTATTGAGAAGATGTCAACAGGATGGTTGACGTGAGCAGGACAATCAGCAGGAATGCGAGTCGGAAAGATGATTGGATGGAAATGGGGGTGGGGTCCTTGGCCACATAAGAGGCACAGAATAAGAGAGAAGCTGGCGGCTTCAGGACCAAAGAAACCACCTGTTGGATTTCTGTGGTTTGCACTTTCAGATGAAGACGATGTTTTGACACAAAAACACAAGCAACTCTCCCTCCCTCCTGCACTGTGGAGCAGTGTGAGTGTGACATCAGGCATTGGCACCCCTGAGTACGAGCATCAACTGCTCGATGGCACACACATTGCTGATCTTTTAATCTATACATCTCTTGCATAGAGCTGCAACTGACTGTTTCTGTCATCGTTGGCTAATCAGTTATTTATTTACAAGATCAATTTAGTTGGAACGGCAAAAAAAAAAAGTTGCCAATTACTATTCCCAAGAGCCCAAGACGACATCTTAAAGGGTTTGTTATATCAAACCAACTGTCTAAAGTCAAAAAGATATTCATTTAACAGTGATATAAAATGAGAATAATGACAATAAACACATTTATTGAGCTGAAAACAAAACTGTTCTAAATGTAACCTTTATAAATTACATATAGTATCAAAGATAATCCCCTACAGTGTCTGACAACGCATACAGCTGCTTTCTCTGCATCAAAATCTATACACACCTGCACCTCACAGCCGGAGAGATCTCACACACACACACACACACACACACACACACACACACACACCTAGAGAGTCGAGCCCACCTACCTCCACACATCTGTCTCCTCGTTGTTCTTACAGTATGAAACAAGAACTGAGGCTGTGATGACGAAATGCTGCTTCTCCTCACTCAGTGGTAAGGTGACCAAGCTTAGCGGAAATCTACGCAAACTCTGGCAGGCAGCTCAAACCGGGAACAATTCCATCTGACTGATTTACTCTCCTCTAATCAGCACATTCTCCTAAACGTCAATGAAAAGAGGAGGATCTTGTCACACAGCGCTCCCCCCCCCCCTTGCCTCCCTCAGCTGTGCGCTTAACAGCCGCGCTCTTTCTTTGAATCTCTCCCTTTTCTCCCGTCTGTCCGAGTCTCTCCTTCTCCACCATCAGCTGTCCTCTCACACCCCCTCAAACATGCTCCCACTCCAGTCTGTGTTCATTTATTCAGCTGCTGTGCTGATGTCTAGGGTTCAGTGGGGACACGTTTGGATTCTGCATGTTACAGCTCTGCAAGGTCACAGATTTATGTCTCCCCCCCCCTTTTCTCTCTCTCTCTCTCTCTCAGGACACATGGTGGTGCCAGAGGGGAAATCTGAGCTCTCTACCATGTTACCTCCTCAGACAGGCAGAGCAAATATCCAAAAAAAGGTTGTTAGATAACTATTCATCAAACAATCTCTATGATACTAAAGAGAGATACTTTTAGAAAGTTTGATTCAGATATAGAGGAATTACCTACTAGAAATTCACAAACAACAATTTTGTAGCGTGCACTTCAGTTTTTATAAATAAAAAGACGACTATAAGTAAGACGCTTTTAGTCTTTATGGCCATTGCTGTTTGAGGCGAATTATTCAGGACAGTTATTGCAGATATGCAAGTCATTCTATTAACGGACCTTTCCTTCTCTGTATCATCATTATCATAATCAGGAATGTTAAGTCAAACTTGGCAATATCAGTGGCATCTATCTGGGAGAGCAGCCAGAGAAGCAGACTACGAGGCTGCAGCAGCCTCTGTGGGACTCCAGACACGGTGAGAGCCCCCATCTGCCTCCATTTGTCTTCTCTCCACTCACTGAGGGCTCACCGCTCAACTTAAGGGCCGCTCATTTATCCGACTAAAAAAAACGTCTCCTATTGTTTAATTACTTAGCTTTCTCCCTTGACTTCTTCTTCTCAGCAGAAATCCTGAATCACTCTTATGCGTAGACACAACTTTGCCGGGTAACTTTGTCTGTTTCTCTCTGATAAAAGCAGTCAGAGGCAGAGACTATCCACACAGTGGGAGGGAGATTAACATAAGACCAATATCAAGTAGTCACAGGAGATTTTCTCAGACCTTGAGGCTGTTCTGCGTCCTGACGTGTCTCCACCAACAGATGGAGCTAGTGTACAGTGAACCACGGAGGCTTATGAAGGGTTTAGAGATATATGAATGATCAAAAGACTCCCACCCTTCTTTATCAAGAGGGCAGAAGCAAGCTGATATAAAGTGGAGCAGCAGTGGGAGGGTGACTTTAAAAGGGTGAAAGCTAGCAGGGAAAAGGAGGTAGAGAAGAACTATGGATGGATAGATGGAGTTCTGTGGTCCCCGTTGGAGCTCCTTTTAGCTGCCGGGGGACATCTATAGTCTGTGTGAGGAGACACATTTCATCTATTTGTCTCATGACTCCTCAATTCCAGGCTTGAGTGGTCCTTATTGTAAAAGGAACTAGCAGTCTGTGTTACAAACTCTGACACCTACACACGTTCCCACTATAATTTTATTAATAAGGACGATACTGATTTATATCAGTAATTCATCTGCTGTGTACTGCTGATTTATTTGGACATGTTAATGCAACATTACAAAATAAATACAAGCAGATACATCTGTGTGGAATGAATGAACTCTGAGGGAATCCTGAGTGGTACACACATACACACACTGCGTCTCTGCGGACACTGCCTCATAGATTGAAAACAGGATTTATCACAATTGCATGCACGTGCACAGATCTGAGGCCGGTTGTCAAGGCAACAGCTAAGGGCGACACAATTTGCGTCTGATGAATAGTCTAAAAAGACATAGATGTCTGTGTTTATTTGTTTGTGTGTGTGTGGTGAGGCATGCAGAGACACACACACAGCTCAAAGCAATTAGTCTAATCAGTATAAACCTTTAATGATTGTTTGCATTTCGAGCCTCTCTGCCAGCATGCTTATTTCACACAGAACATGCGCTAATTCATCAAATCTTAGTCCCACACAATGCATGCGAAACAATCTCTGATCATGATCTAATATCACTTTGTGGGGCTTTTAATCCAGCTTAATTTATAGAACTGCAGAGGATTCAGAGGATGCGTATCCCCTTTCCCAGCTGTGCTACAACTGATTCATGTGCTTATGATACTACCGTTGAGAGTTTTGGACAGTAATGTTCTAATATTCAGTCATCTGCCCAGAGCTGTGTTTATCCTTTTATTCTCAGGTACCACACTGTTTCATACAGTAAATGTTCTCTCTCTCTCTCTCTCTCTCTCCCTCCCTCCTGACGCTTATTTGTGACAGAAATCAAAACACACAGTGGATAACGAGGCTCTGCTTTGTCACAGAAAGAAGATGGTGGATAAGCAGCAACAACGCCAACATGCTGTGCAGGCTCAGTTTATTCACTCTTTCAGCTTAGTTCATTGTGCAGGTAAAGGACAGAGTGCACACACTGCACACATTCTTAACCAGGGGGGGTGTGAATGATAACGATATGAAGACCGTGCATGCAAGCTTTCTGATTCTGCAGCAGAACTTTGTTCTATTTTTGGACATCATTAGCTATTCAGTCTGCACATGCTTAAATACTTGTGTCTATCAATCACTGCACAAACTAGATCACATGCATGCATCTGAACATGTGAAAGAGTGTGCACATGGCATAAAGTCCACAAGGTGCAGAGCAGAGCTGCAGTGCAGCAGCATGAGCTCATCACTCTTTCCTCTTCTCCCCCTCCTCCTTCACTGCCCCCCCCCCCCATCCCCTCCTCTCCTCCAGCTCGCCATTACATAAGTTAATTCAGCACACACACACTCATTATTCTCCAGGCAGGCACTGTGAAGCGATGCAAAGGGATATGTCATCAAAAGTAGAACAACAGTGAAAAAAGGACAGAAAGAGACACCGGCAGTGTTCTCCTCTGAGCTTAAGAAGTCCAGCACATCATTTGACCCTGGCTGCTTTAATCTTACAGATAACTGGTGCGCGATGTCAAACATTACAGAAACATGAAAATCTTTCGAACTGTACACATCTTTATTTGTACTGTTTGCATGCAGTCTTCATCAGACAACTCTGTAAACAGTCTGAACATGAAAAGCACTCTCTCTAGAGGATGGCATTCTTCTGCATTACAGTAAACAAACTGGCATCCTCTGATGATTATCATTTAAAAAGTTGCACAGCTGAACAGGAGCAGTTTAGATGTTCTCTACAATGTTCTCTTCTATATATATAATTCTTCATACTGTTGCAACCTTGCAGCGATAAGACATAAAGACACACTGACGGTGTTCTCAGGCTTTTCTCTTATGAACAAATCACCCATTTATTTCTGTTGCAATCAAACAAAGATAATATAGAAAACTATTATATCAAAGATAATGTAAAGAGGTTAAAAAAGACAATCCTCCCACACGGTGCTCATATCCCTCTGGGAGAGACACAGAAGTAAATTATTCAGCGGCATGGACACTGACTGAAACTTAAGCATGGATTAGAAAAAACCTTTGCATATAGGGAGATTTTGAATCCAAATCAACCTCAGCACAAATGCTTATCACGCTTGTTTTCTGGTTATAGGCACTGAAAAAAAAAAAAAAATTCATAATGATGCACCCCACTGTGGCTGCATGGCAGCAGCCTAAGGATACAGGTTGTTGCACTGTAAACCTATTTTCCACTGAATAGTACACAAATACTATTTCAAACAGGTGAGCAGAAATATTGTGAAATCAGCGATGAATATGGCGTTGCATGGATCTGGTTGTCCTCGAATACCATGATTTGAACTTTTTTTTTTAATGAATTATCAACTGCTCAGAACCAAATCTGCAAGGCAAGAAAAGCCCTCGACTTTTCTGTTCTAGCTATAGCTGCATTATTAAAATGAACTGTAACAACCTCTACATGTTTCCTTCATGCTGACATTTTCTAACCAGAAAACGGCTTCCATCCGAGACACGTCTAAGCTTTTCCACCCCGGAGAGTATTTTTTTCTCTCACCACAGTGGAACTGCAAGTTTGCTTTGGCAAGTTGCTTCTTTTCCATTACATTAAAGTTCCCTTAACCCCCCTCCACCAAAAGTTAAAAAAAAAAAGTTTCAGTGTAAATAGGTAGGCTACAACATTGCTTTTCGTAAAGTTCTGTTGGAACTGTTTACCTCTTATGAAGCAGTGCGGTCCTGGCTGTTTAACATCCCCGGTCATCCAAATGAGACTTGAGCTTCCTCCGCTACTCTATCTATATCCACTATGGATGAAGAGGCACTATCTCCACAACGACACACATTAAATAAGTAATGCCCTCTGCCTACTCTCTTACAAAGAACAGGAGTCAAATTTACATTGGTGTCTACGGTGTCCCTGCTGCAGGATTCATGTCTCAGCCAGGAATCACCTAAGGTAACAAGGATAGGCTCACACATTCAACAGCTAAGCTTAACAGTGACCAATTATTTGCATTCACCCAAATTAGCTTTTTCCCATTACATATGCGCTCTTCAGGTAAGTGTAAAGAGAGAGGGTAGTAGGGGCAAACATGGAGGAGAGGAGTGTTACTTGATGAAGCCTTTTTTTTTTTTTTGTAAGTCACCCAATTGAGGTCTAATGTTCTGGCACACATGTGACTAAGCCCAATATTGAAATCCCATTGACGAAAGATATTTTTGGATTTTATTGCCTGCAGGAGTTCTTTTTTCCCATAACAAGGAAACTCAAATCAAATCCATGGTTCCAATCAAGGAAGCACTGAACATGTAGAAAACAAGAAGGAGAATAAAGTTCTAGATCACGTAATACTGTATCAAACAACTCGTTCACATAGAACTAACTTGGAACTCGTTTGATGGCTTCTTGACTGTTTACTCTGTGCTCTGAACTCCTGTTGTTGTATAGTAACATGGGATGAGTGAGTACACTGACAGGAGAACAAACGTGACTTTTGACATAAAGGAGAAATAACAGCATTGAAACTGCATTGAGCACAGATTTGCAAAAATAAAATTTCTTGCAAGAAGCTGCTTTTAAAGTAAAATTTGTCCTCCCTTTGGTCAGAAGACTTTTTGTCACTTATCACAAAGTTATGACAGAAAAAAAGGTGGTGGTTGTGAACTTATATTAAGCCTCATTAATTGTCAGTCATTGGGTGAGTGGAGTTGGGTCTAATGATCTCAGTGCCCTGCAGACTCAAGCTTATCTGGTACCAATCACAAAATTGGGATTGTGAGAGAGGAGGGGGCCATCTTTGGAATACAGCCCAACATTTTCTCAAAGGCCAAAATAACAGCAAACCTGCCTAAAAGCTTTAAACCACTCAGTTCACATACTTAACATTTAAGGAAGGGTAAAAATGAACCAAGGAGTGTCACCCACCACCAAGGAGTAACTTCCCTTTGTGATGTCATAACAGGAACATCGGCATGTTTGAGCACACATTTTCTAAAAAAGTAGGCAAAAGAGAGGAAGGGCCTTTCTCATAATTTGAGAGTAAGGACACATATCAGGGTTAGAAAAACATGGTGAAGTGTATTTTGCATAATATGTGACGTTTAATGTTTCAGCACTTGATGTTTAATTCTGCATGCCAACGTGTGTATTCTTAATTTGCATATTGTATTAGAAAGATTATGCGAAAGATGTGTTTAACCTTGAGACACTTTTGAACCTACCATCAAAACACATAAACTTATTGGTGTGCAAATAATACAAATAATAATAAATAAAATAAATCACCTAAAAAAGACCATAAGGCCGGAACTATGATTAAATAATTAATGAATTAATGAATTAATGTGCATGCGATCTTCTTTTTCATACTGCTGTTTCTGAATTGCCTTTCACCTACATACGTGATGTGCATGTAACCAATCCTTTTTTTTAAGCTCATCTTCATGTTCCTGTGCTTTTACAGAGAGACATGTGTATCTTATATGTCAGAGGACATTTGTGCTGTTCACTTCTGTGGTAGAACAAAGTTATGTGATAATACAGCTTAAGAGAAGAAAAGAATTGCCAGATTATTCTTAAGTCTTCATAATCATGTCCTTGATAAGTGGGCTGCTCTGAAAGACCTTGAAAATGTCTTTGCTATTCACTTTCTGCCCTTTTTTTCAGCTGTGATCATATATTTCCGTGGTTCTGCGAAGGAAACCACCAGGCTGGGGCATATAGACAGGAATGTTATTTGATCAGAAATATCTGCTGTGGTCAGTCTAAAAGACAACCACCACTTACACTGCAGGCCAGTCTGGGTTCCACCAGACGCTTTCCTACCTTATAGTTCGGCTGGAAATGCAGTACTTCCACATCGCATTCCATACAGCAGTGACATCACCGGAGGCTTCGGACATGCCAGAAATAAATGCACATGGCACGTAGAGGAAGTTTCAATAGAGCAAGAAAAAAAAAAAAAGCAAAATAAAAAAACAGCAACTCCCCTTAAAAGAGCTGCAAAAAGTACAGTCTGTGCTCACTCCCTGCTTGACCACAAATTACACCCCACATCCTTCACTTTCCAGAGCAAAGCCGCAGAGAAGTTCATTCTTTCGCTGCTAAAAAGTTTTTTTCGTCTGTGCCTGTTCCTGAAGTTCTCCCCAGCCCTGGTGTATGTTGGGCTCAGAGTTGCTGCTCTTGCAGTCTGCCTGATGACCAAGTAAGGTAAAGGCTGCGTACATATAGCAGAAGAAAATCATCCCTCTTCTTAACAAAAGCTCTCCACCCACAATGCTCTGTCTCCTCTCCGCTGACACCCCCTTCATTTGTCCTTTGCAATTATTCACTTTTCTGTTGCTCCCCAATAGTGATGGGCAGGGCCTGTGTTTTTGATGTTTGTTTATGTGGAAGTAAGTGAGAGAGAGAGAGAGAGAAAAAGAGAGAGAGAGAGAGAGAGAGAGAGAGAGAGAGAGAGATGGAGAGATAGAAGGAGCATGAGAGAGCTTTCAGTGTGTATGGTAATACTTGGGCTCGTGTCCAACAATCACACTGGTCTCAGTGGGAAGGCCACGCAGGAGGGAGGTTGAATCCCAGTTCAGCAGCTGGGAGAGGCTGCTTTGAGTTACGACACTGCCTGACCTTGCTTGAACAACACAGTCCTCAGTCCTCGACACGATCTGACTATGTTACGCCAAAGGCCAAGCAATGTAATGAGTTACACCCAATGACCGGGATATTCCAGTAACTCTGCGGGGTTAGACGCATAATGGGTTATTCACAATGTTTGGAAAAAATCTATAATATTCCATAATTCTGAAGACCACTGACTCACACTCGGAGATCTGCCTATATTACAAGTACAGCTGGAGGGGGGGGGGGGGGGGGGGGGGGGGGGTTCCCCCACGTCCTACATCCAAAGCAGAACTGCCAGCTCAAATCAGTGATGCCTTATTAATGTATCAAGGACATACTGTATTCTCACCTTCAGAATACTAATGCTCATGACAAACTGTGTGTTTAGATAGGTGTGAACAAATTAGCATACAGAGAGGTGACAGAAAAGCAGGTGTTTCTGGATTTCACAGAGTCTGGATCAGTGCCGCCACACCGCAGCGGGCTTCTGATTCAGACATCCAACATCTGCGTGAAGGAAACCTCTGCAAACACTGAGGATATTGCTGCAAAGGGAGAAAAACAGGACCAACAAATTGTTGAATTGTTCGGTACCTCCTGCAACACATGGGCTTTATTTACATGAAATGATATGGCATGAAGACTTGCGATAATTTGAAGTCGAAATTGCAGCCTGATGTGGGATTAACGACAATTTGACATTTGGCGGATTGAGCTGAAAGTGAAGTACAAGACCACCCATGGTCCATCCATGTCTGTCTTGTCTTTAGATCCTCAACACATAGTGGCGTGCAAACGAGATAAATGTGCACCTCAATTTGAGGCTTGTAAATGTATGGAATGTGGAGCGTCTCTTATGCATGTGTGTGGAGATAAAAAAAACATGAGAGGTTTCAGAGCAGCAGGGGGATGGGGTGAGTAATTCATACAGTGTGGGAGAAGAGTGTGCACCTTTTTCACATACCTGGAAGCTGCGAAAAAAACATACGTCAGTGATAAAACCTCTGATTTGCGGCATTCAAAGACAGGGAATGATTATTTTAAAGCTATTAGCCTCGTACAACCTCTGATTGAACACAGTGATACAGGGTTTTTTTTGACCCAAAAGACATTAAATAAAAAATAACGATATGATTGACACGTTGTGGTGACAGAAGAATAAATCCCCAGACACATTATAGTGTCATTACAAATGGATTGCTTTGCTTCAGCACTGAGCTGAGGATGGCGCAGTGGGGGAAAGGTGAATGAGGAGAGGTCCCGGTGGGACACAGGGATGAATGAATTCAGTGAGAGCCGGCTCCTCTCGTTCTCCGCTGCAGCGCCAACGCTAAACAGACAACCGACACAAACAAGATCACTCTAAGTGCCAAGTTACTTAACCATGTGCTTCGACAAAATAACAGTCGTAACCTGTTTCGCCCAGAGAAATCGATAGTGGTTCAGCCAGAGTAATGTCTCCCTGAGTCAGCCTGTGTGTCAGCGTGCAACAGTTTCTCTATCAATCAGACGTGCTTGATCGAATACATTTACAGTGTCTAAAAACAAATCATTGATTTGACTAAATTTGAAGGAGCGTTTCACACGGGAGGGCAACATCAACAAGCGTGCAGAGTTGTGATTATTGTCCAAAAAGACGTAGCACAAGAAATGATCCAACCCAAACATTGCTAAAGCGGCCATTTTTAAACCTACCTTTTGTAAAAGTTGTTGTGCGGATGCAGACACAGCACATGCCAGTAATCCAGGCAAAACGCTTTGAACTTCCACATCCTCACTTCAGGTAATCAACAGGGTGAGATAGCCGCGTCGGATGTTAGAACATCAAAAGGCACCATGGCAACAAACGGACAGGACCCTGCTTATTTCTGCAACCCAGACAGAGACGTTGAATCCGTCCTGAGTGGTTTTAAACGGCACAGAACAACCTCAGTCATCATTAAGCAGACTTTCAGGGTCTCTCTACGAGCTGGATTTGGACCCA
This sequence comes from Symphodus melops, assembly GCF_947650265.1. Taxonomy (NCBI): domain Eukaryota; kingdom Metazoa; phylum Chordata; class Actinopteri; order Labriformes; family Labridae; genus Symphodus; species Symphodus melops. The sequence goes on from NC_136703.1 coordinate 17,054,190, forward strand.
GTTTTACAGCCAAAGGATCCACATGCGACAACAAGCTCGATTTAGGCTGCTTCAGCTCTGTTTTAGCTCCTATCCAGGTCAGTCCGTCTGTCCTCTGTGCTGGTCTCTAAACACAGTGCGTCAGCCCGGGATCCTCTGAGACATCATGGTTACAGCCGGAGCTCTGCACCGCTTCAGCAGGCACAGGTACAGGAATGTGTGGGAGCGCAAATAGGAGGGGGGAATCCTCACGAACTCCCTCACTGAAGATCATCAACAGTCTCCTCTTCAGCCTCCTCCTCTCCCGTCGCCTCTCCTCCTCTGCTGCAACACCAAACTTTCTAACGAGGCGAGAGACAAGAAGACAGCGTGGCTCCTTCCTTTGCTATCCCTCTCCTCCTTTTCTCCCCTCCTTCTCTCTCCTCCTCCTCCTCCTCCTCCTATCTCTGTCCCCTTCTCCTTCACTTCTCTCCTCTCCGTCTCTCTCGCTGTCTTACAGCTGCTGCCATCCACACAGGACCTCCCAGAAATGTGCCGATTCTGGTTGCTGGGCAACACTACCGTACTACTGAAGCTTCAAACGGGAGCCCTGCAGAGTGGCCTGTGATTGGTCAGTTATACAGCTAGGGAAGGTAGTGCTGTGATCTTGTATGACCACATGAGTTTACACACAAGCATTGTTAAAATAAACATGAGCTTCAAGTGCTCTCATATTTATGTCAGCGTCTCTTAAAGGGAAGGGATTTCTTTTTTTTTGCTTTATTTGACTCATCAAGGTCAGGGAGGCAGAACAGAAAACACAATTGCTGCTGAATTGCTTGAGCAAATGTTCAGTTATGGTCAATGGAGTGATTCATGAAGTGAATTAAATTGTAAGCCTGAGAGATGAATGGTGCAATAGCAGAATAAACATGGATGAAATTGCATTTCTGTGGAAGCCAGCGTGTTAAAAATGGATCAAAGAAGTTTGTGTCTTCATTAGAAGTATGTGTGAATGTGCGGCAGCGCTCAGGAGGACTATAATAAGACTGAGACACATAAAAAGTTGCTCTCTTTTTTTCTTGCCAGGTTTTTTTATTTATTTATTTAAACACAAGAACAGTGCTGTTCTTTCTTTTTTTGTTGTTGTTGCCTGAGATGGAGTGCCATGCTGCAGTGCCACCCGGTCCTGACAGTCATGGGAAAGGGGTGTGGAGGGGCCTCTCATCAATATTCAACCACTGTCAGCATCCTCACACACACAAACAAACTGGAGAGATAAACGCATATTTCCAAAGACAAACACAGGGGCAAGTCCACACACACAAACACACAAATATTTAAGATCTTTTCATGTCAGTCAATATTTAGAGAACGTCACTAATTTGGTTGTTAGATCTGTTCTGATCTCACTGCTCTATTCGTACGCACACACACGCACACACACAAACCTCCTGGCACAATATGGGCTTTCTCTGTTTATCCAAGGCGATACATAGGGTGACCAGAGCTGGACAAAGGCTATACTGAGAGCCCGTGAGAAGAGCAGAACGAGACACTGAGGAATGAATTAATCTACACACCATTCCTCAGCCCTTTGTCACAATCCAGGCCTCCTTATTTAAATCCATGTCACAGAAAATGACCACACAGTTATCTCAGCTTGCCCCAATTGAAACAGCCTTCAGTGGGTGAACATCCCACATTCTCTCTACATACCAAGCGTGATATTCTTCCTTCCTGTTAAATTCTGCACTTGATCTTAAAATAGATTGTAATAGATGTGTATTGCCATATTGCCACAGCTACAGGACAGCAATGTTACATAGAGTGTGTTTGTGTTGCTCTAATAGTTGGCTTAATTCAATGTAAAAAATAGTGGGGAAAAAGAGAAATTTATTAAATAAAAATGGTACACAAATACACAACTAGTATGTACTTGAAAAATGCTGGCTTTTGAAGACTAAAAGGAGAATACAACTATAAAAAAATAAATGTTTTGAACATATATTACTGCACATGTAAAACTAAGCCAACAAAAGGGTTACCATTGAATTTGAAAGGTAAAGCATATTAGAGCAGATTATTGGAAAATATCAGGTATTATGGACTATTAATGTAGATCTAATAATGTAGCGAGCTAGGCAAGTGGGATATGATGCAAAAATAATGGCAGATCATTTTCACTTCCCTGATAAAAGCCTTAAACTCAGACATTGGCCGCAGCTTCAAAACAAAATGTGTGATGCTACGCCCAGGATTTTTCTTTTTTAATACTCTTTATTATCTTTACTTGGCTGTATGCACCTTTGGAATACACGTCAACATTAACTATGGTTTGTTTGTTTGTTTGTTTGTAACCTAGAACTGCAAAACTACTTTCAATTTCATTTTTATAATGTTGTGAGGGTTGTTCATAAACGCATCAGAAATGTTTAAATATATTGCGAAAAAAAATACAAATCGTTTCATATGAAAACAAGCAAGTCTTTCTCACTTGAAATGTGTAGATTTCACCTGTTAGGTGGAGGCCTGTGTAAGCCATGCATCCATACCTGAGGTCACATCTGAGGCAGTCTGATGAAGCTCAAGTTAGCTGTCAGCTACCCTTCAAATTTCCACAAGTAGGCACACCCATCTATCTACAGGGGGAAGCTAATCTCTAAAGTGTGATGTAAGAATGTGCCTTTCTTTCACTTTAGCATCACCAACTTCCAACATTAGCTAGAATATTTCCACACAAATCCAATACAGTGTCTGAGAAGTTAAAAGCTTGGTGTCTGCACTTAAAAAATATTTAACTGAAAGCACATTACGGCTGTGGCTCATCCTGATGATAAACTCATGTGGTTGGTGTCAGACGTAGAACCCTTTTAGCTCTCCCTTTCTGATTCATGTGAAGTTTCCTCTCGTGGTGAATGTGGGGAGAATCCCCCACTGTTTCTGTTAGCAGAACATACCAGAGAGTCTGTCAGAGGAAAAGAAGAGCAATTACTGCAGCACTAACTAAAACACAACACACATGGTTTAGATTTGAGCTCACGTGACAGGTTTTTTTATTTGTTTTTGGAGGATGAAGAGCTGAGAGAGAATTTGCATTGCCTCTTTCCACAGCTGAGTTTTGCAAGCTTTCTGTTCCGTCATAATTTTAACCATTCGACAGGACTGCTGTGCATCCCATCATCAATTACAACCATCTTTTTTTTCCATATGTAAATGTGAACTGAACTGAACGTTTTGGTGGAAAAACTAAATGAAAGCAGACTGTATTGATATAAAACTACTGGAACTTTAAGCAACATTTATGCACAAAAGTAAGGGGCTTTCTGCAGAGGTCAGACTCAAGGTCAATCATTAAAGACACGTCACCTTAAGCTTACAATGCATGTGTTTGGGTGCAATATGTAAACGGATTTTTGATTTCTTCCTGATTCAAACTATCCCCATCTGACTTCTGGAGGATCAATTAAAAATGCACAAACTTTCATGATTCAAATGCAATAAAGAGAGACAATTAAATCTGATCAGCTATCTATCCAAATAAATGACTTTATGTAGTTATGTTAAAAGTAGTGTCACAGGCTCTTATTGTCTGCTGGCTGCTGCAGCTGCATGATCCTGCAGTGCACTGATGAAGGCTGATAGTGCAGTGCAGCTACAGGGCAGAGACCCCTCGTCTCCCTGTGACTGACCCAGTCAATTACTGATAAGCTGCCCTGAGGATTCCACCATGACCTGCTCTGAGCAGGAGATATGCAGCCAATAACAACTACAACAGAAAATCCTCTGATCAACGATACAGGAGAAAGGGATACAAAAAGAAGAAGGTCTGGCTGAATAAAAAGTGGTCAAACAGTGAAGTGAAGGGAGCATGGATTTTGGACATAAAGACGAGAAAGAAGGTAAAGTGGTGCCATCCTTAACATTTTAAAGTGTGCAACCAAACTGGATGGATCTCGACCCTAAACCTGATTCTTTTTCTGTTAAACGTATCCATTCAAGAAGGACCGAAAGAACATAGGTGTAGCACAAAATCAAAAAATAAATAAATACAAATAAATATATATATATTCTGGAATAAAATCATACACACAGAATAAAAGGCATTTTGCATTCACAATCCCATATATTCATCATAATAGCGCTTTACATTTTAAAGAAGAACCAGTGCTCATATGAATATTTGTGTGAAGGACAGTAAGTCTGAAAGAATGTGTTAGAAAAGTTTGCCCCCTGGTGGCAGGCTGTGGTCACTTCATGCGTTCAAAGGTTGAAAGTCAACAAGCTAATGCGATTGGGGGGGATGTGTAGGCACGCTGATTCACCGAGAGAACATCAACAAATGGAACATGGGAAGGATTTCATTCATCACAGAAGAATGAATAAATATATGGTATTAAAGGGAGGAAAAAAACTCATGGGGAGCTAGGAAATGAAGAAGCAGATCAGTGAACTAGATATAAGAGCTGCATGGACATACAGATGAATTAAAAGTTTTTGTTAAACATACAACTGTTCTTTGTCTTTTTTTGCATTTGGGCCTCAATAAAATGCGTCACAGTTGTTTTCTGTAACCTAACTAGGATTAAAAACACAATTCTTCGAGTCACTATGAAGAGGGAGGGCTGGAGGTTCAAGCATATCTTAGAAGCATTTTAGTTCATACTCAGCAGATGATATCATTTCATATCAATGTTACGTGAAAGTTAAAGCACAGTTCGCACGAGCAGAAGCTCTTGCAACGTGTTCAGCCTGCGGTAGGGAAGAATCCCTGCAAGACATGTGGAGATTGGGGGGGGGGGGGGGGGGGGTAGATGAGGAGGAAAGAAATCCATAATAAGAGCAGACTCTATCCTTCAGCTTTGGCTTTAAATTAAAGCAGAAAGCAGAGGCACAGAAAAGTGAAGGGGGAAGAAAAAGAAGAAAATCCTCTTTGGCTGGTTGGAGGTGGTCTCAACCCCGACACCCTCAGTACCAGCTATACTGAAGACGTTACATAAAGTGATGAAGGGCAACATAACTGAGGAAGAGCCCTGAGGGAACACACAAGCAAACATGTCCAAGTCAGCAGGTTTTATATGACAAAAGTTAAAAAAAAAAAAAGAAAAAGAAAAGGGGACTACTGTTATAAAGCCGCAGTCATGTAATGTGTTCTTTGTTGAACTGCCTTATTTGGAACTCAGCAATTAGGATACAGGCTAAAAAAAAATCCCTGATAGGATTAGCAGGTCTTCACAAAAGCAAAACAAATGTCTGAGTCATGAGAGGGAAAAACAAGTAAGAACATAGTGTTTCAGCGTGAGTCAGTCTGTGTGCTGAAACAGCTTATAGCGTATATGTGGCATCTTATTTCAAACAGGGAACACAAAACCATGGAAAAAGAATCAATATGCAAGAGGAAATGCTCAGTGATATCTCTGTGTAGTGCTTCTTATATAACGTTGTTGCTGATAAACATATCCTCATATCTGCTTTTATTTTTGCCAGAGGAACAGAATGTTCTGGAGATGCATCCTTTTTTTTTTTTCTGATGCACCCATCTCTGCTCGGCTGCTGTCGCCCCTGACGTTGCTATTGGCAAAGGCAGGGGCTTATTATCGGCTGTTTCAAAACCACTGACTACTACTCCCTCGAGGAAACTTCGACTCACTGAGATGTGCCACTGAGAGCCCAGCAGCTCCCGTTAGTTTGCTAATCCTCATGCAGGGCTGGGACAGGCTGCAACCTAAGCCAATGACAACTCCGCGCCAGCCTTACAGATGTCCACCTGCGGACGTTTATTCGCGTGTGTGCAAATGACCAAGAGAGAACTGAGCCATGAGTGTGTTATTTCACCATATGCTGAATTTTGCTCCATTAGCATTGGGTACTGAAGGCACAGTATGGCTGCTTGGCTTGACTGAAAAATCATGGGCTGGAGCTTTCGTAACGCCTGAAACAAAGCAGGTCCTCGACTCTTTTAATGTCTCTTCTATTCATGATAGTTTAGGTTTAATGTTCACAACTGTGGTCAGAACATTGGTGATTAAGCAGATGAATAAATGTTAAAGTTTAGATCTAGTTTCCATAAAATCAATTAAGACAAGATCAAAGAGTTAATCAATATATAAACTACACTATTGTCAGCATAATGACCAAACTACTACTGTTGGTGCTTTAATGGCTATAATCATGTCCACTTTACAGAATGATGGCTGCAGTCAATGAAGGCTGTGAACAGCCATTGCAGCTATCAGACGAGTTAAAAATCATTATGATCGTTATAAAGGCAGGCTTGTGCATACAGCATGGAGCGCTGCTGCCAGCTCACTGCCAGCTCTAAGGCTATAAGACCTGACAGCCGGCTCTGTGCAACACATTGTATGCAGTTGTTGTCTCGTGCATCCTACAGCTGCTCTCTCCAGTAGGGGGGGGGGGCACGTCACAGAGCTACGCTGGGAGTTATCTGTGTGCTCTCTCAGTCTGCAGACCCCAGCACACTCTGCTGTCAAAGACTCCAGAGTGGAGGAATGTGCCGTCACAGGCTTACAGCTCTGGTGACGCACTCCGTTTTTCATCAGCGCTGGCGTCACTAAGACAGGGGCATCACATTAACAATCTTTCATAATAATGGGAAGTGGGCACTTTTCTGCCGTAGTTGCTTTTATGTCATGAATGCCCTCTGAGAATGTGTGACATTATGTCAGATGGATAATGCTCATTGATGTTTATCACGTTGCCTTTGAAATGTTATGCATTCAGTGTGCTGGGTACAGAAATGTTTAAATACCAGGACATAATCCAGTAAAGAAAATCTAACCTGCTCGATGCTAACGTCAGGGACAACAGGATTACTTAAACATCCTGGTTTTTTTTATCAGCACATAGCATTAGTAGCATATTATTAGAAGGTTCTGTATGTTTGCCTGCACGAGCAATGTCAACAACTACCAAGCTTGGCACCAATATCCATGTCTAAACAAAGTTAGCGCTTGAGAAATTTAAGCAACAACATTACAATTTATGTGCAATGTGATACTGAAAATAACATGGAGTGCGAAAATAAAGCATCTCATCTGTCTGTGGAATCCAGCTGCACCACCAAACTGTTTGAGGTTCACTTTTGTACAGTAAATTCCTTGCCGAATGGGTTCACACATGCAGATTACTTCTTGTCAAAGATTCAGACTCCTTTCTTTTCAGCTTGCCTGTGCGTGCAAAGAATGCAGCTTCACGACATAAACTTTTTTTTGTTTCTTTCTTGTCCTATTTCAGGCGTACTCTACCCAGGGCAACCTCTGTCTCCCTGTGGGCCAGAGTAGTGAAGTGTAGTATCCTAAAAGGCCAAGAAAGCCGTCGGCTGAGATCAGGATATCTTGCTTTTGGGCTCCAAGTGTTTAAGACACAGCGTTTAAATTCCAGTGGGAGTGAGGCCTGGCAGCCATGATGAGATGACATTTACAACAGAACCGACCCATCCCACTCCAGCTCCTCATTAAGGGAGAATTGGACTCAAGTGTGACAGACAGTCAAACCAAAACATTAGTGTCAATCAGCAGAACTACTCTGCCTCCGAACAACAACCGTGAATGTCTCTCAAAGTCATCGATTTGCAGCACACTTTCACTGCGCCCTCAGCTCAGTCACGTGACTCCTTGTGGTCAAACCTCTTTTTATTTTTTTTTTGGGCCAATGCTGTAAAGAAAAAGGGAGGAAAGAAATCAACCACTATCTCTGAACCACAGACAGACGAGGATGTTTAACAGCCACTTACGCAACTAAAAAGCAGAGAGAAGAATGTAATTAAATTACGCTTACACATTCACTGCAGGAACATGAGAATCTGATGACTGTGTTCTTACTTAATGTGTGCCGAGTATGAAAACAAGAACAAGATTTAAGCCGTGAAGAGCAGGGGCAGATTGTCTGTGAAGGACTCAGTGGGTACCCGTGAAGGTCTCATATTCATTACGATGACTGATCCCCATGTATGCCATTAGATCACGACATGACAGGGTAATTCAGCTCAACGTTTTGCACCAGCTGGTAAGTACATGTGTGAAAAATTCAAGTGGTTACACTTCCAGGGTTTTATGGACACAAACTTTGATGTGCCTCTGCAGAGAAACTAGAAGAATGCTTATTCAGCTAAATACTGGAGGTGATAAAAGAGAGTAGCCAGACACATAAATGTATATACAAAAAAATACAAACCCTAACCTGAATGCCACAAGACACACAGTTAAATATTTCTTTAACCTTTATCTCGGCAGAACAGACACATGATTTACTAGAAGTCTTCCACACACGATCTCTCAGACTCATCGCCATCCCAAAAATAACAGCTCGGACTAAGCCGCATTCTACTCACACACACACACACACACACACGTACACACTCTTGCCATGCCGCGCACACATACACATCGTACGAATCACATACGGGAACACATTCACACCCAAAAATGCGAAGCAGAGGCTGCAAGGAACTCGTGCATCCAGAGAAAGCTTTCACGGCATCTTCCAGAAATGAGTCATTTCTCTCAGCATCCTGAGGGTCTTAGACCATGGCTCACATGACTCTGTTGTGGTATCTGTCAATGGTGGACTCAGAGATACAGAGTAATAATCAGCTATCAGCACTCAGCGTGAAGACACTTTTTTTTTTTTTTTTAAATAAATCAGGTGACATTTTGGCACCTTATTCACACAAAAACAAACACATGTTCCAGCTGACTGCCCCTCCCATGAGAGAGGTTGTTTACTAAGAGCACAGTGAGGATACACGAGAGGACACAGCAAGGTCTGGATGCCTTAAGTGACTCAGCAGAGACACCAGAGAGGTAGACACACCGTGTTTTCCACATCCACCCACACAACCGCTGTCTCCATGAATGGGAGCCCCACCAGTGGCGCTCTAGTAGGACTACAAATCACGCCAAACATGCTACTCACATGTCGTAGAGCCGGTAGCCCATGGCAGAGCCTGGTCTGCTGGAGTGGGACCGGGTCTCGCGTTCTCCTTGGGTCTGTGCTGCTCACCACGGCGCGCACACGCTTGGCTTGTCCATCCTGTTTGCTGGTCAATGTGGACTCAATGGTGGTAGGGGATGGCGTGCGCACACGGGGGGGCTCACTCGCATTCACTCTCTCTCCTCGCTCTCCCTCCCAGTCACAAACACGGGCTGCCAGAGAGCAGTGTAAGTGATGTAACGAGGAGCGTCCAAGAGGCTGGCGC